>NC_092094.1:2259011-2468151 GCF_045679555.1 Salvelinus alpinus
TTCTGTTGTGTCGGTGTGTTTGTTCTGTGGTGTCGGTGTGTGTGTTCTGTGGTGTCGGTGTGTTTGTTCTGTGGTGTCGGTGTGTTTGTTCTGTGGTGTGGGTGTGTGTGTTCTGTGGTGTCGGTGTGTTTGTTCTGTTGTGTCGGTGTGTTTGTTCTGTGGTGTCGGTGTGTGTGTTCTGTGGTGTCGGTGTGTTTGTTCTGTGGTGTCGGTGTGTTTGTTCTGTTGTGTCGGTGTGTTTGTTCTGTGGTGTCGGTGTGTTTGTTCTGTGGTGTCGGTGTGTTTGTTCTGTTGTGTCGGTGTGTTTGTTCTGTTGTGTCGGTGTGTGTGTTCTGTGGTGTCGGTGTATTTGTTCTGTGGTGTGGGTGTGTTTGTTCTGTGGTGTCGGTGTGTGTGTTCTGTGGTGTCGGTGTGTTTGTTCTGTGGTGTCGGTGTGTTTGTTCTGTGGTGTCGGTGTGTTTGTTCTGTGGTGTCGGTGTGTGTGTGTGGTGTCGGTGTGTTTGTTCTGTGGTGTCGGTGTGTTTGTTCTGTGGTGTCGGTGTGTTTGTTCTGTGGTGTCGGTGTGTGTGTTCTGTGGTGTCGGTGTGTTTTGTTCTGTGGTGTCGGTGTGTGTGTTCTGTGGTGTCGGTGTGTGTGTTCTGTGGTGTCGGTGTGTGTGTGTGTTCTGTGGTGTCGGTGTGTGTGTTCTGTGGTGTCGGTGTGTGTGTTCTGTGGTGTCGGTGTGTTCTGCGGTGTCGGTGTGTGTGTGTGTTCTGTGGTGTCGGTGTGTGTGTTCTGTGGTGTCGGTGTGTGTGTTCTGTGGTGTCGGTGTGTGTGTTCTGTGGTGTCGGTGTGTTCTGTGGTGTCGGTGTGTTCTGTGGTGTCGGTGTGTTTGTTCTGTGGTGTCGGTGTGTTCTGCGGTGTGTGTGTGTGTGTGTGTCCAGGTGATTTTGTCCGGGGGCAAAGGAGTGGGGTGACTCTGTTTGTTGGCGAGGTGTTTGAGCTGCACCTCTCTGTGGATGGTCGCCTGTCTCAGAGAGAGAAGAGGTGTGTGTCATCAACAGTAGCTAAGGTTGGCTGCCCGCACTAGACTGTCAGGTCTAAGGCATGTGTGTGTGTGTGTATTACATGTGTGTGTTGTGTGTTATGTAGGTTGTCCCTGCCCTATGCGTCTCATGGTGTGTTTGCTGGGTCTGAGCTGGGCTTTTACAAGCTATGGAGTGAAGAGTTTGGCTTCACCGTAACCATCGACAACCAAGCTAACGTTGCCCTGATGATGACCAAACACCATGGTAACCGCACCTGTGGGCTGTGTGGCAACTTTAACACTGTACCTGACGATGACTACACTGCACAGGAGGGTGAGTGTGTGTGTGTGTGTGTGTGTGTGTGTGTGTGTGTATAGGAGGGTGAGTGTGTGTAGGGTCTGTGTGTGTGTGTGTGTGTGTGTGTGTGTGTGTGTGTGTGTGTGTGTGTGTGTGTGTGTGTGTGTGTGTGTGTGTGTGTGTGTGTGTGTGTGTGTGTGTGTGTGTGTGTGTGTGTGTGTGTGTGTGTGTGTGTGTGTGTGTGTGTGTGTGTGTGTGTATAGGAGGGTGAGTGTGTGTGTGTGTGTGTGTGTGTGTGTGTGTGTGTGTGTGTATAGGAGGGTGAGTGTGTGTGTGTGTGTGTGTGTGTGTGTATAGGAGGGTGAGTGTGTGTGTGTGTTTGAGGTTTGGATTCCTGGAAGAACAGAGGGTCTGAGTCACCAAACAGGAAATAGTATGAGAGGGAGGAGGTTTGAGAGGTGATGACAGGCGATGAAGAATGTGTGTTTGTGAAGGCACCAACTACATTCCAAATGAACTGTAGCCTGCTGTATTGAGGAGAGAGCGACAGCGAGCTCTTTGTAATAACATGTTTGTCTCCAGGTTTCCTGACAGACGACAGTTATGACTTTGCCAACTCGTGGGCCCTGAAAGGTGCGGGTCAAACCTGCCGGCGCGTCACTCCTCCCAGTCAATCCTGTAACATCACCACAGAGACACCCACAGTAAGACCAATAGTACTCTCCCAAAACTGCCCCCAGGATTCACCAACCAGTGTGGTCTCAGTGTTCCTGCACTGTGCTAACGGTGGGTAGAGGTGGAATTAACATAGAGAAGAGAAGACATATTGCTGTGTTTTGTAAACGGATGTAAAATGCATCTTATTGTCCTTTCTGTTGGGCCTCATTTGCAGTATCTGCTTCAGGGCCACTTCTCCACTGGGATGAGAGATCTCTACTCCCATCTTAGACTAATCAAATGTACTCCTTCACGTCACTCGCCAACAGGCATTCTATCAACAGACAGCCTCTGATTGACATGTACTTTAGTCCGGTAGTAAGATTAATTTCAAGAAAAACCTTAGGAAATGTAGATGTGTGTGCCAGCTGTGTGTGTCAGCTGTGTGTGTCAGCTGTGTGAACCAGCTGTGTGAGCCAGCTGTGTGTGTCAGATGTGTGAACCAGCTGTGTGTGCCAGCTGTGTTTGTCAGATGTGTGAGCCCGCTGTGTGAGCCCGCTGTGTGAGCCAGCTGTGTGAGCCCGCTGTGTGAGCCCGCTGTGTGTGCCCGCTGTGTGAGCCAGCTGTGTGTGTGTTCTAGATGCTATCCAGGTGCAGTGTGCTGCGGACCTCTCCTGTCTTCCTGCGCTGTGCCAGCCTGGTCTCTCCAGAAGCCTTCCTGTCTCTGTGTGAGGAAGAGGCGTGTCACTGTGGCCAGGGGGAGGGGCTAGGGGTGGGGCTAGACTGCCACTGCCACGTCCTATTGGAGTTCGCCAGGACCTGCCATGCCCATGGCCAGGTGTTGCACGGCTGGTTGGAGGAGAGTCAATGCAGTGAGTCTCTGAGAGAAAGGAGGGAAGGGGACTGTCTGTGTATACAGTGGTCTTACGTTTTGTAAACCTAATGTTGTAAGTCTGAACACTAATATGAAGTTAACTGTAGCTGGCTTCAGACCTTTAGGACGATTCTGTATCTGGCAAAAACAATATGACAGTTGTTTTTCTGCCCTTCTTGAGACACTGTAGCAACAACATAGGCAATAACATTTCCTCAAAATATAGTCAGGTCCAGAAGTATTTGACACACAATTTGCATGATTCTCTCTCTGTACACCACCATACTAGATTTGAAATTAAACAATCAAGATGTGTTTTAACCTGTCTGGGAACCCCTCGCCAACAGCCAATGAAATTGCAGGGCGCCAAATTCAATCAACAGAAATCTCATAATTCAAATTTCTCAAGCATAAAAGTATTAGACACCATTTTAAAGATAAACTTCATGTTAATCCAACCAGAGTGTCCGATTTCAAAAAGGCTTTTCGGCGAAAGCAGAACATATCATTATGTTTAGTCAGCAACTAGTCACAGAAAGCATACAGCCATTTTCCAAGCAAAGGAGTCACAAAAAGCAGAAATAGAGATAAAATTAATCACTAACCTTTGATATTCTTCATCAGATGACACTCCCGGGACAACATGTTACACAATACATGTATGTTTTGTTCGCTAAAGTTCATATTTATATCCAAAAACCTCAGCCTTACATTTGGCTTTGCCTCCAAAACATCCCGTGAATTTGCACAGAGCCACATCAAATCACAGAAATACTCATAATAAACATTGATAAAAGATACAAGTGTTATTCACAGAATTAAAGATATACTTCTCCTTAAAACTTCTTCTTAATAGGGGGCGCTGTTTTCACTTTGGGAAAAATCGTTCCCAAATGAAACGGCCTCGTACTCTTTTCTAGATCATACAATATGCATATTATTGTTACTATTGGATAGAAAACACTCAGAAGTTTCTAAAACTGTTTGAATTATGTCTGTGAGTAAAACAGAACTCATTTTGCAGCAAACTTCCATGCAGGAAGTGAAAAATCTGAAAACGAGGCTCTGTTTCAGGGCCTGCCTATTCAACTGGCTTTCATTTATCGATATGCATGCACTTCATACGCCTTCCACTAGATGTCAACAGGCAGTGGAAGGTGGAATGGGGTGTCTAGCTTGATCTGAGGCCGAACAAGAGCTTTTGGAGTGGCAGGTCAGGAATTTTCTTTGTCTACCAAGGCGCACCGCGGAGCTCGACATTGGCTTCTGATAAGCGTTCGGTTTACACGGCGAATATCTCCGGCCGTATACACGGCTTTGATACATGTGATAATAACATCATAAAGTAGTTTTTTTCAACCGAGTTTTATCAGTTTATTCAACGTTTATTGGGACTTTTGGAATTTTCCGTTCTTTGCGCCAAGAGTTGATAGGCATGTTCGCGCCACATGGCTAGCCAAGGTTGCTAATTTGACAGAAGAAATGGACATTCTAAAACCAAACAACGATTTATTCTGGACCAAGGACTCCTTGTACAACATTCTGATGGAAGCTCAACAAAAGTAAGAAAACATTTATGATGTTATTTCGTATTTCTGTGTAAAATGTTGAGTCCTATTCTCCGCCGTTTTGGTGAGCGCTGTCTCGCAATAACGCAAGCTGTATGTTATGGTAAAGTTATTTTTAAAAATCTAACACAGCGGTTGGATTAAGAACCAGTGTATCTTTCATTTGCCATAAAACAAGTATTTTTATGTAAAGTTTATGATGAGTTCTTTGGTCAGATTAGGTGAGTGTCCAAAATATCTCCGGACATTCTGGTGAATCGTTGCTACGTATTCACAATGTATATCAGGATTTGTAGCTCTAAATATGCACATTTTCGAACAAAACATAATTGTATTGTATAACATGATGTTATAAGACTGTCATCTGATGAATTTGTTCAAGGTTAGTGATTAATTTTATATCTTTTGCTGGTTTTTGAGAAAGCTACCATTGCGGTGAATAAATGCGTTTGTGTGTTTGGCTATTGTGGTAAGCTAATATAATTCTATATTGTGTTTTCGCTGTAAAACACTTAAAAAAATCTGAAATATTGGCTGGATTCACAAGATGTTTATCTTTCATTTGCTGTATTGGACTTGTGATTTCATGAAAATTATATTATATGATTTAATGCAACCGCTGTGTTAGATTTCAAAAAAAACTTTACGGAAAAAGCAAACCATGCAATAATCTAAGTATGGCACTCAGACAACAAATCAAGCCAAACAGATATCCGCCATGTTGGAGTCAACAGAAGCCAGAAACACCATTATAAATATTCACTTACCTTTGATGATCTTCATCAGAATGCACTCCCAGGAATCCCAGTTCCACAATAAATGTTTGATTTGTTCGATAAAGTTAATCTTTATGTCCAAATACCTCCTTTTTGTTTGCGCGTTTAGCCCAGTAATCAAAATTCATGACGCCTAGGTGCAGACGAAAAGTAAAAAGGTTCCGTTACAGTCCGTAGAAACATGTCAAACGAAGTATAGAATCAATCTTTAGGATGTCTTTAACATAAATCTTCAATAATGTTCCAACCGGAGAATTCCTTTGTCTTCAGAAATGCAATGGAACGCAAGCTAACTCTCTCACGTGAACTCGCCTGGTCAGCTCATGGCACTCTGGGAGAGATCTTACTCAATCTCCTCTCATTCGCCCCCACGTAACAGTAGAAGCATCAAACAAGGTTCTAAAGACTTTTGACATCTAGTGGAAGCCTTAGGAAGTGCAATATGACCAATATCCCACTGTATATTTGATAGGCGATGAGTTGAAAACTTACAATCCTTAGATTTCCCACTTCCTGGTTGGATTTTTTCTCAGGTTTTTGCCTGCCATATGAGTTCTGTTATATTCACAGACATCATTCAAACAGTTTTAGAAACTTCAGAGTGTTTTCTATCCAAATCTACTAATGCTATGCATATATTAGCAACTGGGCCTGAGTAGCAGGCAGTTTACTCTGGGCACCTTATTCATCCAAGCTACTCAATACTGCCCCCAGCCATAAGAAGTTAAGGGTTTTGTCAAAACTATTGTATGAAACAGGATTTTTTTTTTTTTATACATAGCCCCCCAATTTTAGGGGCTCCAAAAAAATTGGACAAACTAACATAATCATAAAATAAATTGTGAGTTTTAATCATTTGCAGTCAATGACTGCCTGAAGTGGCGGCAGGGTAGCCTGGTGGTTAGAGTGTTGGACTAGTAACTGAAAGGCTGCTAGGTTGAATCCCGAGCTGACAAGGTAAACATCTGTTGTTCTGCCCCTGAACAAAGCACTGTTCCTAGGCCGTCATTGAAAATAAGAATTTGTTCTTAACTGACTTGCCTAGTAAAATTAAGGTAAAAAAGATGAAAAATTAAGAAAACTTTATCTTTTAAGTCTGCAACCAATAAACATCACCAGCTGCTGTGTTTCTTCCCTCGTGATGCTCTGCCAGGCCTTTACCGCAGCTGTCTTCACTTCCTGTTGTTCTAGGGGCGTTTTGCCTTCAGTTTTGCCTTCAGCAAGTGAAATGCATGCTCAATTGGATTTAGGTCAGGTGATTGACTTGGCCATTGCAGAACATTCTACCTCTTTGCCTTAAAAAAGTATTGGGTTGCTTTCGCTGTATGCTTCAGGTCATTGTCCATCTGCACTGTGAAGCGCCGTCCAATGAGCTTTGAAGCATTTGGCTGAATCTGAACAGATAATAATATTACACCCTAAACACTTCAGAATTCATCCTGCTGCTTTTGTCAGCAGTCACATCATCAATAAATACAAGGGAACCAGTTCCGTTGGCAGCCTTACATGCCCCCGCTTTAACACTTCCTCCACTATGCTTCACAGGTGAGGTGGTATGCTTCGGATCATGAGCATTTCCTTGCCTTCTCCATACTCATCTCTTCCCATCAATCTTCCCATCGTACAAGTTGACCTTTGTCTCATCTGTCCATAGGATGTTGTTCCAGAACTGTACAGGCTATTTTAGATGGTTTTTTGCAAATTCTAATCTGGTCTTCCTGTTTTTGAGGCTTATCAATAGTTTACAGTCTTGTGGTAAACCGTCTGTATTTACTCTGGTGAAGTCTTCTCTTGATTGTTGACTTTGACACAGATACGCCTACCTCCTGGAGGATGTTCTTGATCTGGCCAACTTTTGTGAAGGGTTTTTCTTCACCAGGGAAATAACTCTTCTGTCATTCACCACAGTTGTTTTCCGTGGTCTTCCGGGCCTTTTGGTGTTCCTGAGCTCAGCAGTGGGTTTTTTCTTTTTAAGAATGTACCAAATAGTTGATTTGGCCACACCTAATGTTTTAGGCATCATTCTGATGGGTTGGTTTGGATTGTTCAGCCTAATGATGGCTTGCTTGACTGGCAGTGACAGCTCTTTGACTTCATATTGAGGGTTAACAGCAACAGATTCCAAATGCCACACTTGAAATCAACTCTAGACCTTTTATCTGCTTACTTGTAAATGAACTAATGAGGGAATAACACACACCTGTCCACGGAACAGCTGAGGAGACAATTGTCCAATTACTTTTGGTCCTTTAAAAAGGGTGGATAACATATAAAAAGTGCTGTAATTCCTGTTCACTCGATTTGGATGTAAATACCTTCAAATTAAATTTGAAAGTCTGCTTTTTCAGCTCATATTCATTATTTAATTTCAACTCCAATATGCTGTGGTAGTCAGCTAAAATAATAAAAAGTTGGTCAATGTCCAAATATTCATGGACCTGAGTGTAAATCAAAATTAATCTAAGATAAATCAATAAATATGTAATTCATTTTGACATTATTGCAGAGAAGTTCTTAGCCGTGCAAATATCAATCTAGCTAAGATGTTTGGGGCACTACTTCTCAAGGGTTAGGGTTAGGGTTAGGGTTAGGGTTAGGGTTAGGGCCAGGGTTAGGGTTAGGGCCAGGGTTAGGGTTAGGGTTAGGGTTAGGGTTAGGGTTAGGGTTAGGGTAAGGGTTAGGGCCAGGGTTAGGGTTAGGGTTAGGGTTAGGGTTAGGGTAAGGGTTAGGGCCAGGGTTAGGGTTAGGGTTAGGGTTAGGGTTAGGGCCAGGGTTAGGGTTAGGGTTAGGGTAAGGGTTAGGGCCAGGGTTAGGGTTAGGGTTAGGGTTAGGGTTAGGGCCAGGGTTAGGTAAATAATGTGGAACTGGAGAAAATAACAAATGTGTGTGTGTGTGTGTGTGTGTGTGTGTGTGTGTGTGTGTGTGTGTGTGTGTGTGTGTGTGTGTGTGTGTGTGTGTGTGTGTGTGTGTGTGTGTGTGTGTGTGTGTGTGTGTGTGTATAGCCCCCAGGTGTCCAATAGGGATGCATTACAGTGAGTGTTCTAGGTCTTGCTCCACCACCTGTCAGAGTCTCAACATCCAGGAGGTCTGTAAGGAGGAATGTGTGGACGGCTGCAGCTGCCCAGGTAAGAACAGGACACTATACATTATGCAATGTTAGTGTGTACTCTAACTGTGTGTGTGTGTGTGTCAGTGGTTTAGGTGTAAACTCTCTATCTCTCTGTGTCGGTGGGTAAGGTATTAACTATCTCTCTCTCTCTCTCTCTCTCTCTCTCAATTCAATTCAATTCAATTCAATTGACTTTATTGACATGGCAAGTTCATTATTACTTACATTGTCAAAGTATACATATCGAAAAATAAAAATCTAATATATATATGTATATATATACAAAATATATATATATTTATATATAAATAAATGGTGGAACCAACAGCAATAATAATAGTAGTAGTGGACATGGGATTACCATTAATAACAGCTACAACAACAATATTAATCAGAACAACAATACATTAAAGCAACAGTAGTAGACCAGTGTCAACATGACTTGAGAAGACATATGACCTGGTATGAAAGACAAAATAAAACTAAGCTAAATGGGAAATATTATCAACATTACTTTGCATTTTTCACTGGCTGTCCCTCAGGTTGTGGCAGGAGGACACATATTTGGCTGCCAAAACTGCACATTTTGGCTTTTCACCCAATAAATATTTGATTTTTTCTTCATCTTTTATAGTTTCAAATTCTTTGTATTGAGTTATAATTTTGGGAAAGAAATATGCTCTTAGGTCTGAGTATTTTTCACAGTGTAGTAGGAAATGCACCTCTGTCTCTACCTCTCCCCTGGAGCAGAGTGAGCACAGCCTGTCCTCTCTGGGCAGCCAGGTTTGTCTGTGACGACCGGTCTCTATAGCCAGACTGTGCTCACTGAGTCTGTACCTAGTCAATGTTTTCCTCAGTTTTCTATCAGTCACAGTGGTCAGATAGTCTGCCACCATGTACTGTCTGTTTAGAGACAAATAGCATTGAAGTTTACTTTGATTTTTTGTGGTGTCTTTCCAATAGGTTATATATTTTTCTTTTTGTTTTGTGATGATTTGGTTGGGCCAGATTTTCTGAGGGCTGTCCCGAGGCTCTATGGGGTTGGTTTGGGTTGGTGAACTGAGCCTCAGAACCAGCTGGCTGAGGGGACTCTTCTCTGGTTTCATCTCTTGACATTGTAGAGCTGTGTGATGGAATGTTTTGGGGTCACTTGTTTTTAGATGGTTGTAAAATTTGATGGCTCTTTTTTCTATTCGAATGAGGAGGGGGTATTGGCCCAATTCTGCCCTACATGCGTTATTTGGAGTTTTTCTTTGTACTTGCAAAACAGTCTTGCAAAACTCTGCATGCAATATTTCAATTGGATGTTTGTCCCATTTGGTAAATTCATTATTAGAGAGTGGACCCCATACTTCACTACCATATAGAGCAATTGGTTCTATAACTGATTGAAAAATTTTGAGCCAGATTCTAATTGGAATTTCAATTTTGATGTTCCTTTTAATGGCATAGAATGCTCTTCTTGCTTTGTCTCTCAGCTCATTCACAGCCATGTGAAAGCTACCTGTGTTGCTGATATTTAGTCCTAGATATGTGTAGTTTTTGGTGTGTTCTAATAGAACTGTGTCCAAATAGAATTTATATTTGTCATCCTTATTTCCCGACCTTTTTTGGAATATCATTATATTTGTTTTTTTTAGGTTAACGGTCAGAGCCCAGGTCTGACAGAACCTGTGAAGACGATCTAGGTGCTGCTGTAACCCCTCTTTAGTGGGAGACAGCAGCACCAGGTCATCTGCGTACAGCAGACACTTGATTTCAGTGTTGTGTAGGGTGATACCAGGTGCTGCCGATTCTTCTAATATTTTTGCCAATTCATTAATGTAGATGTTAAATAATGTTGGACTTATTGGGCAGCCCTGTTTCACTCCACGCCCCTGAGAGAAGAAGTCTGTTTGCTTGTTGCCAATTTTAACCGCACATTTGTTTTTAGTGTACATTGATTTAATAAAATCATATGTTTTCCCTCCAATACCACTTTCTATTAGTTTATAAAAAAGACCTTCGTGCCAAATTGAATCAAATGCTTTCTTGAAATCTACAAAACACGAGTAGATTTTGCCTTTGTTTTGGTTAACTTGTTTATCAATTAGAGTGTGGAGGGTGTAAATGTGGTCTGTTGTACGATAATTTTTTAGAAATCCAATCTGGCTTCTGCTCAGGACGTTGTGTTCGTCAAGGAAATGATGTAGTCTGCTATTTATAATACTGCAGAGAATTTTCCCCAAGTTGCTGTTAACGCAAATTCCTCTGTAATTATTTGGGTCAAATTTGTCTCCATTTTTATAGATTGGTGTGATCAATCTCTCTCTGTGTCAGTGGGTAAGGCGTTAACTCGTCTTTCTGTGTCAGTGGGTGAGGTGTTAACTCTCTCTCTCTCTCTGTGTCAGTGGGTAAGGTGTTAACTCTCTCTTTCTGTGTCAGTGGGTGAGGTGTTAACTCTCTCTCTCTGTGTCAGTGAGTAAGGTGTTAACTCTCTCTCTCTCTCTGTGTCAGTGGGTAAGGTGTTAACTCTCTCTTTCTGTGTCAGTGGGTGAGGTGTTAACTCTCTCTCTGTGTCAGTGGGTAAGGTGTTAACTCTCTCTCTCTCTCTGTGTCAGTGGGTAAGGTGTTAACTCTCTCTTTCTGTGTCAGTGGGTAAGGTGTTAACTCTCTCTTTCTGTGTCAGTGGGTAAGGTGTTAACTCTCTCTTTCTGTGTCAGTTGGTGAGGTGGTAACTCTCTCTTTCTGTGTCAGTGGGTAAGGTGTTAACTCTCTCTTTCTGTGTCAGTGGGTGAGGTGTTAACTCTCTCTCTCTCTGTGTCAGTGGATGAGGTGTTAACTCTCTCTTTCTGTGTCAGTGGGTAAGGTGTTAACTCTCTCTTTCTGTGTCAGTGGGTAAGGTGTTAACTCTCTCTCTGTGTCAGTGGATGAGGTGTTAACTCTCTCTTTCAGTGTCAGTGGGTAAGGTGTTAACTCTCTCTCTGTGTCAGTGGGTAAGGTGTTAACTCTCTCTTTCTGTGTCAGTGGGTGAGGTGTTAATTATCTCGTCTGGGTGGCTCTGAAGCTGGGCTGAGGTGGTCTATACTGCTCTGGCTCTGCTGGGCATTGAGGTCAGTGGTGCTGAGGTCGTGGCTGGGAACTCCAGGGTGCTGCTCTCGGGATGTTGTCTCAGTGGGCTCGGCAGGGTGTTAGACTGCTCTGCTGCTCCTGGGTGGAGAGGTCAGGCTGCGGTTTAAAGCGATGTCCTTGAGAGTCTTGGCAAGGATGGGGACTCTCTCCCTGTGTCAGGTGAACATGGTCATGAGGTAGTCTAGACTCTCGGGTGGGACGGTGGGCCTGGTGTACAGTGGGTCGCAGGGCATAGTCCTGGGATAGGCTGGCGTCTACTCTTTGGATTGTGGCAGGGTGGAAGTCCCTCCTCTGTAGAAGGGTTGACACTCTGACTCTCTGTGTCAGTGGGTAAGGTTGTTAAGGCCTTCTCTCTCTCTGTGTCAGTGGGTGAGGTGTTAACTCTCTCCTGCTGAGCATGCAGGTCGTTGCTTACGGTGTGTATGATTACGTGGCTTGGCGACCCGAGATGGCTCTCATCAAGCAGCTCCAGTGGCGCTCTGCGGTGTTGGGCACCACACCTCTCTCGTTTTGTGTCTAGTGGGTGAGGTGTTCAACTCCTGAACATACTTCCCATTTGAGTCCAGTGGCAGTGACGGTGTCAGCCAGTGTCTCTTCTGGACTGGGGGGTGCAGAGGGGGGGCTGGTGGGTGTTGGAGCTCTCGTCTGGCTCGTCTGTGTCAGTGCGGTAACGGTCGCTCTAACTCTCTCTCTCGCTCGCTCGGTCGCGGTCGAGCGCTGTCTAACTCTCTCTCTCTCTCTCTGTGTCAGTGGGTGAGGTGTTAACTCTCTCTCTCTCTGTGTCAGTGGGTGAGGTGTTAACTCTCTCTCTGTGTGTCAGTGGGTAAGGTGTTAACTCTCTCTCTGTGTCAGTGGGTGAGGTGTTAACTCTCTCTCTCTCTCTGTGTCAGTGAGTAAGGTGTTAACTCTCTCTCTCTCTGTGTCAGTGGGTAAGGTGTTAACACGCTCTCTCTCTCTGTGTCAGTGAGTGAGGTGTTAACTCTCTCTCTGTGTCAGTGGACGAGGTGTTACCTCTCTATCTGTGTCAGTGGGTGAGGTGTTAACTCTCTCTCTCTCTCTATGTCAGTGGGTGAGGTGTTAACACTCTCTCCCTCTCTGTGTCAGTGAGTGAGGTGTTAACTCTCTCTCTGTGTCAGTGGACGAGGTGTTAACTCTCTCTTTCTGTGTCAGTGGGTGAGGTGTTAACTCTCTCTCTCTATCTGTGTCAGTGGGTAAGGTGTTAACTCTCTCTCTCTCTCTGTGTCAGTGGGTAAGGTGTTAACTCTCTCTTTCTGTGTCAGTGGGTGAGGTGTTAACTCTCTCTCTCTCTCTGTGTCAGTGGGTAAGGTGTTAACTCTCTCTTTCTGTGTCAGTGGGTGAGGTGTTAACTCTCTCTCTCTGTGTCAGTGAGTAAGGTGTTAACTCTCTCTCTCTCTGTGTCAGTGGGTAAGGTGTTAACTCTCTCTTTCTGTGTCAGTGGGTGAGGTGTTAACTCTCTCTCTGTGTCAGTGGGTAAGGTGTTAACTCTCTCTCTCTCTCTGTGTCAGTGGGTAAGGTGTTAACTCTCTCTTTCTGTGTCAGTGGGTAAGGTGTTAACTCTCTCTTTCTGTGTCAGTGGGTAAGGTGTTAACTCTCTCTTTCTGTGTCAGTTGGTGAGGTGGTAACTCTCTCTTTCTGTGTCAGTGGGTAAGGTGTTAACTCTCTCTTTCTGTGTCAGTGGGTGAGGTGTTAACTCTCTCTCTCTCTGTGTCAGTGGATGAGGTGTTAACTCTCTCTTTCTGTGTCAGTGGGTAAGGTGTTAACTCTCTCTTTCTGTGTCAGTGGGTAAGGTGTTAACTCTCTCTCTGTGTCAGTGGATGAGGTGTTAACTCTCTCTTTCAGTGTCAGTGGGTAAGGTGTTAACTCTCTCTCTGTGTCAGTGGGTAAGGTGTTAACTCTCTCTTTCTGTGTCAGTGGGTGAGGTGTTAATTATCTCTCTGTGTCAGTGGGTGAGGTGTTAACTCTCTCTCTCTTTGTCAGTGGGTGAGGTGTTAACTCTCTCTCTCTGTGTCAGTGGGTGAGGTGTTAACTCTCTCTCTCTGTGTCAGTGGGTAAGGTGTTAATTCTCTCTCTCTCTGTGTCAGTGGGTGAGGTGTTAACTCTCTCTCTGTGTCAGTGGGTAAGGTGTTAACTCTCTCTCTCTGTGTCAGTGGGTGAGGTGTTAACTCTCTCTCTCTGTGTCAGTGGGTAAGGTGTTAATTCTCTCTCTCTCTGTGTCAGTGGGTGAGGTGTTAACTCTCTCTCTGTGTCAGTGGGTAAGGTGTTAACTCTCTCTCTCTCTGTGTCAGTGGGTGAGGTGTTAACTCTCTCTCTCTGTGTCAGTGGGTGAGGTGTTAACTCTCTCTCTCTCTGTGTCAGTGGGTGAGGTGTTAACTCTCTCTCTCTGTGTCAGTGGGTGAGGTGTTAACTCTCTCTCTCTCTCTGTGTCAGTGGGTAAGGTGTTAACTCTCTCTCTGTGTCGGTGGGTGAGGTGTTAACTCTCTCTCTCTTTCTGTGTCAGTGGGTAAGGTGTTAACTCTCTCTTTGTGTCAGTGGGTAAGGTGTTAACTCTCTCTCTCTGTGTCAGTTGGTGAGGTGTTAACTCTCTCTCTGTGTCAGTGGGTGAGGTGTTAACTCTCTCTCTCTCTCTGTGTCAGTGGGTAAGGTGTTAACTCTCTCTTTGTGTCAGTGGGTAAGGTGTTAACTCTCTCTCTCTGTGTCAGTTGGTGAGGTGTTAACTCTCTCTCTCTCTCTGTGTCAGTGGGTGAGGTGTTAACTCTCTCTCTCTCTCTGTGTCAGTGGGTGAGGTGTTAACTCTCTCTCTCTCTCTGTGTCAGTGGGTGAGGTGTTAACTCTCTCTCTCTTTCTGTGTCAGTGGGTAAGGTGTTAACTCTCTCTTTGTGTCAGTGGGTGAGGTGTTAACTCTCTCTCTCTCTGTGTCAGTGGGTGAGGTGTTAACTCTCTCTCTCTCTCTGTGTCAGTGGGTAAGGTGTTAACTCTCTCTCTCTCTCTGTGTCAGTGGGTGAGGTGTTAACTCTCTCTTTCTGTGTCAGTGGGTGAGGTGTTAACTCTCTCTCTGTGTCAGTGGGTAAGGTGTTAACTGTCTCTCTCTCTGTGTCAGTGGGTAAGGTGTTAACTCTCTCTTTCTGTGTCAGTTGGTGAGGTGGTAACTCTCTCTTTCTGTGTCAGTGGGTAAGGTGTTAACTCTCTCTTTCTGTGTCAGTGGGTGAGGTGTTAACTCTCTCTCTCTGTGTCAGTGGATGAGGTGTTAACTCTCTCTTTCTGTGTCAGTGGGTGAGGTGTTAACTCTCTCTTTCTGTGTCAGTGGGTAAGGTGTTAACTCTCTCTTTCTGTGTCAGTTGGTGAGGTGTTAACTCTCTCTCTGTGTCAGTGGGTAAGGTGTTAACTCTCTCTTTCTGTGTCAGTGGGTAAGGTGTTAACTCTCTCTCTGTGTCAGTGGGTAAGGTGTTAACTCTCTCTCTCTGTGTCAGTGGGTGAGGTGTTAACTCTCTCTCTCTCTGTGTCAGTGGGTGAGGTGTTAACTCTCTCTCTCTGTGTCAGTGGGTGAGGTGTTAACTCTCTCTCTCTGTGTCAGTGGGTAAGGTGTTAATTCTCTCTCTCTCTGTGTCAGTGGAGGTGTTAACTCTCTCTCTGTGTCAGTGGGTAAGGTGTTAACTCTCTCTCTCTGTGTCAGTGGGTAAGGTGTTAATTCTCTCTCTCTCTGTGTCAGTGGGTAAGGTGTTAACTCTCTCTCTCTCTGTGTCAGTGGGTGAGGTGTTAACTCTCTCTCTCTGTGTCAGTGGGTGAGGTGTTAACTCTCTCTCTCTCTCTGTGTCAGTGGGTAAGGTGTTAACTCTCTCTCTGTGTCGGTGGGTGAGGTGTTAACTCTCTCTCTCTTTCTGTGTCAGTGGGTAAGGTGTTAACTCTCTCTCTCTGTGTCAGTGGGTGAGGTGTTAACTCTCTCTCTCTCTCTGTGTCAGTGGGTAAGGTGTTAACTCTCTCTCTGTGTCGGTGGGTGAGGTGTTAACTCTCTCTCTCTTTCTGTGTCAGTGGGTGAGGTGTTAACTCTCTCTTTGTGTCAGTGGGTAAGGTGTTAACTCTCTCTCTCTGTGTCAGTTGGTGAGGTGTTAACTCTCTCTCTGTGTCAGTGGGTAAGGTGTTAACTCTCTCTCTCTCTGTGTCAGTGGGTGAGGTGTTAACTCTCTCTCTCTGTGTCAGTGGGTGAGGTGTTAACTCTCTCTCTCTCTCTGTGTCAGTGGGTAAGGTGTTAACTCTCTCTCTCTCTCTGTGTCAGTGGGTAAGGTGTTAATTCTCTCTCTCTCTGTGTCAGTGGGTGAGGTGTTAACTCTCTCTCTGTGTCAGTGGGTAAGGTGTTAACTCTCTCTCTCTGTGTCAGTGGGTGAGGTGTTAACTCTCTCTCTGTGTCAGTGGGTGAGGTGTTAACTCTCTCTCTCTCTGTGTCAGTGGGTAAGGTGTTAACTCTCTCTTTCTGTGTCAGTGGGTAAGGTGTTAACTCTCTCTCTGTGTCGGTGGGTGAGGTGTTAACTCTCTCTCTCTCTCTGTGTCAGTGGGTAAGGTGTTAACTCTCTCTTTCTGTGTCAGTGGGTAAGGTGTTAACTCTCTCTCTGTGTCAGTGGGTAAGGTGTTAACTCTCTCTCTCTGTGTCAGTGGGTAAGGTGTTAACTCTCTCTCTGTGTCAGTGGGTGAGGTGTTAACTCTCTCTCTGTGTCAGTGGGTGAGGTGTTAACTCTCTCTCTCTGTGTGTCAGTGGGTGAGGTGTTAACTCTCTCTCTGTGTCAGTGGGTGAGGTGTTAACCCTCTCTCTCTGTGTGTCAGTGGGTAAGGTGTTAACCCTCTCTCTCTGTGTCAGTGGGTAAGGTGCTGGATGGTGGTCTCTGTGTGGAGGTGTCTCACTGTTCCTGTCTTCACATGGGTCAACACTTTCCTCCTGGCTCCAGCATCTCACAAGACTGCAACACCTGGTACACAAACACACAGAGTTGTGATGCTGTCAGGACAGTGGGGTCTTCCTCTAAGTGATGGTATCGTTAATGCTGTTTCTCTCCTCTCTTCTTTCTCCAGCATCTGTCGACACGGCTCCTGGGAGTGTACCAACCAAGGCTGTCCTGGTGAGACACACACATACACGCTCACACACACACACACTCACTCACTCACACAAACACACCCTCACTCACACAAAGAGACCCTCACTCACACAAACAGACCCTCACTCACACAAACAGACCCTCACTCAGTGCTGTGTTGTGTGTCCTTTTGCAGGGGAGTGCTTAGTGACAGGCCAGTCTCACTTCAAGACGTTTGACAACAAGTTCTTTACCTTCTCTGGCCACTGTCAGTACCTGCTGGCTAGAGACTGCACTGACAACCACTTCTCTGTCATCATAGAAACTGTTCAGGTAACACACTTCCATCCCATATAAACATCCTGCATACTTCCTGCTGCAAGTCACCTACTGTTTTTAAATGGGCTTCAAGCTTATATCATTACATTTATGAAAATGGGGTCATTTAAAATTCTGTACCCGTCAAAAGTTTGGACACAGCTACTCATTCCAGGATATTTCTTTCTAGACATCAAAACTATGAAATAACACATTTGGAATCATGTAGTAACCAAAAAACTGTTAAACAAATCCAAATATATTTTAGATTTTAGATTCTTCAAAGTAGCCACCCTTTGCCTTGATGATAGCTTTGCACACTCTTTGCATTCTCTCAACCAGCTTCACCTGGAATGCATTTCCAACAGTCCTGAAAGAGTTCCCACTTATGCTGAGCACTTGTTGGCTGCTTTTCCTTCACTCTGCGGTCCAAATCATTCCAAACCATCTCAACTGGGTTGAGGTCAGGTGATTGTGGAGGCCAGGTCATCAGATGCAGCACTCCATCACTCTACTTCTTATTCAAATAGCCCTTACACAGCCTGGAGGTGTGTTGGGTCATTGTCCTGTTGAAAAACAAATGATAGTCCCACTAAGTGCAAAAAAGATGGGATGGCGTATCGCTGCAGAATGCTGTGGTAGCCATGCTGGTTAAGTGTGTCTTGAATTCTAAATAAATCACGGACAGTGTCACCAGCAAAAAGCACCCCCACACCATCACACCTCCTCCATGCTTCACGGTGGGAATCACACATGCAGAGATCATCCGGACAGATTTCCACCGGTCTAATGTCCATTGCTCGTGTTTGTTGGCCCAAGCAAGTCTCTTCATCTTATTGGTGTCTTTTAGTTGTGTTTTTTTTTGCAGTATTTCGACCATGACGCCTTATTCCTCTGAACAGTTGATGTTGAGATGTGTCTGTTACTTGAACTTTGTGAAGCATTTATTTGGGCTGCAATTTCCTAGGCTGATAACTCTAATGAACTTATCCTCTGCAGCAGATGTAACTCTGGGTCTTCCTTTCCTGTGGCGGTCCTCATGAGAACCAGTTTCATCATAGCGCTTGATGGTTTTTGCAACTATATTTGAATAAACTTTAAAGGTTCTTGACATTCTCTGGATTGACTGACCTTCATGTTATAAATCAATGATGGTCTGTCATTTCTCTTTGCTTATTTGAGATGTTATTGCCATAATATGGACTTGGTCTTTTACTAAATAGGGTTATCTTCTGTATACCAACACTACCTGTACCCCTACCTCACAACACAACTGAATGGCACACCTATTAATTGATATGCATTCCAGGTGACAAACTCATGAAACTGGTTGAGAGAATGCCAAGAGTGTGAAAGATGTCATAAAGGCAAAGGGTGGCTTTAATGAAACTCAAATATAAAATATATTTCGATTTTTTTAACACTTTTTTGGTTACTACATGATTCCTCAACTATAACTCAACTATGTCCTCCATTATGGATCTTATTCTCTATTATAACTCTACTATGTCCTCCATTATGGATCTTATTCTCTATTATAACTCTACTATGTCCTCCATTATGGATCTTATTCTCTATTATAACTCAACTATGTCCTCCATTATGGATCTTATTCTCTATTATAACTCAACTATGTCCTCCATTATGGATCTTATTCTCTATTATAACTCTACTATGTCCTCCATTATGGATCTTATTCTCTATTATAACTCAACTATGTCCTCCATTATGGATCTTATTCTCTATTATAACTCAACTATGTCCTCCATTATGGATCTTATTCTCTATTATAACTCTACTATGTCCTCCATTATGGATCTTATTCTCTATTATAACTCAACTAAGTCCTCCATTATGGATCTTATTCTCTATTATAACTCAACTATGTCCTCCATTATGGATCTTATTCTCTATTATAACTCAACTATGTCCTCCATTATGGATCTTATTCTCTATTATAACTCAACTATGTCCTCCATTATGGATCTTATTCTCTATTATAACTCAACTATGTCCTCCATTACGTTTCATGTTCTTTCAGTCCAACATTGTGGCACTCTTTTTTCAGTGTGCTGTATCACACTGCTGGCCATCGTTGCCATGTGTACTTCCGTGTCCCAGTCCTCCATTGTGTTTCAGTGTGTCCCAGTCCTCCATTGTGGTTCAGTGTGTCCCAGTCCTCCATTGTGGTTCAGTGTGTCCCAGTCCTCCATTGTGGTTCAGTGTGTCCCAGTCCTATATTGTTTTTCAGTGTGTCCCAGTCCTCCATTGTGTTTCAGTGTGTCCCAGTCCTCCATTGTGTTTCAGTGTGTCTCTGTATTCCATTGTGTTTCAGTGTGTCCCAGTCCTCCATTGTGTTTCAGTGTGCCCCAGTCCTTCATTGTGGTTCAGTGTGTCACAGTCCTCCATTGTGTTTCAGTGTGTCCCAGTCCTCCATTGTGTTTCAGTGTGTCCCAGTCCTCCATTGTGTTTCAGTGTGTCCCAGTCCTCCATTGTTTTTCATTGTGTCCCAGTCCTCCATTGTGTTTCAGTGTGTCCCAGTCCTCCATTGTGGTTCAGTGTGTCCCAGTCCTCCATTGTGTTTCAGTGTGTCCCAGTCCTCCATTGTGTTTCAGTGTGTTTCTGTACTCCATTGTGTTTCAGTGTGTCCCAGTCCTCCATTGTGTTTCAGTGTGTCCCAGTCCTCCATTGTGTTTCAGTGTGTTTCTGTACTCCATTGTGTTTCAGTGTGTCCCAGTCCTCCGTTGTGTTTCAGTGTGTCCCAGTCCTCCGTTGTGTTTCAGTGTGTCCCAGTCCTCCATTGTGTTTCAGTGTGTCCCAGTCCTCCATTGTGTTTCAGTGTGTCCCAGTCCTCCATTGTGTTTCAGTGTGTCCCAATCCTCCATTGTGTTTCAGTGTGTCCCAGTCCTCCATTGTGTTTCAGTGTGTCCCAGTCCTCCATTGTGGTTCAGTGTGTCCCAGTCCTCCATTGTGTTTCAGTGTGTCCCAGTCCTCCGTTGTGTTTCAGTGTGTCCCAGTCCTCCGTTGTGTTTCAGTGTGTCCCAGTCCTCCATTGTGTTTCATTGTGTCCCAGTCCTCCATTGTGTTTCAGTGTGTCCCAGTCCTCCGTTGTGTTTCAGTGTGTCCCAGTCCTCCGTTGTGTTTCAGTGTGTCCCAGTCCTCCATTGTGTTTCAGTGTGTCCCAGTCCTCCGTTGTGTTTCAGTGTGTCCCAGTCCTCCATTGTGTTTCATTGTGTCCCAGTCCTCCGTTGTGTTTCAGTGTGTCCCAGTCCTCCATTGTGGCTCTGTATATTTCAGTGTGCAGATGAGCAGGATGCGGTCTGCACGCGCTCAGTAACCCTCAGTCTGCCACCACTGGAGGGGATGACAGTGAAGCTGAAGCATGGAGGAGTGGTTTCTGTCAACAACATGGACATACAGACACCTCTCAATCATGGTACACACACACACACACACACACACACACACACACACACACACACACACACACACACACACACACACACACACACACACACACACACACACACACACACACACACACACACACACACACACACACACACACACACACACACACACACACACACAGAAGCACCGCTCCTAGTGGCCAGGGACTTTAATGCAGGCAAACTTAACACTGGGGCCCCTCAGGGCTGCGTGCTTAGTCCCCTCCTGTAATCTCTGTTCACCCACGAAAGCGTGGCCAAGCACGACTCAAACACTATCATTAAGTTTGCTGATGACACAACAGTGGTAGGCCTGATCACCAATAACAATGAGACAGCCTATAGGGAGGAGTTCAGAGACCTGGCAGTGTGGTGCCAGGCCAACAACCTCTCCCTCAATGTGAGCAAGACAAAGGAGCTGATTGAGGACTACAGGAATAGGCGGACTGAACAGGCCCCCATTTACCCTAACCCTACAGCCCCCACATCAACTGAGCTGTAGTGGAGCAGGTCGAGAGTTTCAAGTCCGAACACCAAGACAGTCGTGAAGAGGGCACAACACCTTTTACCCCTCGGGAGACTGAAACGATTTGGCATGGGTCCCCAGATCCTCAAAAAGTTCTGCAGCTGCACAATCGAGAGCATCCTGACTGGTTGCATTACCGCCTGGAATGAGAACTGCTCGGCATCTGACTGTAAGGCGCTACAGAGGGTAATGCGTACAGCCCAGTACATCACTGGGGCCAAGTTTCCTGACATCCAAGACCTATATACTAGGCGTTGTCAGAGGAAGGCCAAAAGAATTGTCAAAGCCTCCAGCCACCCAAGTCATAGAATGTTCTCTCTGCTACTGCAGGGCAAGTGGTCCCAGAGTGCCAAGTCTACCCCGAAGCCTGCTGCTACTCACTGTTTATTATCTATGCATTGTCACTTTACCCCTACCTACATGTACAAATGACCTCGAATAACCTGTACCACAGCACATTGACGGAACCGTTACCCCCTTCATATAGTCTCGTTATGTGTATGTTACTTTATATATATTTTAAATACTCACACACTAGCACACAAGCAAATGGTAGAGAGTTAATGTGTAATATATGTGTGTGAAGGTAATTTGCGTGTCCAGAAGACAGCGCAGTCTGGAGCGCGTGTTCTCTTTGGAGACAACCTTCATCTGGACTGGGATGGGCGGGGCCGTGTGCTGCTGAAGGTGAGGGGGTGGGGCTTATTATTTGTAGCATGTTTGGTGTGAGTGTGTGTAACCTTGGTAACCTTAGTAACTACTGTAACCTTGGTAACCATGGTTCCGCCCTCCAGTTGGGGCCTGAATGGGCTGGGCATACCTGCGGTCTCTGTGGCAACTACAACGGTAACCAAGGTGATGACTTCATGTCTGCTGCCGGGCTAGTGGAGTCGGGGCCACAGGCATTTGGCCAATCATGGAGGATCAACGGAGACTGTGACTCCACCCATCGACAGGATACTGACCCCTGCTCCCTCAACCCCAAGAGAGGTAAACACACACACACACACACACACACACACACACACACACACACACACACACACACACACACACACACACACACACACACACACACACACACACACACACACACACACACACACACACACACACACACACACACACACACACAAACAATGTGTAAAAGTTTAGTTCAGTGTGTCTCTTCTCTCTCCCTGTAGTTTAGTTCAGTGTGTCTCATCTCTCTCCCTGTAGTTTAGTTCAGTGTGTCTCCTCTCTCTCCCTGTGGTTTAGTTCAGTGTGTCTCCTCTCTCTCCCTGTAGTTTAGTTCAGTGTGTCTCTCTCCCTGTAGTTTAGTTCAGTGTGTCTCCTCTCTCTCCTTGAAGTTTAGTTCAGTGTGTCTCCTCTCTCTCCATGTAGTTTAGTTCAGTGTGTCTCATCTCTCTCCCTGTAGTTTAGTTCAGTGTGTCTCTCTACCTGTAGTTTAGTTCAGTGTGTCTCATCTCTCTCCCTGTAGTTTAGTTCAGTGTGTCTCTCCTCTCTCTCCCTGTAGTTTAGTTCAGTGTGTCTCTCTTCTCTCGCTCTGTAGTTTAGTTCAAGGTTTCTCATCTCTCTACTTGTAGTTTAGTTCAGTGTGTCGCTTCTCTCTCCCTGTAGTTTAGTTCAGTGTGTCTCTTCTCTCTCCCTGTAGTTTAGTTCAGTGTGTCTCCTCTCTCTCCTTGAAGTTTAGTTAATTGTGTCTCTTCTCTCTCCCCCTGTAGTTTAGTTCAGTGTGTCTCCTCTCTCTCCCTGTAGTTTAGTTCAGTGTGTCTCCTCTCTCTCCCTGTAGTTTTGTTCCGTGTGTCTCTTCTCTCTCCCTGTAGTTTAGTTCAGTGTGTCTCCTCTCTCTCCCTGTAGTTTAGTTCAGTGTGTCTCCTCTCTCTCCCTGTAGTTTAGTTCAGTGTGTCTCCTCTCTCTCCCTGTAGTTTAGTTCAGTGTGTCTCTTCTCTCTCCCTGTAGTTTAGTTCAGTGTGTCTCCTCTCTCTCCATGTAGTTTAGTTCAGTGTGTCTCATCTCTCTCCCTGTAGTTTAGTTCAGTGTGTCTCCTCTCTCCCCCTGTAGTTTAGTTCAGTGTGTCTCTCTCCCTGTAGTTTAGTTCAGTGTGTCTCATCTCTCTCCCTGTAGTTTAGTTCAGTGTGTCTCATCTCTCTCCCTGTAGTTTAGTTCAGTGTGTCTCTTCTCTCTCCCTGTAGTTTAGTTCAGTGTGTCTCCTCTCTCTCCATGTAGTTTAGTTCAGTGTGTCTCATCTCTCTCCCTGTAGTTTAGTTCAGTGTGTCTCCTCTCTCTCCCTGTAGTTTAGTTCAGTGTGTCTCTCTCCCTGTAGTTTAGTTCAGTGTGTCTCTTCTCTCTCCCTGTAGTTTAGTTCAGTGTGTCTCCTCTCTCTCCATGTAGTTTAGTTCAGTGTGTCTCATCTCTCTCCCTGTAGTTTAGTTCAGTGTGTCTCCTCTCTCTCCCTGTAGTTTAGTTCAGTGTGTCTCTCTCCCTGTAGTTTAGTTCAGTGTGTCTCCTCTCTCTCCCTGTAGTTTAGTTCAGTGTGTCTCCTCTCTCTCCTTGTAGTTTAGTTCCGTGTGTCTCCTCTCTCTCTCTCCATGTAGTTTAGTTCAGTGTGTCTCATCTCTCTCCCTGTCGTTTAGTTCAGTGTGTCTCCTCTCTCTCCCTGTAGTTTAGTTCAGTGTGTCTCTCTCCCTGTAGTTTAGTTCAGTGTGTCTCCTCTCTCTCCCTGTAGTTTAGTTCAGTGTGTCTCCTCTCTCTCCTTGTAGTTTAGTTCCGTGTGTCTCCTCTCTCTCTCTCCATGTAGTTTAGTTCAGTGTGTCTCTCCTCTCTCTCCCTGTAGTTTAGTTCAGTGTGTCTCTCTTCTCTCGCTCTGTAGTTTAGTTCAGGGTTTCTCATCTCTCCCCCTGTAGTTTAGTTCAGGGTATCTCATCTCTCTACCTCTAGTTTAGTTCAAGGTTTCTCATCTCTCTCCCTGTAGTCTTTCAGTTTAGTTCAGTATGAATCCTTTCTCTCCCTGTAGTGCGTTTTGCAGAGGAGGCATGTGGGATGATGATGTCAGAGGTGTTTGGAGCGTGTCACTTCCTGGTGAATCCCCTCCCCTTCCTGCGGTTCTGTCGTTACGACGTATGCGTGTGTTCTGACGGGGAGAAATGTCTGTGTTCCGCTCTGGCCTCCTACGCCGCTGCCTGCTCTTCTAGGGGAGTTCTACTGACCTGGAGGACACCTGAACGCTGTGGTAACAGACACACACACACACATACGTACACAGAGGAACCAGCTCCTCTACATAAAGGATGGAGAGCCCAGCACAGACCCTTGGGAACACCTGTTCTTCATCTGAGTTGTTGGCTGTATCATGCATAACTCTTTCTCCCTCTGTCTGTGTGTGTGCTACAGCCATGCATTGTCCAGTGGGCCAGTTGTACAAGACATGTGGCAGTGTTTGTGAGCGATCATGTCGTTCTCTGTCGGGGGTGGAGCCTGGATGCGGGGGGGAGGAAGGATGTGAGGAGGGATGCTTCTGCCCCCCCGGCCATTACCTTAGTGAAACGGGGGCGTGTGTGACACCTGACCTCTGCTCCTGCCTGCATGACGGACAGCTGTACCAACCCAACGACGTCTACGCTGACCACAACAGCATCTGGTACACATTTTACACTTTACTCTTCTAGGAGACACTCTTATCCAGAGAAACTACAAGTTAGTGAATTCATCTTCAGATAGCTAGGTGGGACAACCACATGTCACATGCTTAGAAAGTACAATATCATTAGAGTCAGAGATAGAAGACGTTGTCAGTAGAGTCAGAGATAGAAGACGTTGTCAGAGGAGTCAGAGATAGAAGACGTTGACAGTAGAGTCAGAGATAGAAGACGTTGACAGTAGAGTCAGAGATAGAAGACGTTGTCAGAGGAGTCAGAGATAGAAGACGTTGACAGTAGAGTCAGAGATAGAAGACGTTGACAGTAGAGTCAGAGATAGAAGACGTTGTCAGTAGAGTCAGAGATAGAAGACGTTGTCAGAGATAGAAGACGTTGTCAGTAGAGTCAGAGATAGAAGACGTTGACAGTAGAGTCAGAGATAGAAGACGTTGTCAGTAGAGTCAGAGATAGAAGACGTTGTCAGAGATAGAAGACGTTGTCAGTAGAGTCAGAGATAGAAGACGTTGACAGTAGAGTCAGAGATAGAAGACGTTGTCAGTAGAGTCAGAGATAGAAGACGTTGACAGTAGAGTCAGAGATAGAAGACGTTGTCAGTAGAGTCAGAGATAGAAGAACAAGGAAAAAGGTGTGGGTGTTAGTTAGTACAGTGTTAATACAGGGTTATTCTAACAATAAAACGGAGGGGGAGTCGGGGTGAGAAGGGGTTTTGAGAATGGGGTGCTGTAGGGTTTCAGATGTTTTTGGAAGATGGGCAGGGACTCTGCTGTCCTAGCTTAAGGGGGAAGCTGGTTCCACCATTTGGGTGCCAGGACATAGAAGGGCTGGGGCTGAGCTGAGCGCAACCTGCCCTCCTGAGTGGGAACAGTAGACTCCATAGGCTAAGTGAATGAGGAGCGGATTTCGACAACTTTCATTTTAAAGTGGTTGACAAAGTTGTCTTTAGAGAGGAGGGAGGGGGAGGTGGAAAATAGTTTTCTAGGGTTAGAGGCAGAAGCTAGAGATGTTGAGTGATAGAAAGTGGCTTTAGCAACAGATACAGAGGAAGAGGTGTAGAAAAGGGAGTTGAAGGATGATAACTTCCGGAGGACCTTTCCTCCATTTTCGTCACCTAGCCGCGAAGCACGAGGAGAGGGCCTAGGCAGCTGGGAGGAAAGGGGACAGGATGCGGAAAGGGAAGATAGTAGGGTTGAAGAGAGAGAATCAATAGACAGAAGGGAGAGATGATAGGATAGAAGAGGAGAGAGTAGTGGGAGAGAGAGAGACCATCTGGGTAGGGGCTGAGTGGTTAGAGATGATAGGATAGAAGAGGAGAAAGGAGTGGGAGAGAGAGAGAGACCATCTGGGTAGGGGCTGAGTGGTTAGAGATGATAGGAGAGAAGAGGAGAGAGTAGTGGGAGAGAGAGAGACCATCTGGGTAGGGGCTGAGTGGTTAGAGATGATAGGAGAGAAGAGGAGAGAGTAGTGGAAGAGAGAGAGACCATCTGGGTAGGGGCTGAGTGGTTAGAGATGATAGGATAGAAGAGGAGAGAGTAGTGGGAGAGAGAGAGACCATCTGGGTAGGTGCTAGTGTCTGAAACAGAGGTGCTACTGACTGAAACATAGGTGCTAGTGTCTGAAACAGAGGTGCTAGTGACTGAAACGGAGGTGCTAGTGTCTGAAACAGAGGTGCTAGTGACTGAAACAGAGGTGCTAGTGACTGAAACAGAGGTGCTAGTGTCTGAAACAGAGGTGCTAATGACTGAAACAGAGGTGCTAGTGACTGAAACAGAGGTGCTAGTGTCTGAAACAGAGGTGCTACTGACTGAAACAGAGGTGCTAGTGTCTGAAACAGAGGTGCTAGTGACTGAAACGGAGGTGCTAGTGTCTGAAACAGAGGTGCTACTGACTGAAACAGAGGTGCTAGTGTCTGAAACACAGGTGCTAGTGTCTGAAACATAGGTGCTAGTGTCTAAAACAGAGGTGCTAATGACTGAAACAGAGGTGCTAGGGACTGAAACAGAGGTGCTATTGTCTGAAACAGAGGTGCTAGTGACTGAAACGGAGGTGCTAGTGTCTGAAACAGAGGTGCTAGTGTCTGAAACAGAGGTGCTAGTGTCTGAAACACAGGTGCTACTGACTGAAACAGAGGTGCTAGTGTCTGAAACATAGGTGCTAGTGTCTAAAACAGAGGTGCTAATGACTGAAACAGAGGTGCTAGTGACTGAAACAGAGGTGCTAGTGTCTGAAACAGAGGTGCTAGTGTCTGAAACAGAGGTGCTAGTGACTGAAACAGAGGTGTTAGTGTCTGAAACAGAGGTGCTACTGACTGAAACAGAGGTGCTAGTGTCTGAAACAGAGGTGCTAGTGACTGAAACGGAGGTGCTAGTGTCTGAAACAGAGGTGCTAGTGACTGAAACGGAGGTGCTAGTGTCTGAAACAGAGGTGCTACTGACTGAAACAGAGGTGCTAGTGTCTGAAACACAGGTGCTAGTGTCTGAAACACAGGTGCTAGTGTCTGAAACATAGGTGCTAGTGTCTAAAACAGAGGTGCTAATGACTGAAACAGAGGTGCTAGGGACTGAAACAGAGGTGCTATTGTCTGAAACAGAGGTGCTAGTGACTGAAACGGAGGTGCTAGTGACTGAAACAGAGGTGCTAGTGTCTGAAACAGAGGTGCTAGTGTCTGAAACACAGGTGCTACTGACTGAAACATAGGTGCTAATGTCTGAAACAGAGGTGCTAGTGACTGTAACAGAGGTGGTAATGTCTGAAATAGAGGTGCTAGTGACTGAAACAGAGGTGCAAGTGTCTGAAACAGAGGTGCTAGTGTCTGAAACAGAGGTGCTAGTGTCTGAAACAGAGGTGCTAGTGTCTGAAACACAGGTGCTACTGACTGAAACAGAGGTGCTAGTGTCTGAAACATAGGTGCTAGTGTCTAAAACAGAGGTGCTAATGACTGAAACAGAGGTGCTAGGGACTGAAACAGAGGTGCTAATGACTAAAACAGAGGTGCTTCTGTCTGAAACAGAGGTGCTAGTTTCTGAAACAGAGGGGCTAGTGTCTGAAACGGAGGTGCTAGTGACTGAAACAGAGGTGCTAATGTCTGAAACAGAGGTGCTAGTGACTGAATCAGAGGTGCTAGTGTCTAAAACAGAGGTGCTAGTGACTGAAACAGAGGTGCTAGTGTCTGAAACAGAGGTGCTAGTTTCTGAAACAGAGGTGCTAATGACTAAAACAGAGGTGCTAGTGACTGAAACAGAGGTGCTAGTGTCTGAAACAGAGGTGCTAGTTTCTGAAACAGAGGTGCTAGTGTCTGAAACAGAGGTGCTAGTGACTGAAACAGAGGTGCTAATGTCTGAAACAGAGGTGTTAGTGACTGAAACAGAGGTGCTAATGTTTGAAATAGAGGTGCTAGTGACTGAAACAGAGGTGCTAGTGTCTGAAACAGAGGTGCTAGTGACTGAAACAGAGGTGCTAGTGTCTGAAACACAGGTGCTAGTGTCTGAAACACAGGTGCTAGTGTCTGAAACATAGGTGCTAGTGTCTAAAACAGAGGTGCTAATGACTGAAACAGAGGTGCTAGGGACTGAAACAGAGGTGCTATTGTCTGAAACAGAGGTGCTAGTGACTGAAACGGAGGTGCTAGTGTCTGAAACAGAGGTGCTAGTGTCTGAAACAGAGGTGCTAGTGTCTGAAACACAGGTGCTACTGACTGAAACATAGGTGCTAATGTCTGAAACAGAGGTGCTAGTGACTGTAACAGAGGTGCTAATGTCTGAAATAGAGGTGCTAGTGACTGAAACAGAGGTGCAAGTGTCTGAAACAGAGGTGCTAGTGTCTGAAACAGAGGTGCTAGTGTCTGAAACAGAGGTGCTAGTGTCTGAAACACAGGTGCTACTGACTGAAACAGAGGTGCTAGTGTCTGAAACATAGGTGCTAGTCTCTAAAACAGAGGTGCTAATGACTGAAACAGAGGTGCTAGGGACTGAAACAGAGGTGCTAATGACTAAAACAGAGGTGCTTCTGTCTGAAACAGAGGTGCTAGTTTCTGAAACAGAGGGGCTAGTGTCTGAAACGGAGGTGCTAGTGACTGAAACAGAGGTGCTAATGTCTGAAACAGAGGTGCTAGTGACTGAATCAGAGGTGCTAGTGTCTAAAACAGAGGTGCTAGTGACTGAAACAGAGGTGCTAGTGTCTGAAACAGAGGTGCTAGTTTCTGAAACAGAGGTGCTAGTGACTGAAACAGAGGTGCTAGTGACTGAAACAGAGGTGCTAGTGACTGAAACAGAGGTGCTAGTTTCTGAAACAGAGGTGCTAGTGTCTGAAACAGAGGTGCTAGTGACTGAAACAGAGGTGCTAATGTCTGAAACAGAGGTGTTAGTGACTGAAACAGAGGTGCTAATGTTTGAAATAGAGGTGCTAGTGACTGAAACAGAGGTGCTAGTGTCTGAAACAGAGGTGCTAGTGACTGAAACAGAGGTGCTAGTGTCTAAAACAGGGGTGCTAGTGACTGAAACAGAGATGCTAGTGACTGAAACAGAGGTGCTAGTGTCTGAAACAGAGGTGTGAGTGTCTGAAACAGAGGTGCTAGTGTCTGAAACGGAGGTGCTAGTTTCTGAAACAGAGGTGCTAATGACTAAAACAGAGGTGCTAGTGACTGAAACAGAGGTGCTAGTGTCTGAAACAGAGGTGCTAGTTTCTGAAACAGAGGTGCTAGTGTCTGAAACAGAGGTGCTAGTGACTGAAACAGAGGTGCTAATGTCTGAAACAGAGGTGTTAGTGACTGAAACAGAGGTGCTAATGTTTGAAATAGAGGTGCTAGTGACTGAAACAGAGGTGCTAGTGTCTGAAACAGAGGTGCTAGTGACTGAAACAGAGGTGCTAGTGTCTGAAACACAGGTGCTAGTGTCTGAAACACAGGTGCTAGTGTCTGAAACATAGGTGCTAGTGTCTAAAACAGAGGTGCTAGTGACTGAAACAGAGGTGCTAGGGACTGAAACAGAGGTGCTATTGTCTGAAACAGAGGTGCTAGTGACTGAAACGGAGGTGCTAGTGTCTGAAACAGAGGTGCTAGTTTCTGAAACAGAGGTGCTAGTGTCTGAAACACAGGTGCTACTGACTGAAACATAGGTGCTAATGTCTGAAACAGAGGTGCTAGTGACTGTAACAGAGGTGCTAATGTCTGAAATAGAGGTGCTAGTGACTGAAACAGAGGTGCAAGTGTCTGAAACAGAGGTGCTAGTGTCTGAAACAGAGGTGCTAGTGTCTGAAACAGAGGTGCTAGTGTCTGAAACACAGGTGCTACTGACTGAAACAGAGGTGCTAGTGTCTGAAACATAGGTGCTAGTCTCTAAAACAGAGGTGCTAATGACTGAAACAGAGGTGCTAGGGACTGAAACAGAGGTGCTAATGACTAAAACAGAGGTGCTTCTGTCTGAAACAGAGGTGCTAGTTTCTGAAACAGAGGGGCTAGTGTCTGAAACGGAGGTGCTAGTGACTGAAACAGAGGTGCTAATGTCTGAAACAGAGGTGCTAGTGACTGAATCAGAGGTGCTAGTGTCTAAAACAGAGGTGCTAGTGACTGAAACAGAGGTGCTAGTGTCTGAAACAGAGGTGCTAGTTTCTGAAACAGAGGTGCTAATGACTAAAACAGAGGTGCTAGTGACTGAAACAGAGGTGCTAGTGTCTGAAACAGAGGTGCTAGTTTCTGAAACAGAGGTGCTAGTCTGAAACAGAGGTGCTAGTGACTGAAACAGAGGTGCTAATGTCTGAAAAAGAGGTGTTAGTGACTGAAACAGAGGTGCTAATGTTTGAAATAGAGGTGCTAGTGACTGAAACAGAGGTGCTAGTGTCTGAAACAGAGGTGCTAGTGACTGAAACAGAGGTGCTAGTGTCTAAAACAGGGGTGCTAGTGACTGAAACAGAGATGCTAGTGACTGAAACAGAGGTGCTAGTGTCTGAAACAGAGGTGTGAGTGTCTGAAACAGAGGTGCTAGTGTCTGAAACGGAGGTGGTAGCGACTGAAACAGAGGTGCTAGTGACTGAAACAGAGGTGCTAGTGTCTGAAACACAGGTGCTACTGACTGAAACATAGGTGCTAATGTCTGAAACAGAGGTGCTAGTGACTGTAACAGAGGTGCTAATGTCTGAAATAGAGGTGCTAGTGACTGAAACAGAGGTGCAAGTGTCTGAAACAGAGGTGCTAGTGTCTGAAACAGAGGTGCTAGTGTCTGAAACAGAGGTGCTAGTGTCTGAAACACAGGTGCTACTGACTGAAACAGAGGTGCTAGTGTCTGAAACATAGGTGCTAGTCTCTAAAACAGAGGTGCTAATGACTGAAACAGAGGTGCTAGGGACTGAACCAGAGGTGCTAATGACTAAAACAGAGGTGCTTCTGTCTGAAACAGAGGTGCTAGTTTCTGAAACAGAGGGGCTAGTGTCTGAAACAGAGGTGCTAGTGACTGAAACAGAGGTGCTAATGTCTGAAACAGAGGTGCTAGTGACTGAATCAGAGGTGCTAGTGTCTAAAACAGAGGTGCTAGTGACTGAAACAGAGGTGCTAGTGTCTGAAACAGAGGTGCTAGTTTCTGAAACAGAGGTGCTAATGACTAAAACAGAGGTGCTAGTGACTGAAACAGAGGTGCTAGTGTCTGAAACGGAGGTGCTAGTGACAAACAGAGGTGCTAATGTCTGAAACCGAGGTGCTAGTGACTGAATCAGAGGTGCTAGTGTCTAAAACAGAGGTGCTAGTGACTGAAACAGAGGTGCTAGTGTCTGAAACAGAGGTGCTAGTTTCTGAAACAGAGGTGCTAATGACTAAAACAGGGGTGCTAGTGACTGAAACAGAGATGCTAGTGACTGAAACAGAGGTGCTAGTGTCTGAAACAGAGGTGTGAGTGTCTGAAACAGAGGTGCTAGTGTCTGAAACGGAGGTGGTAGCGACTGAAACAGAGGTGCTAGTGACTGAAACAGAGGTGCTAGTGTCTGAAACACAGGTGCTACTGACTGAAACATAGGTGCTAATGTCTGAAACAGAGGTGCTAGTGACTGTAACAGAGGTGCTAATGTCTGAAATAGAGGTGCTAGTGACTGAATCAGAGGTGCTAGTGTCTAAAACAGAGGTGCTAGTGACTGAAACAGAGGTGCTAGTGTCTGAAACAGAGGTGCTAGTTTCTGAAACAGAGGTGCTAATGACTAAAACAGAGGTGCTAGTGACTGAAACAGAGGTGCTAGTGTCTGAAACAGAGGTGCTAGTTTCTGAAACAGAGGTGCTAGTGTCTGAAACAGAGGTGCTAGTGACTGAAACAGAGGTGCTAATGTCTGAAACAGAGGTGTTAGTGACTGAAACAGAGGTGCTAATGTTTGAAATAGAGGTGCTAGTGACTGAAACAGAGGTGCTAGTGTCTGAAACAGAGGTGCTAGTGACTGAAACAGAGGTGCTAGTGTCTAAAACAGGGGTGCTAGTGACTGAAACAGAGATGCTAGTGACTGAAACAGAGGTGCTAGTGTCTGAAACAGAGGTGTGAGTGTCTGAAACAGAGGTGCTAGTGTCTGAAACGGAGGTGGTAGCGACTGAAACAGAGGTGCTAGTGACTGAAACAGAGGTGCTAGTGTCTGAAACACAGGTGCTACTGACTGAAACATAGGTGCTAATGTCTGAAACAGAGGTGCTAGTGACTGTAACAGAGGTGCTAATGTCTGAAATAGAGGTGCTAGTGACTGAAACAGAGGTGCAAGTGTCTGAAACAGAGGTGCTAGTGTCTGAAACAGAGGTGCTAGTGTCTGAAACAGAGGTGCTAGTGTCTGAAACACAGGTGCTACTGACTGAAACAGAGGTGCTAGTGTCTGAAACATAGGTGCTAGTCTCTAAAACAGAGGTGCTAATGACTGAAACAGAGGTGCTAGGGACTGAAACAGAGGTGCTAATGACTAAAACAGAGGTGCTTCTGTCTGAAACAGAGGTGCTAGTTTCTGAAACAGAGGGGCTAGTGTCTGAAACAGAGGTGCTAGTGACTGAAACAGAGGTGCTAATGTCTGAAACAGAGGTGCTAGTGACTGAATCAGAGGTGCTAGTGTCTAAAACAGAGGTGCTAGTGACTGAAACAGAGGTGCTAGTGTCTGAAACAGAGGTGCTAGTTTCTGAAACAGAGGTGCTAATGACTAAAACAGAGGTGCTAGTGACTGAAACAGAGGTGCTAGTGTCTGAAACGGAGGTGCTAGTGACAAACAGAGGTGCTAATGTCTGAAACCGAGGTGCTAGTGACTGAATCAGAGGTGCTAGTGTCTAAAACAGAGGTGCTAGTGACTGAAACAGAGGTGCTAGTGTCTGAAACAGAGGTGCTAGTTTCTGAAACAGAGGTGCTAATGACTAAAACAGGGGTGCTAGTGACTGAAACAGAGATGCTAGTGACTGAAACAGAGGTGCTAGTGTCTGAAACAGAGGTGTGAGTGTCTGAAACAGAGGTGCTAGTGTCTGAAACGGAGGTGGTAGCGACTGAAACAGAGGTGCTAGTGACTGAAACAGAGGTGCTAGTGTCTGAAACACAGGTGCTACTGACTGAAACATAGGTGCTAATGTCTGAAACAGAGGTGCTAGTGACTGTAACAGAGGTGCTAATGTCTGAAATAGAGGTGCTAGTGACTGAAACAGAGGTGCAAGTGTCTGAAACAGAGGTGCTAGTGTCTGAAACAGAGGTGCTAGTGTCTGAAACAGAGGTGCTAGTGTCTGAAACACAGGTGCTACTGACTGAAACAGAGGTGCTAGTGTCTGAAACATAGGTGCTAGTCTCTAAAACAGAGGTGCTAATGACTGAAACAGAGGTGCTAGGGACTGAAACAGAGGTGCTAATGACTAAAACAGAGGTGCTTCTGTCTGAAACAGAGGTGCTAGTTTCTGAAACAGAGGGGCTAGTGTCTGAAACAGAGGTGCTAGTGACTGAAACAGAGGTGCTAATGTCTGAAACAGAGGTGCTAGTGACTGAATCAGAGGTGCTAGTGTCTAAAACAGAGGTGCTAGTGACTGAAACAGAGGTGCTAGTGTCTGAAACAGAGGTGCTAGTTTCTGAAACAGAGGTGCTAATGACTAAAACAGAGGTGCTAGTGACTGAAACAGAGGTGCTAGTGTCTGAAACGGAGGTGCTAGTGACAAACAGAGGTGCTAATGTCTGAAACCGAGGTGCTAGTGACTGAATCAGAGGTGCTAGTGTCTAAAACAGAGGTGCTAGTGACTGAAACAGAGGTGCTAGTTTCTGAGTGCTAGTGTCTGAAACAGAGGTGCTAGTTTCTGAAACAGAGGTGCTAATGACTAAAACAGAGGTGCTAGTGACTGAAACAGAGGTACTAGTGTCTGAAACAGAGGTGCTAGTTTCTGAAACAGAGGTGCTAGTGTCTGAAACAGAGGTGCTAGTGACTGAAACAGAGGTGCTAATGTCTGAAACAGAGGTGTTAGTGACTGAAACAGAGGTGCTAATGTTTGAAATAGAGGTGCTAGTGACTGAAACAGAGGTGCTAGTGTCTGAAACAGAGGTGCTAGTGACTGAAACAGAGGTGCTAGTGTCTGAAACACAGGTGCTAGTGTCTGAAACACAGGTGCTAGTGTCTGAAACACAGGTGCAAGTGTCTGAAACAGAGGTGCTAGTGTCTGAAACAGTGGTGCTAGTGTCTGAAACAGAGGTGCTAGTGTCTGAAACACACGTGCTACTGACTGAAACAGAGGTGCTAGTGTCTGAAACATAGGTGCTAGTCTCTAAAACAGAGGTGCTAATGACTGAAACAGAGGTGCTAGGGACTGAAACAGAGGTGCTAATGACTAAAACAGAGGTGCTTCTGTCTGAAACAGAGGTGCTAGTTTCTGAAACAGAGGGGCTAGTGTCTGAAACGGAGGTGCTAGTGACTGAAACAGAGGTGCTAATGTCTGAAACAGAGGTGCTAGTGACTGAATCAGAGGTGCTAGTGTCTAAAACAGAGGTGCTAGTGACTGAAACAGAGGTGCTAGTGTCTGAAACAGAGGTGCTAGTTTCTGAAACAGAGGTGCTAATGACTAAAACAGAGGTGCTAGTGACTGAAACAGAGGTGCTAGTGTCTGAAACAGAGGTGCTAGTTTCTGAAACAGAGGTGCTAGTGTCTGAAACAGAGGTGCTAGTGACTGAAACAGAGGTGCTAATGTCTGAAACAGAGGTGTTAGTGACTGAAACAGAGGTGCTAATGTTTGAAATAGAGGTGCTAGTGACTGAAACAGAGGTGCTAGTGTCTGAAACAGAGGTGCTAGTGACTGAAACAGAGGTGCTAGTGTCTAAAACAGGGGTGCTAGTGACTGAAACAGAGGTGCTAGTGACTGAAACAGAGGTGCTAGTGTCTGAAACAGAGGTGTGAGTGTCTGAAACAGAGGTGCTAGTGTCTGAAACGGAGGTGGTAGCGACTGAAACAGAGGTGCTAGTGACTGAAACAGAGGTGCTAGTGTCTGAAACACAGGTGCTACTGACTGAAACATAGGTGCTAATGTCTGAAACAGAGGTGCTAGTGACTGTAACAGAGGTGCTAATGTCTGAAATAGAGGTGCTAGTGACTGAAACAGAGGTGCAAGTGTCTGAAACAGAGGTGCTAGTGTCTGAAACAGAGGTGCTAGTGTCTGAAACAGAGGTGCTAGTGTCTGAAACACAGGTGCTACTGACTGAAACAGAGGTGCTAGTGTCTGAAACATAGGTGCTAGTCTCTAAAACAGAGGTGCTAATGACTGAAACAGAGGTGCTAGGGACTGAAACAGAGGTGCTAATGACTAAAACAGAGGTGCTTCTGTCTGAAACAGAGGTGCTAGTTTCTGAAACAGAGGGGCTAGTGTCTGAAACAGAGGTGCTAGTGACTGAAACAGAGGTGCTAATGTCTGAAACAGAGGTGCTAGTGACTGAATCAGAGGTGCTAGTGTCTAAAACAGAGGTGCTAGTGACTGAAACAGAGGTGCTAGTGTCTGAAACAGAGGTGCTAGTTTCTGAAACAGAGGTGCTAATGACTAAAACAGAGGTGCTAGTGACTGAAACAGAGGTGCTAGTGTCTGAAACGGAGGTGCTAGTGACAAACAGAGGTGCTAATGTCTGAAACCGAGGTGCTAGTGACTGAATCAGAGGTGCTAGTGTCTAAAACAGAGGTGCTAGTGACTGAAACAGAGGTGCTAGTGTCTGAAACAGAGGTGCTAGTTTCTGAAACAGAGGTGCTAATGACTAAAACAGAGGTGCTAGTGACTGAAACAGAGGTGCTAGTGTCTGAAACAGAGGTGCTAGTTTCTGAAACAGAGGTGCTAGTGTCTGAAACAGAGGTGCTAGTGACTGAAACAGAGGTGCTAATGTCTGAAACAGAGGTGTTAGTGACTGAAACAGAGGTGCTAATGTTTGAAATAGAGGTGCTAGTGACTGAAACAGAGTTGCTAGTGTCTGAAACAGAGGTGCTAGTGACTGAAACAGAGGTGCTAGTGTCTGAAACACAGGTGCTAGTGTCTGAAACACAGGTGCTAGTGTCTGAAACATAGGTGCTAGTGTCTAAAACAGAGGTGCTAATGACTGAAACAGAGGTGCTAGGGACTGAAACAGAGGTGCTATTGTCTGAAACAGAGGTGCTAGTGACTGAAACGGAGGTGCTAGTGTCTGAAACAGAGGTGCTAGTGTCTGAAACAGAGGTGCTAGTGTCTGAAACACAGGTGCTACTGACTGAAACATAGGTGCTAATGTCTGAAACAGAGGTGCTAGTGACTGTAACAGAGGTGCTAATGTCTGAAATAGAGGTGCTAGTGACTGAAACAGAGGTGCAAGTGTCTGAAACAGAGGTGCTAGTGTCTGAAACAGAGGTGCTAGTGTCTGAAACAGAGGTGCTAGTGTCTGAAACACAGGTGCTACTGACTGAAACAGAGGTGCTAGTGTCTGAAACATAGGTGCTAGTCTCTAAAACAGAGGTGCTAATGACTGAAACAGAGGTGCTAGGGACTGAAACAGAGGTGCTAATGACTAAAACAGAGGTGCTTCTGTCTGAAACAGAGGTGCTAGTTTCTGAAACAGAGGGGCTAGTGTCTGAAACGGAGGTGCTAGTGACTGAAACAGAGGTGCTAATGTCTGAAACAGAGGTGCTAGTGACTTAATCGGAGGTGCTAGTGTCTAAAACAGAGGTGCTAGTGACTGAAACAGAGGTGCTAGTGTCTGAAACAGAGGTGCTAGTTTCTGAAACAGAGGTGCTAATGACTAAAACAGAGGTGCTAGTGACTGAAACAGAGGTGCTAGTGTCTGAAACAGAGGTGCTAGTTTCTGAAACAGAGGTGCTAGTGTCTGAAACAGAGGTGCTAGTGACTGAAACAGAGGTGCTAATGTCTGAAACAGAGGTGTTAGTGACTGAAACAGAGGTGCTAATGTTTGAAATAGAGGTGCTAGTGACTGAAACAGAGGTGCTAGTGTCTGAAACACAGGTGCTACTGACTGAAACAGAGGTGCTAGTGTCTGAAACATAGGTGCTATTGTCTGAAACAGAGGTGCTAGTGTCTGAAACAGAGGTGCTAGTGTCTGAAACAGAGGTGCTAGTGTCTGAAACAGAGGTGCTAATGACTGAAACAGAGGTGCTAGTGACTGAAACAGAGGTGCTAGTGACTGAAATATAGGTGCTAATGTCTGAAACAGAGGTGCTAGTGACTGTAACAAAGGTGCTAATGTCTGAAATAGAGGTGCTAGTTACAAAAAAAGAGGTGCTAGTGTCTGAAACAGAGGTGCTAGTGACTAAAACAGAGGTGCTAGTGTCTAAAACAGAGGTGCTAGTGACTGAAACAGAGGTGCTAGTTTCTGAAACAGAGGTGCTAGTGTCTGAAACAGAGGTGCTATTGACTGAAACAGAGGTGCTAATGTCTGAAAGAGAGGTGTTAGTGACTGAAACAGAGGTGCTAATGTTTGAAATAGAGGTGCTAGTGACTGAAACAGAGTTGCTAGTGACTGAAACAGAGGTGCTAGTGTCTGAAACAGAGGTGCGAGTGTCTGAAACAGAGGTGCGAGTGTCTGAAACAGAGGTGCTAGTGTCTGAAACGGAGGTGGTAGCGACTGAAACAGAGGTGCTATTGTCTGAAACATAGGTGCTATTGTCTGAAACAGAGGTGCTAGTGTCTGAAACAGAGGTGCTAGTGTCTGAAACAGAGGTGCTAATGACTGAAACAGAGGTGCTAGAGACTGAAACAGAGGTGCTAGTGTCTGAAACAAAGGTGCTAATGTCTGAAACACAGGTGCTACTGACTGAAACAGAGGTGCTAGTGTCTGAAACATAGGTGCTATTGTCTGAAACAGAGGTGCTAGTGTCTGAAACAGAGGTGCTAGTGTCTGAAACAGAGGTGCTAGTGTCTGAAACAGAGGTGCTAATGACTGAAACAGAGGTGCTAGAGACTGAAACATAGGTGCTAGTGTCTGAAACAGAGGTACTAGTGTCTGAAACAGAGGTACTAGTGTCTGAAACAGATGTGCTAGTGACTGTAACAAAGGTGCTAATGTCTGAAATAGAGGTGCTAGTTACATAAAAATAGGTGTTAGTGTCTGAAACAGAGGTGCTAGTGTCTGAAACAGAGGTGCTAGTGACTAAAACAGAGGTGCTAGTGTCTAAAACAGAGGTGCTAGTGACTGAAACAGAGGTGCTAGTGTCTGAAACAGGTGCTAGTGTCTGAAACAGAGGTGCTAATGACTGAAACAGATGTGCTAGTGTCTGAAACAGAGGTGCTAGTGTCTGAAACAGAGATGCTAATGACTGAAACAGATGTGCTAGTGTCTGAAACAGAGGTGCTAGTGTCTGAAACAGAGGTGCTAATGACTGAAACAGGGGTGCTAGTGACTGAAACAGAGGTGCTAGTGACTGAAACAGAGGTGCTAGTGTCTGAAACAGAGGTGCTAATGACTGAAACAGGGGTGCTAGTGACTGAAACAGAGGTGCTAGTGACTGAAACAGAGGTGCTAGTGACTGACAACCAAACATTTTTATATGGCTATCTCAGTTGTTTGACCTGTAACCCCCCCCCCCAAAAAAAAAACACAACAGATAAAGACAGTACTAGACCACAACAGATAAAGACAGTACTAGACGACAACAGATAAAGAATGAACAACAGTACTAGACCACAACAGATACAGACAGACAGACAGTACTAGACTACCACAGATAAAGACAGAAAGACAGTACTAGACCACAACAGATAAAGACAGTACTAGACCACAACAGATAAAGACAGTACTAGACGACAACAGATAAAGAATGAACAACAGTACTAGACCACAACAGATACAGACAGACAGACAGTACTAGACTACCACAGATAAAGACAGAAAGACAGTACTAGACCACAACAGATAAAGACAGACAGACAGTACTAGACCACAACATATAAAGACAGACAGACAGTACTAGACGACAACAGATAAAGACAGAAAGACCGTACTAGACCACAACAGATAAATACAGAAAGACAGTACTAGACAACAACAGAGAAATACAGAAAGACAGTACTAGACCACAACAGATAACGACAGACAGACAGTACTAGACCACAACAGATAACGACAGACAGACAGTACTAGACCACAACATATAAAGACAGTACTAGACCACAACAGATAACGACAGACAGACAGTACTAGACCACAACAGATATAGACAGAAAGACAGTACTAGACCACAACAGATATAGACAGAAAGACAGTACTAGACCACAACAGATATAGACAGAAAGACAGTACTAGACCAAAACAGAAATGATACTTGACACTAGGCCACTAGCTATAGAACAAAGCACACACACACACACACTTTTTCCCTAACTGACGTGTGTGTGTGTGTGTGTGTGTGTGTGTGTGTGTATGTGTATGTGTTTGTGTGTGTGTGTGTGTGTGTGTGTGTGTGTGTGTGTGTGTGTGTGTGTGTGTGTGTGTGTGTGTGTGTGTGTGTGTGTGTGTGTGTGTGTGTAGTTACTGTGAGAACGGATCTATGAGCTGCAGCTCTGCTGAGATGAGTGGAGTTATGCTGTCTGACATGTTCTTCCAGGACGACCAGCCACCCTCCAGAGGTATTGTGTGTCTGTGTGTCTGTGTGTGTGAACGTGCATGCGTGTGCATGCGTGTGTGAGTTTGTCTGTGTGTTTGTCTGTGTGTGTGTCTGTGTGTGCTTGTCTCTCTCTGTGTGTGTGTGTGTGTGTGTGTGTGTGTGTGTGTGTGTGTGTGTGTGTGTGTGTGTGTGTGTGTGTGTGTGTGTGTGTGTGTGTGTGTGTGTGTGTGTGTGTGTGTGTGTATTTAATATCTCTGCATGAACTAAAAATTTAACATATATTAATATATACTATTTTGTTAAAAGTTATTATATTGTTAAAAGTAATTTTGTTAAAAGTAGAATTGCTTGTACAATATATTTTTCCAGGTCCTGAGCTTTATATGTGTGTCTGTGTGTGCAGAGCGCCGTGCGGCTACCTGTGTCCCCCCTCTGAGGCGTGTTGGGTGTGAGGGAGGGGAGGAGGGTCTGGAGTGTTCTAGAACCTGCCAGAATCTGGACCTACCCTGTCTCAGTCTGGCCTGTATCCCCGGGTGCCTCTGTCCTAGCGGCACGGTACGTACATTGACCCTAACCCCAACCCTGACCCTAACCCCAACCCTGACCCTAACCCCAACCCTGACCCTAACCCCAACCCTGACCCTACCCCAACCCTGACCTTAACCCCAACCCTGACCCTGACCCCTGACCCTAACTCCAACCTTGACCTTAACCCCAACCCTGACCCTGACCCTGACCCTAACTCCAACCTTGACCCCCACCCTAAACTTAACCACGTCCTGACCCTAACCATGACCCCGACCCTAACCCTAACCCTGACCCTAACTAACCCTAACTCTGACTCCAACCCTAACCCCAACCCTGACCTTGACCCTAACCCTGACCCGACCCTGATCCTGATCCTGACCCTAACCCTAAACCTTAACCCTGACCCCAAGCCAAACCCTAGCTCTGACCGCAACCTCGATCCTTGACCCTAACCCTAACCTTAACCCTAACCCTAACCCTGACCCTGACCCTGATCCCACTCCCAACCCTAACCCTGACACTCTGGATTCAAGGATAAGCCGGTACAGAGTGGATCACATTTTAGTAAAGTAAAATATATTCCGAATAAATTGTCAGGTTCAGGGGCTCCAGTATGGGAGGTTTTTCAACTGAAGACCACCAACATTGTATATTGTATTGAATATCTACAAGTTGAAACACGGTATATTGGAGAAACCAGGAACTACTTGGAGGCCAGACTCAAACAACACCTATATCATATTAGGAAAGAGTCTAGCACAAAGATACTATACACATCTCATCAAGTAGCTCAGCTAAGAGGGTTGGAATCTAACCAACGGTGGTCGTTAACACAGAGACAAACTAAGTACTATTCAAATCAAATCAAATCGTATTGGTCACATTCGCCGAATACAACCTTACAGTGAAATGCTTGCTTACAAAGCCCTAAACGACAATGCAGTTAAAAAAATACGGATAAGAATAAGAAATAAAAGTAACAAGTAATTAAAAAGCAGCAGTAAAATAACAATAGTGAGACTATACACGGGGGGTCCCGGTACAGAGTCAATGTGCGCGGGCACCGGTTAGTTGAGGTAATATGTACATGAAGGTAGAGTTATTAAAGTGACTATGCATAGAGGACAACAGAAAGTAGCAGCGGTGTAAAAGAGGGGGAGAGGAGGGGGTGGGGGCAATGCAAATAGTCTGGATACCTTTTTGATTAGGTGTTCCGGAGTCTTATGGCTTGGGGGTAGAAGCTGTTTAGAAGCCTCTTGGACCTAGACTTTGCGCTCCGTTACCGCTTGCCGTGCGGTAGCAGAGAGAATAGTCTATGACTAGGGTGGCTGGAGTCTTTGACCTTTTTTGGGGCCTTCCTCTGACACCGCCTGGTATAGAGGGCCTGGATGGCAGGAAGCTTTCCCCAGTGATGTACTGGGCCGTTCGCACTACCCTCTGTAGTGCCTTGCGGTCGGAGGCCGAGCGGTAACATACCAGGCAGTGATGAAACCAGTCAGGATGCTCTCGATGGTGCAGCTGTAGAGCCTTTTGAGGATCTAAAAAAAGGATCTACATAGGAGCATCTGTCTCCATCTGCTGGACAGTTTGGAGAAGACGGGTGGACTGCTAGTTCACATAGGAGCTTCTGTCTCCATCTGCTGGTCAGTTTGGAGAAGACAGGTGGACTGCTAGTTCACATAGGAGCTTCTGTCTCCATCTGCTGGACAGTTTGGAGAAGACAGGTGGACTGCTCGTTTCTTCTCTGTGACCTCAACACTCATGAAAATTGCATTTAGACAGAGGTTAATAGACCAGGTCTTGGCCCTAACCTTAACCCCGGGCCTAACCTTTGCACCAGCTGTTACCTTAACCTTAAACCTGGACCTAATTCGAACCCCGCCTTCACCTTAAACCTAACCCCAACACCTAGCTACTAATCCTTGCCTTTGATCCGTGCCCTAACCCTAACCCCAGCACCTAGAGGTTACTAAGCCTTGGCTGTTTTCTCACCTCTCACATAACTTTTATAAAGATGTATCGCTAGGAGCAATAGAATTAGAGAACATGTGTCTGTGCATCGCATGTCCTCTTTGAGGTAAATTTTCCTCTAAACTAACCCTGACTCTGAGCTCAAACCTGACCAACCCTGACCCCAACCCTATCCCCAAACCTGACCTTGAACTTGACCCCAACCCTGACCTGACCCTGATCTTATTCTCAGGCGCTGGTGCCCAATAGGCATTCGGGGCTACAATCAGGCAGAAAGTCCAACAGCATACTGTAAATGTGGTTTATTTGAATGAGTGCCTTGTTTGTCACAAACTCTATATTGGAGAGACACAAAACACACTAGAATGCAGACTTAAACAACATCTATACCGCATTCAAAAGGATGATATCGCCACTGTGTTGTATGTTCACTTTAGAGCTCATAGTGGAGAACCTTAGAAATTTGGGGCTGGAGACCAATATAGGGTGGTCAAAAACTCAAGCACAGAGGGCTGAGTAACAATGGATTAGAACAGTAGAAACCATTGATCGTCTAGGTCTTAATGAGAAATACTAAGCCACCCTGTAATTTGTCTCTAGGTCAGAGTTTCCCAAACTGGGTCCTGGGGCCGCCCCTAGGCGCAAGTTCTGGTTACAGCCCTAGCACTACACAGCTGATTCAAATAATTAAAGCTTGATGATGAGGTGATTATTTGATTCAGCAGCACACATACCCTGACCCTGTTCCCCAGAGTTTGGTCTCTGTCCTGACCCTGATCCTGTTCCATAGAGTTTGTTCTGTACCCTGACCCTGGCACCCAGAGTTTGGTCTGTTACCTGACCCTGGTCCCCAGAGTTTGTTCTGTACCCTGACCCTGGCACCCAGAGTTTGGTCTGTTACATGACCCTGGTCCCCAGAGTTTGTTCTGTACCCTGACCCTGGAACCCAGAGTTTGGTCTGTTACCTGACCCTGGCACCCAGAGTTTGGTCTGTAACCTGACCCTGGCACCCAGAGTTTGGTCTGTTACCGGACCCTGGTCCCCAGAGTTTGGTCTGTTACCTGACCCTGGCACCCAGAGTTTGGTCTGTACCCTGACCCTGGCACCCAGAGTTTGGTCTGTTACATGACCCTGGCACCCATAGTTTGGTCTGTATCCTGACCCTGGCACCCAGAGTTTGGTCAGTTACATGACCCTGGTCCCCAGAGTTTGGTCTGTACCCTGATCCTGGCACCCAGAGTTTGGTCTGTTACATGACCCTGGTCCCCAGAGTTTGGTCTGTACCCTGATCCTGGCACCCAGAGTTTGGTCTGTTACATGACCCTGGCACCCATAGTTTGGTCTGTATCCTGACCCTGGCACCCAGAGTTTGGTCTGTATCCTGACCCTGGCACCCAGAGTTTGGTCTGTACCCTGATCCTGGTCCCCAGAGTTTGGTCTGTACCCTGACCCTGGTCCCCAGAGTTTGGTCTGTTACCTGACCCTGGCACCCAGAGTTTGGTCTGTTACCTGACCCTGACCCTGGCACCCAGAGTTTGGTCTGTTACCTGACCCTGGTCCCCAGAGTTTGGTCTGAACCCTGAGCCTCGTCCCCAGAGTTTGGTCTGTAACCTGAACCTCGTTCCCAGAGTTTGGTCTGTACCCTGAGCCTCGTCTCCAGAGTTTGGTCTGCATACTGACCCTGGTCCCCAGAGTTTGGCCTGTAACCTGACCCTTAACCTGGTCCCCAGAGTTTTGACTGTATCCTGTTTGGACCATTGTCCCCAGAGTTTGGTCTGTAACCTGACCTTTGTCACCAGAGTTTAGTCTCTACCCTGACCCTTGTTCCCCAGAGTTTGGTCTCTATCCTGACCCTGACCCTGGTCCACAGAGTTTGGTCTGTAACCTGACCTTTGTCACCAGAGTTTGGTCTGTAACCTGACCCTGGTCCCCAGAGTTTGGTCTGTATCCTGACCTTGACCCTGGGCCCCAGAGTTTGGTCTGTAACCTGATCTGGTCCCCAGAATGTTGTCGGTATCCTGACCCTGGTCCCAGAGTTTGTTCTGTACCCTGACCCTGGTACCCAGAGTTTGGTCTGTATCCTGACCCTGGTCCCCAGAGTTTGGTCTGTACCTTGACCCTGGGCCCCAGAGTTTGGTCTGTAACCTGACCCTGGTCCCCAGAATGTTGTCGGTATCCTGACCCTGGTCCCAGAGTTTGTTCTGTACCCTGACCCTGGTACCCAGAGTTTGGTCTGTATACTGACCCTGGGCCCCAGAGTTTGGTCTGTAACCTGATCTGGTCCCCAGAATGTTGTCGGTATCCTGACCCTGGTCCCAGAGTTTGTTCTGTACCCTGACCCTGGTACCCAGAGTTTGGTCTGTATCCTGACCCTGGTCCCCAGAGTTTGGTCTGTACCTTGACCCTGGGCCCCAGAGTTTGGTCTGTAACCTGACCCTGGTCCCCAGAATGTTGTCGGTATCCTGACCCTGGTCCCAGAGTTTGTTCTGTACCCTGACCCTGGTACCCAGAGTTTGGTCTGTATACTGACCCTGGGCCCCAGAGTTTGGTCTGTATCCTGACCCTGGTCCCCAGTTTGGTCTGTACGCTGACATTGGTCGCCAGAATTTGGTCTGTTTCCTGACCCTGACCCTGGTCCACAGAGTTTGGTCTGTAACTTGACCTTCGTCACCAGAGTTTGGTCTATACCCTGACTCTGGTCCCCAGAGATTGGTCTGAACTCCCCCAACCATTGTCCCTAGAGTTTGGTCTGTATCCTGACCCTGGTCCCCAGAGTATGATCTGCATCCTGACCCTCGTCCCCAGAGTTTGGCCTGTAACCTGACCCTGGTCGCCAGATTTCTGTCGGTATCCCTCCTCGACAACAGCCAGTGAAATTGCAGGGCGCCAAATTCAAACAACATAATTCCATAATTAAAATTCCTCAAACATACAACTATTATACACCATTTTAAAGATAAACTTCTTGTTAATCCAACCACAGTGTCCGATTTCAAAAAGGCTTTACGGCGAAAGCACACCACGCGATTATGTTAGGACAGCGCCTAGCCACAAGAAACAATACAGACATTTTTCAGCCAAGGAGAGGACTCACAAAAGTCGGAAATAGCGATTAAATGAATAACTAACCATTGATGATCTTCATCTGGTGGCACTCCCTGGACTCCATGTTACACAATACATGTTTGTTTTGTTCAATAAAGTACCCGCCCACAGGGGCGGTGTTGCAATCTACTGCAAAGATAGCATGCAGAGTTCTGTATTACTATCCAAGTCTGTACCCAAACAATTCGAGTTTCTATATCTAAAAATTCACCTTTCCAGAAACAAGTCTCTCACTGTTGCCGCTTGCTATAGACCTCCCTTTTCCCCCAGCTGTACCCTCGATACCATATGTGAATTGATTGCCCCCCATTTATCTTCTGAGCTCGTGCTACTAGGTGACCTAAACTGGGACATGCTTAACACCCCGCCATCCTACAATCCAAGCTTGATGCCCTCAATCTCACACAAATTATCAATGAACCTACCAGGTAAAACTCCAAATCCCTAAACACTGGCACCCTCATAGATGTCATCCTAACTAACTCGCCCTCCAAATACACCTCTGTTGTTTTCAATCAAGATCTCAGCGATCACTGCCTCATTGCCTGCATCCGTAATGGGTCTGCGACCAAACGACCACCCCTCATCACTGTCAAACGCTCCCTAAAACACTTCTGTGAGCAGGCCTTTTCTAATCGACCTGGCAGGGATATCCTGGAATGACATTGACCTAATCCCGTCAATAGATGATGCCTGGCTATTCTTTAAAAGTGCCTTCCTCACCATCTTAAATGGTGCATGCCCCATTCAAAAAATGTAGAACTAGGAATAGATATAGTCCTTGGTTCACTCCAGACCTGTCAGCCCTTGACCAGCACAAAAACATCCTGTGGCGTTCTGCATTAGCATCGAATAGCCCCTGTGATATGCAACTTTTCAGGGAAGTTAGGAACAAACATACACAGGGAGTTAGGAAAGCTAAGGCTAGCTTTTTCAAACATAAATTTGCATCCTGTAGTACTAACTCAAAAAAGTTCTGGGCCACTGTAAAGTCCATGGAGAATAAGAACACCTCCTCCCAGCTGCCAACTGCTCTGAGGCTAGGAAACACTGTCACCACCAATAAATCCGTGATAATTGAGAATTTCAATAAGCATTTCTCTACGGCTGGCCATGCTTTCTATCTGGCTTCCCCTACCGCGGCCAACTGCCCGGCACCCACCACAGCAACCCGCCAAAGCCCCCACCATTTCTCCTTCACCCAAATCCAGATAGCTGATGTTCTGAAAGAGCTGCAAAATCTGGAACCCCTACAAATCAGCCGGGCTAGACAATCTGGGCTCTCTCTTTCTAAACTTATCTGCCGAAATTGTTGCAACCCCTATTACTAGCCATTCAACCGATCACTGCCCGCACCTGCTCGCCCGTCCAGCATCACTACTCTGGACGGCTCTGACTTAGAATACGTGGACAACTAAAAATACCTAGGTGTCTGGTTAGACTGTAAACTCTCCGTCCAGACTCACATTAAGCATCTCCAATCCAAAATTAAATCGAGAATCGGCTTCCTATATCGTATTAAAGCATCCTTCACTCATGCTGCCAAACATACCCTCGTAAAACTGACCATCAAACCAATCCTCGACTTCGGTGATGTCATCTATAAAATAGCCTCCAACACTCCACTCAACAAACAGAATGCAGTCTATCACAGTGCCATCCGTTTTGTCACCAAAGCCCCATACACTACCCACCATTGCGACCTGTACGCTCTCGTTTGTTGGCCCTCGCTTCATACTCGTCGCCAAACCCACTGGCTACAGTTATCTACAAGTCTCTGCTAGGTTAAGCCCCGCCTTATCTCAGCTCACTGGTCCCCATAGCAGCACCCACTCGTAGCACACGCTCCAGCAGGTATATCTCACTGGTCACCCCCAAAGCCAATTCCTCCTTTGGTCGTCTTTCCTTCCAGTTCTCTGCTGCCAATGACTGGAACGAACTGCAAAAATCTCTGAAGTTGGAGACTCATATCTCACGCACTAGCTTTAAGCACCAGCTGTCAGAGCAGCTCACCCTTACATAGCCCATCTGTAAACAGCCCATGTATCTACCTACCTCATCCCCATACTATATTTATTTATTTAGCTTTCTCCTTTGCATCCCAGTTGCTTGCACATTCATCTTCTGCACATCTACCATTCCAGTGTTTAATTGCTATATTGTAATTACTTCACCACCATAGCCTATTTATTGCCTTAACTCCCGTATCTTACCTCATTTGCACTCACTGTATATAGACTTTTTGTTTTATTTTGTTCTACTGTATTATTGACTGTATGTTTTGTTTATTCCATGTGTAACTCTGTGTTGTTGTATATGTCGAATTACTATGCTTTATCTTGGCCAGGTCGCAGTTGCAAATGAGAACTTGTTCTCAACTAGCCTACCTGGTTAAATAAAGGTGAAATTAAAAAATATATGTTTAATTCATGTCCAAAAACCTCTGTTTAAATTGGCGAGTTATATTCAGTAATGCATTGTCTCAAATAACATCCGGTGAAATTGCAGAGAGCCAAATCAAATTACAGAAATGCTCATCATAAACATTGATGAAAATACAAGTAAATGTTCGATTTGTTCGATAATGTCTCTCTTTATGTCCAAAAACCACCGTTTTGTTGGTGCGTTTAGTTCAGTAATCCAAAGGCACAAAGCACGCTCTCAACATCCAGAAGAAAAGTCAAACAAGTGCAATAAAAGTTCGTAGAAACATGTCAAACGATGTTTAAAATCAATCCTCAGGTAGTTTTTATCATAAATAATCAACAATATTTCAACCGGACAAAAGCTTCGTCAATAGAAAAGGAGAAACAAGAAAGGCGCACTCCTGATCAAGCGCTGGACTCATTTCTGGAAATGTCCACTGTCCACTCATTGAAAGTGCTGTATCTCCCTCATTTTTCAGAGTAAAAGCCTGAAACAATGCCTAAAGACTGGCCACATGTAGAAGAAGCCATAGGGATCGTGAACTGGGTCCTAAGTCTTTGTATGGTGGATAGGTTTTCAATGGAAAACAGCCTTTCAAAATAATAGTACTTCCTGGATGGATTTTCCTCAGGTTTTTGCCTGCCATATCAGTTCTGTTCTACTCACAGACATTATTTTAACAGTCTTGGACACTTTAGAGTGTTTTCTATCCAAGTCTTCCAATTATATGCATATCCTAGCTTCTGGGCCTGAGTAGCAAGCAGTTTAATTTGGCCACGCTTTTCATCCAAAATGCTGCCCACTACCCTAGTGAAGTTAAGAACACATTCTTATTTTCAATGATGACTGAGGAACAGTGGGTTAACTGACTTGTTCAGTGGCAGAACAACAGATTTTTAGCTTGGGGATTCGATCTTGTAATCTTCTGGTTACTAGTCCAACACTCTAACCACTAGGCTACCTGCCACCACAGTTTGGTACGTATCCTAACCCTGGCAAAAAATAACTTTCTCTTTCTTCTCTGTCTTCTGATGTAAGTGTTGAGACGATGCATTAAATCCCTGACAAAGATTAAGCGTCTTTTAGATGCAACGGAAAGACAATGTATTCCATTGAGCCCATTTCAGTCATTTACCGGGGTGTGTTTGACAGTTCATTACAAACATCTCCACGGTTGTAATGTTAACAGAGAAAAACTACAGACACAAGCAAGAGTATGAACGTTGCAGGAGCAAAATGAAAGTACTCAATCCAGCGTGATTTAAGTGACAAGTGGATTTTGCAGCCCTCAAACAGGAAATAGATGGCTGTAAAGGAGAGATCCTCAGGTGGGCGGGGCATGTACGTTTCTAGTATTATGTAATGTTTCATGTTTTGTTTGGAAATCATGAAGAGTAACTGCTGATTAGCAACAGCTAATGGGGATCCTAACAAAATACAACACCAAATAAATACTGTTTCAGTCTGGCCTGTATCCCTGGCAATCTCTGTGCAAACGGCACGGTACGTATCCCTGACCTCTAACCCTAACCCTGACCTTAACACTAACCTACGTCCTAGTCAAGGTTTTTATGTCTGCCTGCCTGCCTGCCTGTCTGTCTGTCTGTCTGTCTGTGAACTAAGTGATAGATACATGTAACAGATTGGCCAGAGAGTCCAGCCACCAGTCACCTGGTCAGTCCCTGTTTTAAAAAATGGTTTTAAAAACTTGATTGATTGTTTGATTCAGGTTCGACATAGGAGAGAGTGCATCACTCCAGAGCAGTGTCCGTGTTACCATAACAACAGAGCCTATGCACCTGGACAGAGCATCAATATGGACTGTAACACCTGGTACGTACCTTAATTAGATTTACCTTATGTAAAACCTGGTAAGTACCTGGTTTAGAACGTACCATAACACCTGGTATGTACAGTTGAAGTCAGAAGTTTACATACACTTAGGTTGGAGTAATTACACATAGTTTTTGGCAAGTCGGTTAGGACATCTACTTTGTGCATGACATATGTAATTTTCCAACAATTGATAACAGACAGATTATTCACTTATAATTTACTGTATCACAACTCCTGGGGGTCAGAAATGTACATACATTAAGTTGACTGTGCCTTTAAACAGCTTGGAAAATATCAGAAAATGATGTCATGGCTTTAGAAGCTTCTGATAGGCTAATTGACATCATTTGGGTCAATAGGAGGTATACCTGTGGATGTATTTCAGGGCCTACCTTCAAACTCAGTGCCTCTTTGCTTGACATCATAGGAAAATCAAAAGAAATCAGCCAAGACCTCCGGAAAACAATTGTAGACCTCCACAAGTCTCGTTCATCCTTGGGAGCAATTTCCAAATGCCTGAAGGTACCACGTTCATCTGTAAAAACAATAGTACGCAAGTATAAACATTATGGGACCACGCAGCCGTCATACCGCTCAGGAAGGAGACGCGTTCTGTCTCCTAGAGATGAACGTACTTTGGTTCGAAAAGTGCAAATCAATTCCAGAACAACAGCAAAGGACCTTGTGAAGATGCTGGAGGAAACAGGTACAAAAGTATCTATATCCACAGTAAAACGAGTCCTATATCGACATTACCTGAAAGGTCGCTCAGCAAGGCAGAAGCCACTGCTCCAAAACTGCCATAAAAAAATCCAGACTACGGTTTGCAACTGCACATGGAAACAAAGATTGTACTTTTTGGAGAAATGTTCTCTGGTCAGACAAAACAAAAATAGAATTGTTTGGCCATAATGACCATTCTTATGTTTGGAGGAAAAAGGGAGGAGCTTGCAAGCTGAAGAACACCATCCCAACCGTGAAGGACGGGGGTGGCAGCATCATGTTGTCGGGGTGCTTTGCTGCAGGAGGGACTGGTGCACTTCACAAAATAGATGGAATCATGAGACAGGGAAATTATGTGGATATATTGAAGCAACATCTCAAGACATCAGTCAGGAAGTTAAAGCTTGGTTGCAAATGTGTCTTCCAAATGGACAATGACCCCAAGCATACTTCCAAAGTTGTGGCAAAATGGCTTAATGACCACAAAGTCAAGGTATTGGAGTGGCCATCACAAAGCCCTGACCTCAATCCCATAGAAAATGTGTAGGCAGAACTGAAAAAGCGTGTGCGAGCAAGGAGGCCTCTACACCTGACTCAGTTACACAAGCTCTTTCAGGAGGAATGGGCCAAAATTCCCCCAACTTATTGTGAGAAGCTTGTGGAAGACTACACTAAATGTTTGACCCAAGTTAAACAATTTAAAAGACAATGCTACCAAATACGAATTAAGTGTATGCAGACTTCTGACCCTCTGGGAATGTGATGGAAAAGCTGAAATAAATAATTCTCTCATCTATTATTCTGACATTTCACATTCTTATAATAAAGTGGTGATCCTAACTCTAACCCTAACTGACCGAATAATTTTTACTAGGATTAAATGTCAGGAATTGTGAAAACTGAGTTAAAAAATGTATTTGGCTAAGTTGTATGTACACTTCCGACTTTAACTGTAAATTGCTTAGACCATATATAACAATATCACCAGGTATGTACCTAGTTGAGACTGTACCCTAACGTAACTATATCACCAGGTATGTACCTTGTTGAGACTGTACCCTAAAGTAACTATATCACCTGGTATGTACCTAGTTGAGACTGTACCCTAACGTAACTATATCACCAGGTATGTACCTTGTTGAGACTGTACCTAACATAACTATATCACCAGGTATGTACCTTGTTGAGACTGTACCTAACGTAACTATATCACCTGGTATGTACCTTGTTGAGACTGTACCTAACGTAACTATATCACCTGGTATGTACCTTGTTGAGACTGTACCCTAAAGTAACTATATCACCTGGTATGTACCTTGTTGAGACTGTACCCTAAAGTAACTATATCACCTGGTATGTACCTTGTTGAGACTGTACCTAACGTAACTATATCACCTGGTATGTACCTAGTTGAGACTGTACCCTAAAGTAACTATATCACCTGGTATGTACCTAGTTGAGACTGTACCTAACATAACTATATCACCTGGTATGTACCTACTTGAGACTGTACCTAACATAACTATATCACCTGGTATGTACCTAGTTGAGACTGTACACTAAAGTAACTATATCACCAGGTATGTACCTTGTTGAGACTGTACCCTAAAGTAACTATATCACCTGGTATGTACCTAGTTGAGACTGTACCCTAACGTAACTATATCACCAGGTATGTACCTTGTTGAGACTGTACCTAACGTAACTATATCACCTGGTATGTACCTTGTTGAGACTGTACCCTAACGTAACTATATCACCATGTATGTACCTTGTTGAGACTGTACCTAACATAACTATATCACCTGGTATGTACCTAGTTGAGACTGTACCTAACATAACTATATCACCTGGTATGTACCTTGTTGAGACTGTACACTAAAGTAACTATATCACCAGGTATGTACCTTGTTGAGACTGTACCCTAAAGTAACTATATCACCTGGTATGTACCTAGTTGAGACTGTACCCTAAGTAACTATATCACCTGGTATGTACCTAGTTGAGACTGTACCCTAACGTAACTATATCACCTGGTATGTACCTAGTTGAGACTGTACCCTAAAGTAACTATATCACCTGGTATGTACCTAGTTGAGACTGTACCCTAACGTAACTATATCACCTGGTATGTACCTAGTTGAGACTGTACCCTAAAGTAACTATATCACCTGGTATGTACCTTGTTGAGACTGTACCTAACGTAACTATATCACCTGGTATGTACCTTGTTGAGACTGTACCCTAAGTAACTATATCACCTGGTATGTACCTAGTTGAGACTGTACCCTAAAGTAACTATATCACCAGGTATGTACCTAGTCTCAAATAGAGACTGTACCCTAACGTAACTATATCACCAGGTATGTACCTAGTTGAGACTGTACCTAACGTAACTATATCACCTGGTATGTACCTTGTTGAGACTGTACCTAACATAACTATATCACCAGGTATGTACCTTGTTGAGACTGTACCTAACGTAACTATATCACCTGGTATGTACCTTGTTGAGACTGTACCCTAACGTAACTATATCACCATGTATGTACCTTGTTGAGACTGTACCTAACATAACTATATCACCTGGTATGTACCTAGTTGAGACTGTACCTAACATAACTATATCACCTGGTATGTACCTTGTTGAGACTGTACACTAAAGTACCTATATCACCAGGTATGTACCTTGTTGAGACTGTACCCTAAAGTAACTATATCACCTGGTATGTACCTTGTTGAGACTGTACCCTAAAGTAACTATATCACCAGGTATGTACCTTGTTGAGACTGTACCCTAAAGTAACTATATCACCTGGTATGTACCTTGTTGAGACTGTACACTAACGTAACTATATCACCAGGTATGTACCTTGTTGAGACTGTACCCTAAAGTAACTATATCACCTGGTATGTACCTAGTTGAGACTGTACCTAACGTAACTATATCACCTGGTATGTACCTTGTTGAGACTGTACCCTAAGTAACTATATCACCTGGTATGTACCTAGTTGAGACTGTACCCTAAAGTAACTATATCACCAGGTATGTACCTAGTCTCAACTAGAGACTGTACCCTAACGTAACTATATCACCATGTATGTACCTTGTTGAGACTGTACCTAACGTAACTATATCACCAGGTATGTACCTTGTTGAGACTGTACCTAACGTAACTATATCACCTGGTATGTACCTAGTTGAGACTGTACCCTAAAGTAACTATATCACCTGGTATGTACCTTGTTGAGACTGTACCTAACGTAACTATATCACAAAAAGAGGCTAGATCATTCTCAACTTTCTCTCTTGTTGTATTTGTGTCCTGTGCAGTATGTGTGAGAACAGACGTTGGAGCTGTACAGCGCACGTGTGTGATGGTGTCTGTCGTACAGTGGGAGAGGGACATTACATCACCTTCGACGGTCTCCAGTACTCCTTCCCTGGGCTTTGTCAGTACGTCCTGGTGCAGGTCAGTTTGTTTTACCGCGTGTTATCGTGTGTGTGTGTGTGTGTCATGCCTGATACTTGTCTCAAAGTTGTTAAAAGTAATCATGATGCCTACCTTCTCTCTCCGTCCACCTCTCCATCTTCCCTCCCCAACGCTCTCTTGGTGACTTCTCTCTAATTCCACATCCCTACCTCTCTCCATCCTCTCTCCCTCCTTCCACAACATTCATCCTCTCTGTCCTTCCACCTCTCCATCTCTCCCTCTCTCTGTCCCTCCCTCTCTCTCCCTCCAACTTTCCATCTCTCCCCCCACTCTCTCTCTGACTGTGCCTCTGTCTCACTCCCTCCATCTCCCTCCTTCTCTCTCTCTCCAACTCACTCCACCTCTTCACCTCTTCATCTCTCTCTTTCTCCCTAAACTCTCTCCATCCTTCTCTCCATCCTTCTAATCTCTCCCACCTATCTCAATCCCTCCTCCTCTCTCTCTCCCGCCACCTGTCTCTCTCCCTCCACCTCTCCTAATCCACCTCTCTCCACCTCCCTCTCTTTCCCTCCCACCCTCCCACCCTCTCACCATCTCTCTCTCTCTCTCTCCCATCAACTCTCTCTCTCCCTCCACCTCTCTCTCTGCCCCTCCGCCTCTCTCTCCCCCTCCCCTCCCTCTCTCTCCCTCTCTCTCCCTCCATCTCTCCCTCCATCTTCCTCTCTCTCCCTCCATCTTCCTCTCTCTCCCTCCACCTCTTTCTCTCTCTCCCTCCACCTCTTTCTCTCTCTCCCTCCACCTCCCTCTCTCTCCCTCCACCTCCCTCTCTCTCCCTCCAACACCCTCTCTCCCTCCAACTCCCTCTCTCCCTCCAACTCCCTCTCTCCCTCCACCTCTGTCTCTCCACATCCATCTCTCTCCCTCTACCCTCTCTCTCCCCCTCCTCTCTCTCTCCCCCTCTCTCTCCCTCCCCCTCCCATCCCTCCCTCTCCCTCTCTCCCTCCACCTTTCTCTCTCTCCACCTCTCCCTCCATCTTCCTCTCTCTCCCTCCATCTTCCTCTCTCTCCCTCCATCTTCCTCTCTCTCCCTCCACCTCTTTCTCACTACCTCCACCTCCCTCTCTCTCCCTCCAACTCCCTCTCTATCCCTCCAACTCCCTCTCTCCCTCCACCTCTGTCTCTCTTCCTCCATCTCTCTCCCTCCACCTCCCTCTCTCTCCCTCCACCTCTCTCTCTCCCTCCACCTCTCTCTCTCTCCCTCCATCTCTCTCTCTCTCCCTTCACCTCTCTCTCTCTCCCTTCACCTCTCTCCCCCACCTTTATCTCCCTCAACCTCTCTCCAACAACCTATTCCTCTCCATCTCCCTCTCTCTTTCCTCCACCTCTCTCTCCCTCCACCTCCCTCTCCCTCCACCTCTCTCTCTCTCTCTCACTCGCTCGATCTCCTTCCATCTCTCTCTTTCTCTCTATCTCCACCTCCCTCTCTCTCCAAATCTCTGTCTCTCTCTTTCTCTCTCAATCTCCCTCCCTCCACCTATCTCTCTCCCTCTACCTATCTCTCTCCCAACACCTCTCTCACTCTCTCTCTCCCTCCAACTCTCTCCCTCTCTACACCCTCCCTCTCTTCCTCATTCTATCTCTCTCTCTTCCCCTCTCTCCCTCCACCTCTCTCTCCCTCCACCTCTCTCTCTCCATTCACCTCTCTATCTATTCACCTCCCTCTCTCTCCCACCTCTATCTCCCTCCACCTCTTTCTCCCTTTCTCTCTCTCTCCCGCCACCTCTCTTTCTCTCTCTCTCTCTCTATCTCTCTCTCCCAATACCTCTCTCTCTCTCTCCCCCCCTCTCTCTCCCTCCACCTCTCTCTCTCTTTATCTCTCTCTCTCCACCTCCATCTCTCTCCAAATCTCTCTCTCAATCTCTCTCTTTCGCTCTCTTCCTCTTTCCTTCTCTCTCTCTCCCTCCACCTATCTCTCTCTCCCTCTCTCTACCAACACCTCTCTCTTCCTCCTCTCTCTCTCTCTCTCTCCCTCCCTCTCTCTCTCCCTCCACCTCTCTCTCTCCATTCACCTTTCAAATCAAATCAAATCAAGTTTATTTTATATAGCCCTTCGTACATCAGCTAATATCTCGAAGTGCTGTACAGACACCCAGCCTAAAACCCCAAACAGCAAGCAATGCAGGTGTAGAAGCACGGTGGCTAGGAAAAACTCCCTAGAAAGGCCAAAACCTAGGAAGAAAAACCTTTCTCTCTCCATTCGCTCTCTCTCCCACCTCTCTCCCTCAATCTCTCTCTCTCCCCCAATCTCCTTCTCCCTTCACCTCTCTCTCCCTCTCTCTCTCCCCCTCCACCTCTGTGTAATCTGAGGGAAATATGTCTCTATTATTGTTATAGCGCCATCCATCATTCTTTCAATGTCCTTCAGTTTCCCAGTCCCTGCTGATGGAAAAACATCCCCACAGCATGATGCTGCCACCACCATGCTTCACTGTGGGGATGGTGTTCTTGGGGTGATAACAAGGGTTGGGTTTGCACCAGACAGCGTTTTCCTTGATGGACAAAAAGCTAAATATTAGTCTCATCTGACCAGAGTTCCTTCTTCCATATGTTTGGGGAGTCTTCCACATGTCTTTTGGAGAACACCAAACGTGTTTGCTTATTTTTTTCTTTAAGCAATGGCTCTTTCTGGCCACTCTCCCATAAAGCCCAGGTCTGGGGAGTGTATGGCTTAAAGTGGTCCTATGGACAGATACTCCAATCTCCGCTGTGGAGCTTTGCAGCACCTTCAGGGTTATCTTTGGTCTCTTTGTTGCCTCTCTGATTAATGCTCTCCTTGCTGCTCTGTGAGTTTTGGTGGGCGGTCCCCCTTTGGCAGGTTTATTGTGGTGCCATATTCTTTATATTTTTTAATGGATTTAATGGTGCTCCGTGGGATGTTCAAAGTGTTGGATATTTTTTTATAACCCAACCCTGATCTGTACTTCTCTACAACTTTGTCCCTGACCTGTTTGGAGAGCTCCTTGGTCTTCATGGTGCCGCTGGCTTGATTGTGCCCCTTGCTTAGTGGTGTTGCAGACTCTGGGGCCTTTCAGAACAGGTGTATATATATACTGAGATCATGTGACAGATCATGGGACACTTAAATAAAGTCCACCTGTGTGCAATCTAACTAATTATGTGACTTCTGAAGGTAATTGGTTGCACTAGATGTTATTTAGGGGCTTCATAGCAAAGGGGGTGAATACATACGCACACAACACTTTTCCATTTTAAATTTTTTTGTAATTCTTTGAAGGAAGTAATTATTTTCATTTCACTTGACCAATTTGGACTATTTTGTTTGTCCATTACATGATATCCAAATAAAAGTCCAATTAAATTACAGGTTGTAATGCAACAAAGTAGGAAAAACGCCAAGGGGATGAATAATTTTGCAAGGCACTGTAGGTAGATTTTGCTCTGCATGCATTATTTGGTGTTTGTATTTGTACTTATTATGGATCCCCATTAGTTCCTGCCAAAGCAGCAGCTTTTTCTTCCTGGGGTCCAGCCAAATTAAGGCAGTTTATACAATTTTACAAATTTATACAGTTATACGTTGTGCACTGAGGATATTTTTGCAGAATTCTGCATGTGGAGTCTCAATTTGGTGTTTGTCCCATTTTGTGAATTCTTGGCTGGTGAGTTGACCCCAGACCTCACAACCATAAAGGGCAATGTGTTCAATTACTGATTCAAGTATTTTTAGCCAGATCCTATTTGGTATGTCATATTTTATCTTCCTTTTGATGGAGTAGAAGGCCCTTCTTGCCTTGTCTCTCAGATCGTTCACAGCTCTGTGGAAGTTACCTGTGGCGCTGTTTAGGCCGAGGTATGTGTCGTTTTTATGTGTGCTCTAGGGCAACAGTGTCTAGTTGGAATTTGTATTTGTGGTCCTGGCGACTGGACCTTTTTTGGAATACTATTATTTTAGTCTTACTGAGATTTACTGTCAGGGCCCAGGTCTGACAGGGCCCAGGTCTGACAGGGCCCAGGTCTGTCAGGGCCCAGGTCTGTCAGGGCCCAGGTCTGTCAGGGCCCAGGTCTGTCAGGGCCCAGGTCTGACAGGGCCCAGGTCTGTTAGGGCCCAGGTCTGACAGGGCCCAGGTCTGTTAGGGCCCAGGTCTGTCAGGGCCCAGGTCTGTCAGAGCCCAGGTCTGTCAGGGCCCAGGTCTGTCAGGGCCCAGGTCTGTCAGGGCCCAGGTCTGTCAGGGCCCGGGTCTGTCAGGGCCCAGGTCTGTCAGGGCCCAGGTCTGTCAGGGCCCAGGTCTGACAGGGCCCAGGTCTGTCAGGGCCCAGGTCTGTCAGGGCCCAGGTCTGACAGAATCTGTGCAGAATATCTAGGTGCTGCTGTAGGCCCTCCTTGGTTGGTGACAGAAGCACCAGATCATCAGCAAACAGTAGACATTTGACTTCAGATTCAAGAAGGGTGAGGCCGGGTGCTGCAGACTGTTCTAGTGCCCTTGCCAATTTGTTGAAATATACAGTTGATGTCGGAAGATTACATACACTTAGGTTGGAGTCATTAAAACTTGTTTTTTAACCACTCCACGAATGTGTTGTTAACAAACTATAGTTTTGGCGAGTCAGTTAAGACATCTACTTTGTTCATGAGACATGCCATTTTGCCAACAATTGTTTACAGACAGATTATTTAACTTATATTTCACTGTATCACAATTCCAGTGGGTCAAAAGTTTACATACACTAAGTTGATTTTGCCTTTAAACAGCTTGGGAAATTCCAGAAAAGTATGTCATGTCTTTAGAAGCTTCTGATAGGCTAATTGGCCACCTTCAAACTCAGTGGCTCTTTGCTTGACATCATGGGAAAATAAAAATAAATCAGCCAAGACCTCAGGAAAATAACTGTAGACCTCCACACGTCTGGTTCATCCTTGGGAGCAATTTCTAAATGCCTGAAGGTACCATTTTCATCTGTACAAACAATAGTACGCAAGTATAAACACCACAGGATCACTCATCCATCACACCGCTCAGGATGGAGACTTGTTCTGTCTCCTAGAGATAAACGTACTTTGGTGCGAAAGGTTCAAATCAATCCCAGAACAACAGCAAAGGACCTTATGAAGATGCTGGAGGAAACAGGTACAAAAGTATCTATATCCATAGTTAAACGTGTCCTATATCCACAGACGACTTTTTCAACATGTGTAATACCAACATGTCTCAAGCAGACCACCACGGTCCTTGTGCCCAAGAACACAAAGGCAACCTGCCTAAATGACTACAGACACATAGCACTCACGTCCGTAGCCATGAAGTGCTTTGAAAGGCTGGTAAAGGCTCACATCAACACCATTATCCCAGAAACCTTAGACCCACTCCAATTTGCATACCACCCAAGCAGATCCACAGATGATGCAATTTCTATTGCACTCCACACTGCCCTTTCCCACCTGGACAAACGGAACACCTATGTGAGAATGCTATTCATTGACTACAGCTCAGTGTTCAACACCATAGTTCCCTCAAAGCTAATCACTAAGCTAAGGAACCTGGGACTAAACACCTCCCTCTGCAACTGGATCCACTTCACAAAATAGATGGAATCATGATGAAAGGAAAATTATGTGGATATATTGAATCAACATCTCAAGACACCAGTCAGGAAGTTAAAACTTGGTCGCAAATGGGTCTTCCAAATGGACAATGACCCCAAGCATACTTCCAAAGTTGTGGCAAAATGTATTAATGACAACAAAGTCAAGGTATTGGAGTGGCCATCACAAAGCCCTGAAATAAATAATTCTCTCTACTATTGTTCTGACATTTCACATTCTTAAAATAAAGTGGTGATCCTAACTGACCTAAAACAGGGAATTTTTACCTAGATTAAATGTCAGGAAATGTGAAAAAACTGAGTTTAAATGTATTTGGCTAAGGTGTATGTAAACTTCTGACTTCAACTATATGTTAAAGACAGTGGGGCTTAAGCTGCATCCCTGTCTCACCCCACGGCCCTGTCTCCCCCCACGGCCCTGTCTCACCCCACGGCCCTGTCTCACCCCACGGCCCTGTCTCACCCCACGGCCCTGTGGAAAGAAATGTGTGTGGTTTTTGCCAATTTTAACTGCACACTTGTTGTTTGTGTACATGGATTTTATAATGTCGTATGTTTTTCCACCAACACCACTTTCCATCAATTGTATAGTAGACCCTCGTGCCAAATTGAGTCAAAAGCTTTTTGAAATCAACAAATCATGAGAAGACTGCCTTTGATTCGGTTTGCATGTTTGTAAATAGGGTGTGGAGAGTGAACACGTGAGCTGTCGTACGGTAATTTGGTAAAAAGCCAATTTGACATTTGCTCAGTACATTGTTTTCACTGAGGAAATGTACACGTCTGCTGTTAATGATAATGCAGCGGATTTTCCCAAGGTTGCAGTTTATGTATATCCCACAGTAGTTATTGGGGTCAAATTTGTGGATTGGGGTGATCAGTCCTTGGTTCCAAATATTGGGAAAGATGCCAGAGCTAAGGATGATGTTAAATAATTTAAGTACAGCCAATTGGAATTTGTTGTCTGTATATTTTATCATTTCATCTCTCTCTCCCTCCCACCATCTCCCACTCTTTCTCTCTCCACGTCTATTTCTCCAGGACCAGTGTGGAGGAGACGAGGGGTCATTCAGGGTGCTTGTGGAGAATGAGGCCTGTGGGGTCGTAGGTCATCGCTGTGCTAAAGCTGTTACAGTCTACTACCAGGGAGGACTCATAACTATGGAGAACGGACAGGTCACACACACACACACACACACACACACACACACACACACACACACACACACACACACACACACACACACACACACACACACACACACACACACACACACACACACACACACACACACACACACACACACACACACACACACAGACACACACACATACACACACACACACACACACACACACATTTAACCCCCCCCCCCCCTCTCCAGGTGAGGATGAAGAAGCCAGTGATGAAGGGTGTTGAGGTGGAGATCATTCGCTCTGGTCAGTTCTTCATCCTGCTGCTGGGGAAACACATCTCTATCAGCTGGGACCTGGGGACCCGCCTGCTGGTACACATCTCCTCACAGTACAGGGTAATACTGATACTATAATAATACTATACTACTAATGTACTTTTATACTATCACTACAATACTACTACTATACTACTACTGCTATACTACCACCATACTACTACTGTACTGTTATACTAGTACTGCTATATACTACTACTACTTTTATACTACTACTACACAATTACTTCTACTACACCACTACTGCTACTACTACTACTACTACTACTACTGTAATACCACTACTACTACTGCTATACTACTAGTATATTACTAATATTAATAAACTACTAATAATAATAATAATAATAATACGACAGTACTTCTATACCACTATATACTAGTACTGCTATATACTACTACTACTTTTATACTACTACTACACAATTACTCCTACTACACCACTACTACTGCTCTAATACCACTACTACCACTATATACTACTACTGTTATACTACTACTACACAATTACTTCTACTACACCACTACTACTACTACTACTACTACTACTACTACTACTACTACGACTACTGTAATACCACTACTACTACTGCTATACTACTAGTATACTACTAATACTACTAATATTAATAAACTACTACTAATAATAATAATAGTAAGACAATACTTCTATACCACTACTAATACACACTTACTCCTACTACACCACTACTACTGCTCTAATACCACTACTACTACTACACTACTGGTATACTACTACTAATAATAATATTAATAAACTACTACTAATAATAATGATCTTCTCCTCCTCCTACTACTACTACTACTACTACTACTACTACTACTACTACTACTAAACTACTAAACTACTACTAATAATAATGATCTACTCATCCTACTACTACTACTACTACTACTACTACTAAACTACTAAACTACTACTAATAATAATGATCTACTCCTCCTCCTACTACTACTACTACTACTCCTCCTCCTCCTCCTCCTCCTCCTACTACTACTACTACTACTACTACTACTACTACTACTACTACTACTAAACTACTAAACTACTACTACTAATAATGATCTACTCCTCCTACTACTACTAGTACTACTATACTAATATGCTGGAGGACTACTACACTACTACTGCTACTATACCACTACTACTATACTAATATGCTGGAGGACTACTACACTACTACTGCTACTATACCACTACTACTATACTAATATGCTGGAGGACTACTACACTACTACTGCTACTATACCACTACTACTATACTACTACAATACACTACTAATTTACTTGCACTATACTACTACAACAATACTACTACTACACTAATGTGCTGCTATACAACTACACTACTCTACTACTACTACTACCATACTATGTCTACTACTACTGCTATACCACCCGACACTAATTTACTACTATACTGCCACTATACTACCACCACACAAATATATACTACTGCTATACAACTACTGCACACATATACTACTGCTATATTACTATGACACAAATATACTACTGCTATACTAATATGTTACTACTATTACACACATATACTACTACTATACTACTACTCCACTAATATGCTATTATACTACTACACTGCTACTATTCTACCATACCATACATACGATTATACTGCTATTATACTGCACTTCATAACTGTCTCCATGATTCTGTGTATTTATTTCTGTGTGTGTGTGTGTGTGTGTGTGTGTGTGTGTGTGTGTGTGTGTGTGTGTGTGTGTGTGTGTGTGTGTGTGTGTGTGTGTGTGTGTGTGTGTGTGTGTGTGTGTGTGTGTGTGTGTGTGTGTGTGTGTAGGAGCGTGTGTGTGGTCTGTGTGGCAACTATGATGGAAACGTGAACAACGACCTTCTAAGCAGCAACAACCAGCTAGAGGTCGACTCCACCCACTTTGGAAACTCCTGGAAGGTTAAACCCAGCTGTGCCGATGCAACAAAGGTACACAGACAGACAGACACACAGACAGATACACAGACAGACACACAGACACACAGACAGACAGACACAGAGACAGAGTCTATAGTATGTGTGTTTCTGTTCAACTTCTTCAGAACTTTAACAATGTCTGTCTGTCTGTCTGTCTGTCTGTCTGTCTGTCTCTTTGTGTGTGTGTGTGTAGCTACCCCCTCCCTGCAGTGATAACATAGTGAGATTGGTGACTGTGGAACAGTCCTGTCGTGTTCTAACCAGTGCCCTCTTCAGAGCCTGCAACAGTCTGGTGAGTCACAAACACACTACATAACACTCTTAGAACCTGTAATGAACACTACATAACACTATTACACTCTATATCACCTGTATAACACTCACTATATACCGTTCTTATAACCTGTAATAAACACTACAAAACACATTTATAACCAGTAATAAACAATACATAACACGCTTATAACCAGTAGTAAACACAATATAACACTTTTATAACCAGTAAGAAACACTACAACTCTTATAACCTGTAATAAACACTATATAACACTTTTATAACCTGTAATAAACACCACATAATGCTCTTTTAACCTGTAATAAACATTACATAACACTTATGAACTGTAATAAACACTACATGACACTCATACCTTTAATAAGCACTATATATAACACTTTCATAACCTGTAATAAACACTTCATAAAACTCTTATAACCTGCATTAAATACTACATAACACTCATAACCTGTAATAGACACCATATATAAAACACTTTCTTAACCTGTAAAACACTAAATAACACTATAATAACTGTCAATAAACACTACATAACACTCATAACCTGTAATAAACACTACATAACACTTTTAGAACCATAATAAACACTACATATCACGTTTATAACTTGTAATAAACACTACATAACATTAATAACCCGTAATAAACACTACATAACACTCATAGCCTGTAATAAACACTACACAACACATTTGTAACCTGTAATCAACACTACATAACATTCATAACCTATAATAAACACTACATAACACTCATAGCCTGTATTCAACACTAAATAACATTAATAACCTGTAATAAACACTACATAACACTCATAACCTGTAATAAACACTACACAACACTCTTATAGCCTGTAATAAACACTACATAACACTCTTATAGCCTGTAATAAACACTACATAACACTCTTATAGCCTGTAATAAACACTACATAACACTCATAGCCTGTAATAAACACTACATAACACTCTTATAGCCTGTAATAAACACTAAATAGCCCTCATAACCTGTAATAAACACTACATAACACTCATAGCCTGTTATAAACACTACATAACACTCATAGCCTGTAATAAACACTACATAAAACTCATAACCTGTAATAAACACTACATAACACTCATAGCCTGTAATAAACACTACATAACACTCTTATAGCCTGTAACAAATACTACATACCACTCATAGCCTGTAACAAACACTACATACCACTCATAACCTGTAATAAACACTAATACACTCTTATAGCCTGTAATAAACACCACAACACTCGTATAGCCTGTAATAAACACTACATAACATATAGCCTGTAATAAACACTACATAACACTCATAACCTGTAATAAACACTACATAACACTCATAACCTGTAATAAACACTACACAACACTTTTGTAAACTGTAATCAACACTACAACACTCGTATAACCTGTAATAAACTGTACATAACACCCTTACAACCTGTAATAACCACTATATATTACACTTTGTGCACGTGTGTGTGTGTGTGTGTGTGTGTGTGTGTGTGTGTGTGTGTGTGTGTGTGTGTGTGTGTGTGTGTGTGTGTGTGTGTGTGTGTGTGTGTGTGTGTGTGTGTGTGTGTGTGTGTGTGTGTGTGTGTGTGTGTGTGTGCGTGCGCGCGTGTAGGTGGACCCAGAGCCCTATGTAGAGATGTGTGTGGAGGCGGCGTGCTCCTGTCCGTCCGTCGGAGACTGTGCGTGTTTCTGTGATATCATCGCTGCATACTCCCAGGCCTGCTCCGAGATGGGCGTGGCTGTCAGCTGGAGGTCTAATGAGCTGTGCCGTAAGTCACAGGCCACACCCACACAGCATGGATACCATAGTTACTCACTGAAAACTGGCGGAATCATTGGCCGTGTCTGAAACCTGGCTTGCCAACAACTTACTTAAAATGCATGCTACATACTATTCAGAACGTACTGGACTGCAGTGAGCAACACATATCAACGTACTAGGCTCATACTACTGAGAATGTATCATCTAATTCTCAACTGGGTTGATTCCCACAATTCATTCACTCCTACAGTGATTATCAGCTGTCAAACAGAAGTGGGTCTCACAAAACGGTTATCTTCCTACATTTTAGTCATTTAGCAGACACTCTTATCCAGACAATTTAGTGTTATTTGCCTCACTCAAGTGCACAACAACATCATTTTTCTTCTAGTCAGCTCTGGGAATTTGAACCTGAATTCTATTAGATGAACATCCCAAATTATCTATGAGCATTTAAAACTTACTAGATAAAACATACCACATTTAAAACATACTAAATTTAAAACATACCACATTTAAAACATACTATATTTAAAGCATATTACATTTAAAGCATGCTACATTTAGAGCATACTACATTTAAAGTATACTACATTTAGAGCATACTACATTTTCTAAATGTCATATACTATAGAACTTAATTTTTTCCAAAACAACGCAAGTATAGGTATTCAGACGGCAACTTTCTTTAGCCTTCCGACTTCAAATAAAGTTGTTTCATGTGAAGTGTGTGTGTGTGTGTGTGTGTGTGTGTGTGTGTGTGTGTGTGTGTGTGTGTGTGTGTGTGTGTGTGTGTGTGTGTGTGTGTGTGTGTGTGTGTGTGTGTGTGTGTGTGTGTGTGTGTGTGTGTGTGTGTGTGTGTGTGTTAGCTCTGAGCTGCGAGGAGCTGAACACTGCAGCAGAGGGTTTGGGGGAGCAATGCCAGTGGAGGTATAACACATGTGGCTCTGCTTGTCCAATCACCTGTCAGCACTCACAGCCCCTCCCCTGTCCATTCACCTGTATCGAGGGCTGCCACGCTACCTGCCCCCCAGGTAAGACACACATACACACATACAAACATACATAATAATATGTAATAAAGATCATAAATGAACCAAAGAGGAGAATGAATGGCTTCTATTCACCTGTATCGAGGGCTGCCACTCTACCAGGTAAGACAAAGATGAGGGGTTATAAAGGTCATGAATTAACCGAAGATAATTAATGCCTTACTATCACCCTGGTGAACATTTATTTAGTTCGTTTTTTTGCGTCAACGTATCTACGGGTAAACGCGTGGTGTGGATATTAAATATACGTATATATTTTTTATTGTTACACAAAAGCCTCGACAAGTCCATCTAATCCATTCAGCCACAGTCTAGACCTGGATAACCAGGGTCTTGTTTCTAATCCATTCAGTCACAGTCTAGACCTGGATAACCAGGGTCTTGTTTCTAATCCATTCAGTCACAGTCTAGACCTGGATAACCAGGGTCTTGTTTCTAATCCATTCAGCCACAGTCTAGACCTGGATAACCAGGGTCTTGTTTCTAATCCATTCAGTCACAGTCTAGACCTGGATAACCAGGGTCTTGTTTCTAATCCATTCAGTCACAGTCTAGACCTGGATAACCAGGGTCTTGTTTCTAATCCATTCAGTCACAGTCTAGACCTGGATAACCAGGGTCTTGTTTCTAATCCATTCAGTCACAGTCTAGACCTGGATAACCAGGGTCTTGTTTCTAATCCATTCAGTCACAGTCTAGACCTGGATGACCAGGGTCTTGTTTCTAATCCATTCAGTCACAGTCTAGACCTGGATAACCAGGGTCTTGTTTCTAATCCATTCAGTCACAGTCTAGACCTGGATAACCAGGGTCTTGTTTCTAATCCATTCAGTCACAGTCTAGACCTGGATAACCAGGGTCTTGTTTCTAATCCATTCAGTCACAGTCTAGACCTGGATAACCAGGGTCTTGTTTCTAATCCATTCAGTCACAGTCTAGACCTGGATGACCAGGGCCTTGTTTCTAATCCATTCAGTCACAGTCTAGACCTGGATAACCAGGGTCTTGTTTCTAATCCATTCAGCCACAGTCTAGACCTGGATAACCAGGGTCTTGTTTCTAATCCATTCAGTCACTGTCTAGACCTGGATAACCAGGGTCTTGTTTCTAATCCATTCAGTCACAGTCTAGACCTGGATAACCAGGGTCTTGTTTCTAATCCATTCAGTCACTGTCTAGACCTGGATAACCAGGGTCTTGTTTCTAATCCATTCAGTCACAGTCTAGACCTGGATAACCAGGGCCTTGTTTCTAATCCATTCAGCCACAGTCTAGACCTGGATAACCAGGGTCTTGTTTCTAATCCATTCAGTCACAGTCTAGACCTGGATAACCAGGGTCTTGTTTCTAATCCATTCAGTCACAGTCTAGACCTGGATAACCAGGGTCTTGTTTCTAATCCATTCAGTCACTGTCTAGACCTGGATAACCAGGGTCTTGTTTCTAATCCATTCAGTCACAGTCTAGACCTGGATGACCAGGGTCTTGTTTCTAATCCATTCAGCCACAGTCTAGACCTGGATAACCAGGGTCTTGTTTCTAATCCATTCAGTCACAGTCTAGACCTGGATAACCAGGGTCTTGTTTCTAATCCATTCAGTCACTGTCTAGACCTGGATAACCAGGGTCTTGTTTCTAATCCATTCAGTCACAGTCTAGACCTGGATAACCAGGGTCTTGTTTCTAATCCATTCAGTCACAGTCTAGACCTGGATAACCAGGGTCTTGTTTCTAATCCATTCAGTCACAGTCTAGACCTGGATAACCAGGGTCTTGTTTCTAATCCATTCAGCCACAGTCTAGACCTGGATAACCAGGGTCTTGTTTCTAATCCATTCAGTCACAGTCTAGACCTGTATAACCAGGGTCTTGTTTCTAATCCATTCAGTCACAGTCTAGACCTGGATAACCAGGGTCTTGTTTCTAATCCATTCAGTCACAGTCTAGACCTGGATAACCAGGGTCTTGTTTCTAATCCATTCAGTCACAGTCTAGACCTGTATAACCAGGGTCTTGTTTCTAATCCATTCAGTCACAGTCTAGACCTGGATAACCAGGGTCTTGTTTCTAATCCATTCAGTCACAGTCTAGACCTGTATAACCAGGGTCTTGTTTCTAGTCCATTCAGTCACAGTCTAGACCTGTATAACCAGGGTCTTGTTTCTAATCCATTCAGTCACTGTCTAGACCTGGATGACCAGGGTCTTGATTCCCAGTTACAATATAACTTTTTTTTAAAAATGTTTTTGTTTGTTTAACCTTTATTTAACCTTTATTTAACTAGGCTATTAATTTAAGAACAAATTTGTATTTACTATGACGGCCTACTCCTGCCAAATCCGGACGGTGTTGGGCCAATTTTGCGCCGTGCTATGGGATTCCCATTCACGCCCGGATGTGATGCAGGAACTTAAGCATTACAATGATCATACCATTTGCATTGTTATTTACCAGCCAACTTTTTAAATGTTTCCCAAACAAGTACGTAGAGGGAACATTGGGTGTGCATAGTTAGACCATTTGTACATGATCGAAAGAAAAGCCTCGCTTCTCTCGGATCAGCTTTCTCCATTCAAATCTGACGTTAGGACATTTGAGGCGTCTGTTTCTCAAACTAGACACCCTAATGTACTTGTCTTCTTGCTCAGTTGTGCACCGGGGCCTCCCACTCCTCTTTCTATTCTGGTTAGAGCCAGTTTGCACTGTTCTGTGAAGGGAGTAGTATACAGCGTTGTGCCAGATCTTCAGTTTCTTGGCAATTTCTTGCGTGGAATAGCTTTAATTTCTCAGAACAAGAATAGACTGATGAGTTTCAGAAGGAAGTGCTTTGTTTCTGGCAATTTCGAGCCTGTAATTAAACACACAAATTTTGATGCTCCAGATACTCAACTAGTCTAAAGAAGGCCAGTTTTATTGCTTCTTTAAATCAGCACAACAGTTTTCTGCAAAAGGGTTTTATTAATGATCAATTAGCCTTTTAAAATGATAAACTTGGATTAGCTAACAGATTGTTTCCATTGTAACACAGGAGTGATGGTTGATGATAATGCGCCTCTGTACGCCTATGTACTTGTCACGTTCTGACCTGAGTTCTTTTGTTATTTCTTTGTTTTAGTATGGTCAGGGCGTGAGTTGGGTGGGTTAACTATGTTCGTTTTTCTATGTTGGTTTTTTCGTTTGGCCTGGTATGATTCTCAATCAGAGGCAGGTGTCGTTAGTTGTCTCTGATTGAGAATCATACTTAGGTAGCCTTTTTCCACCTGGGTTTCGTGGGTGGTTGTTTTCCGTGTCAGTGTTTGTTCCACACGGAACTGTTTCGGTTTTTATTTCACGTATCGTTTTTTGTTTTGTTTCTGTGTTCGTTTGTTTCATTAAAATATATTATGGACACATACCATGCTGCGCATTGGTCCGACATTTCTTACTCCTCGTCAGAGGAGGACGAAGAAAACCGTTACAGTACTGTAGATGTTCCATTACAAATCAGCGGTTTCCAGCTACAATAGTCATTTACAACATTAACAATGTCTACACTGTATTTCTGATCAATTTGATGTTATTTTAATGGACCAAAAATGTGCTTTTCTTTCAAAAACAAGGACGTACAGTAGAAGTCGGACATTTACTTACACCTTAGCCAAAGTAATTTAAACAATTCCTGACATTTAATCCCAGTAAAAATTCCCTGTTTTAGGTCAGTTAGATTCCCCACTTTCTTTTAAACATGTGAAATGTCAGAACAATAGTTGAGAGAATGATTTATTTCAGCTTTTATTTCTTTCATCACATTCTCAGTTTACAGAAGTTTACATACACTCAATTAGTATTTGGTAGCATTGCCTTTAAATTGTTTAACTTGGGTCAAAACATTCGGGTAGCCTTCCACAAGCTTCCCACAATAAGTTGGGTGAATTTTGGCCCATTCCTCCTGACAGAGCTGGTGTAACTGAGTCAGGTTTGTAGGCCTCCTTGCTCGCACACACTTTTTCAGTTCTGCCCACAAATATTCCATAGGATTGAGGTCACTTTGTTGTCCTTAAGCCATTTTGCCACAACTTTGAAAGTTTGCTTGGGGTCATTGTCCATTTAGAAGACCCATTTGCAACCAAGCTTTAACTTCCTCACTGAAGTGTTGAGATTTTGCTTCAATATATCCACATAATTTTCATGCCTTCAATGCCATCTATTTTGTGAACTGCACCAGTCCCTCCTGCAGCAAAGCACCCCCACAACATGATGCTGCTACCCCAGTGCTTCACAGTTGGGATGGTGTTTTTCGGCCTGCAAGCTTCACCCTTTTTCCTCCAAACATAACGATAGGCATTATGGCCAAACAGTTCTATTTTTGTTTCATCAGACCAGAGGACATTTCTCCAAAAAGTACGATCTTTGTCCCCATGTGCTGTTGCGAACCATAGTCTGGCTTGTCTATGGCGGTTTTGGAGCAGTGGCTTCTTCCTTGCTGAGAGGACTTTCAGGTAATGTCGATATAGTACTCGTTTTAATGTGGAAATAGATACTTTTATACCTTTTTCTCTCAGCATCTTCGCCAGGTCCTTTGCTGTTGTTCTGGGATTGATTTGCACTTTTCGCACCAAAGTACGTTCATCTCTAGGAGACAGAATGCATCTCCTTCCTCAGTGGTATACGACTGAGTGGTCCCATGATGTTTATACTTGCATACTATTGTTTGGACAGATGAACGTGGTACCTTCAGGCATTTGGAAATTTCTCCCAAGGATGAACCAGACTTGCGGAGGGCTACAATTTTTTTTCTGAAGTCTTGGCTGATTTCTTAGATTTTCCCATGATGTCAAGCAAAGAGCCACTGAATTTGAAGGTAGTTCTTGAAATGCATCCACAGGTACACCTCCAATTGACTCAAAGTATGTCAATTAGCCTATCAGAAACTTCTAACATCATGACATCCTTTTCTGAAATCTTTCAAGCTGTTTAAAGGCACAATCAACTTAGTGTATGTAAACTTCTGACCCACTGGAATTGTGATACAGTGAATTAGAAGTGAAATAATCTGTCTGTAAACAATTGTTGGAAAAATTACTTGTGTCATGTACAAAGTAGATGTCCTAACCGACTTGCCAAAACTATAGTTTGTTATTAACAACAAATTTGTGGAGTGGTTGAAAAATGAGTTTTAATGACTCCAACCTAAGTGGATGTAAACGTTCGACTTCAACTGTATGTGTGAACTGGTGAATGTGCTCGTGAACTGGTGAATGTGCTCGTGAACTGGTGAATGTGCTCGTGAACAGGTGAATGTGCTCGTGAACTGGTGAATGTGCTTGTGAACTGGTGAATGTGCTCGTGAACTGGTGAATGTGCTTGTGAACTGGTGAATGTGCTCGTGAACTGGTGAATGTGCTTGTGAACTGGTGAATGTGCTCGTGAACTGGTGAATGTGCTTGTGAACTGGTGAATGTGCTCGTGAACTGGTGAATGTGCTTGTGAACTGGTGAATGTGCTCGTGAACAGGTGAATGTGCTCGTGAACAGGTGAATGTGCTCGTGAACTGGTGAATGTGCTCGTGAACTGGTGAATGTGCTTGTGAACTGGTGAATGTGCTTGTGAACTGGTGAATGTGCTTGTGAACTGGTGAATGTGCTCGTGAACAGGTGAATGTGCTCGTGAACAGGTGAATGTGCTCGTGAACTGGTGAATGTGCTCGTGAACTGGTGAATGTGCTCGTGAACTGGTGAATGTGCTTGTGAACTGGTGAATGTGCTCGTGAACTGGTGAATGTGCTTGTGAACTGGTGAATGTGCTCGTGAACTGGAGAATGTGCTTGTGAACTGGTGAATGTGCTCGTGAACAGGTGAATGTGCTCGTGAACTGGTGAATGTGCTTGTGAACTGTTGAATGTGCTTGTGAACTGGTGAATGTGCTTGTGAACTGGTGAATGTGCTTGTGAACTGGTGAATGTGCTTGTGAACGCCTAAGAACAACTCGTGTCTCCATTGACAGTCCATGTTAATTGAAGACGGCTTCTTAGGCGCTCAGTAGCTAGGTTCATTTAGTCCCAATGTCACCCTTTTGATTCTAATTGGAACTTCTTGCTTTGTCGCTCAGCTCGTTCACAGCCATGTGGAAGCTACCTGTGTTGTTGATATTTAGTCCTAGATACACACACATACACATGCATACACACACACACACACACACACACAGTGCAGGCAGCAGTAACCCCTCCGCCTCTGCCTTGTAGGTCAGATATTGGATGAGGTTTCCATGCAGTGTGTTGAACCCGCCCAATGCCACATATGTTACCATGACGGAGAGAGGATCTCCCATGGTAACAAGGTCATCCTGAACCATGACGACCCCCAGCATTGTCAGATATGGTAACACACACACATAGACCACATACATTTGATATGTCTGGAACGATGTCTGGAACTATTAATCTAATTGTGTGTGTGTGTGTGTGTGTGTGTGTGTGTGTGTGTGTGTGTGTGTGTGTGTGTGTGTGTGTGTGTGTGTGTGTGTGTGTGTGTGTGTGTGTGTGTGTGTGTGTGTGTGTGTGTGTGTGTGTGTGTGTGTGTGTGTGTGTGTGTGTGTGTGTGTGTGTGTGTGTTCCAGCCACTGTGAGAACAACACTCTGAGCTGTGAGGTTTGTGCTCTTCTGGACACCGTAGCTTCGTACACTACCCCTGCTGGTCTGACCACACCCACCGCCCAGCCTGTCTCCACAGTGATGCCGGAGGGGTCATGTGACCGGGCCATGGACCTGGCCTTCCTATTAGATGGCTCGGCAGCGCTCAGCGAGGAGGACTTCCTGTCCGTCAAACAGTTCATTCTATCAGTGGTGGACAGGTTCAGGATGGGCTCCGCCCACACCAGGGCTACGGTACTGCTGTATCACTCTGGAGTCAAGACCTACGACATGCAGGTACACACACACACACACACACACACACACACACACACACACACACACACACACACACACACACACACACACACACACACACACACATACACACACACACACATACACACATACACACACACACATACACACACACACACACACAAACCAGGGCTACGGTCCTGCTGTATCACTCTGGAGTTAAGACTAGAGCTCTTCAAGGGTCAGGGTAGGATCCGGGTCGAGTCTAAACTCTGTAGTTGACCATTAGATCCGGGTAGGGTCCTGTTTGGTGGACTCGGATCTCTTGTGGGTGTAACAGACAGACCCTGAATTAAACAACATCAACTCAAATTTCACATATTTACGTTTTATTATCTTAAATTATTGTCAGACAAAATTGCATATCAGCCTGCTTTCATTTGTTTTGTGTAATTTATTCCTCTGAAATGGTATGCAGAAACGCACACAGCCACGTACAATTACTGACTGAGTACTGACCTCTATAGCATCTCAGGAAATGTCGGCTACTTGTCATTTTACCCCCCAAAAAGTGTGTATTATAATTTTTCAGATAAAATGACAGAGCCAATCATTTGTTTGCTTGTCTAACTGATTTGGTTGAATTCACTATTTGTCAAGTCAGTGAGGCAAGATGAAGTCGCCATATGCCAGTGTAATGGAGCTGCACCAGTGTAATGGAGCTGCACCAGTGTAATGGAGCTGCACCAGTGTAATGGAGATGCACCAGTGTAATGTAGATGGACCAGTGTAATGGAGATGCACCAGTGTAATGGAGCTGCACCAGTGTAATGGAGCTGCACCAGTGTAATGGAGCTGCACCAGTGTAATGGAGCTGCACCAGTGTAATGGAGCTGCACCAGTGTAATGGAGATGCACCAGTGTAATGGAGATGCACCAGTGTAATGGAGATGCACCAGTGTAATGGAGATGCACCAGTGTAATGGAGATAGATAGATAGATATATCAGATTTATTTTTCCTGCAAGGGAACTTCACCCTACTGGCTGGCCGGTGTCTCTGATATTTGATGAGGAGATGCTGTATGCTGGATGGATAATTGTTATTTGGGAAGCACAACTGTGGATACGGAAGGGGATATATATATATATATTGTCTTATTTATTCAATTTATACATTTGTGACCGACCGCCTTGATTCAGTCTTATGTTGTAAAATTTGAAATTGTGTTTTTTTACATTGGATAAAAGCAGAGACACAGAGTTACATAATGGTTTATCACACACTGCATTTGAGGAACAATGGGAAAGTAATTCTGCTTTGAAAGTTGCTACATTTTTGAGAAATTGGCCTTTGAATATTTTGGTACAATCTGGAGAGCTCTTCTTTGTCTACACCCATTCAGCATCGTTCACACAGTCTTAATTAGCCCGACCCATCTCTTTAAGGATTGATCCGAGCGTTCTGTACTAATAGCAGTCAAGCACACAAGCTATCTGGCTAACTTGCTAGCTACTTCCAGACACAAATGAGATAACAGCTCACTGAACATTACTCGCCCTAGCAGAGCTGGTTAGGCTGTTATGTTACTGTGCTGTCAGATTGTCTGATTGTAAATTCAGAGCGTTTCGCTGTCGGAGCGTTGACAGCGCACACTGGACGCTCTGACTGATGAGTAGGGTTGATCCGAGCATTCTGACCTCCAAACGGCAGTCACTCACCCAAGCTAACTGGCTAACATTGGCTAGCTTGCTAGCTACAGTACTTCCAGACACAAATGAGAACCTCACTCTGACCATTTTACTTTACCTAGCAGAGCTGGTTGGGCTGTTTTCATGTTATCCAGAGCATTGGTGACTGTAACTATGCTGCTGGCCACAATTTAATTACGCTTTATTACCAACGTTTACTGACACCGGCCATATTCATCGGGTGTTGAGCGTTTGTAAGTTCATCAGTTATTCTGCGCTCTGGCACATTCAGACGAGAGTGCTCTGAAATCGGAGTTGATGGCCAGACTGAATTTACGAACGCACCCGATATGGTTACTTGCATAGTGGAGTCTTTTGTTAAGACATGTAGCTAGCTAGCTAGCTAAACAATTAACCATAATCCCAACTCGTGACGTTACTACCCTGCATGAATCTGCAAGTAGCTAACCAACCATGTTCAATGTTAGCTAGCTAACATTAGGCTATAACTAGCCAAGGAAATGGCTCTGAGATACGAATAATAAGATCATACCTGTAACTTTAGCTTGCGAGCCAACCAGCTAACATTAGCTAGTTAGCAAACGGTACACTTTAACTTGAAATGAAAATGACTTTGTCAGAATTAGAAACATGTAATATCTGAAAATGTAGCTAGCTAGACTATCTTACCCATAAACATCATCGTTGGCCACTTCTCCCTGTCACGGATGCCCTTAGTGTGAAGATGTAATCTGGAGACAGGTGTTTTATCCATCTCTAATTCCACTGATTTCAAAACTTGGTCCTCCAGAAAGGGGAGAGCAACACTGATGCAGTTCTACTAAGCAATATATTTAAAGAAAAAGCCACGTTAGACAGGATTACCTAAACATACTAACGAGCTCAAATAGACAGAAGCGTGTTGAAACTCATCTCTCGGGCATTTCCAGACCACTCATTATATCAGCCAATCATGGCTAGCAGGAAGGTTGCTGGCTTTCTCTGTGGCTAAACCCGCTAGGATCGTAATTTAACAATTGTATTTGTATTTACAGATGCCATACAAGATTGTTATTGAGGCACATGAAAGTTAACATGTTTCAGAAGGCATTTCTACCAAAAAACGCATTTTGATAAAAATATTACGTTCAAACAGCTCTCCTGTGAAGTAGTGACCCGCGACATACGCCTAGTTTCCTGAAACAGGTCACATTTAGGCTTGGTCTATTTAGTAGGCTATTCTGCTATTATATTTGGGTATTTTCTTTTTATGAAATACATAAACCCTCTTAGGCCTCACTCCCTATCTGAGATATCTGCTGCAGGCCTCATCCTCCACAGACAAAACCCGTTCTGCCAGTCACATTCTGTTAAAGGTCCCCAAAGCACACACATCCCTGGGTCGCTCGTCTTTTCAGTTTGTTTGAGCAACTGGAACGAGCTGCAACAAACACTCAAACTGGACAGTTCATCTCCATCTCTACATTCCCACTGACACTCATACTGACACTCATACTGACACTCATACTGACACTCATACTGACACTCATACTGACACTCATACTGACACTCATACTGACACTCATACTGACACTCATACTGACACTCATACTGACACTCATACTGACACTCATACTGACACTCATACTGACACTCATACTGACACTCATACTGACACTCATACTGACACTCATACTGACACTCATACTGACACTCATACTGACACTCATACTGACACTCATACTGACACTCATACTGACACTCATACTGACACTCATACTGACACTCATACTGACAGTTGTGGCTGCTTTGCCTGTAGTATTGTTGTCTCTACCTTCTTGCCCTGTGTGCTGTTGTCTGTGCCCAATAATGTTTGTACCACGTTTGTGCTGCTACCATGTTGTGTTGCTACCATGTTGTTGTCATGTTGTGTTGCTGCCATGTTGTGCTACTGCCATGTTGTGTTGCTGCCATGTTGTGTTGCTACCATGTTGTGCTACTGCCATGTTGTGTTGCTACCATGTTGTTGTCATGTTGTGTTGCTGCCATGTTGTGTTGCTACCATGTTGTGTTGTTTAATGTTGTGTTGCTACCATATTGTGTTGCTACCATGTTGTTGTCATGTTGTGTTGCTACCATGTTGTTGTCATGGTGTGTTAATACAATTTTGTGTTGTGTTGTTTTCTTAGGTCTCTCTCTTTATGTAGTGTTGTGGTGTCTCTCTTTATGTAGTGTTGTGGTGTCTCTCTTTATGTAGTGTTGTGGTGTCTCTCTTTATGTAGTGTTGTGGTGTCTCTTTATGTAGTGTTGTGGTGTCTCTCTTTATGTAGTGTTGTGGTGTCTCTCTATATGTAGTGTTGTGGTGTCTCTCTTTATGTAGTGTTGTGGTGTCTCTCTTTATGTAGTGTTGTGGTGTCTCTCTTTATGTAGTGTTGTGGTGTCTCTCTTTATGTAGTGTTGTGGTGTCTCTCTTTATGTAGTGTTGTGGTGTCTCTCTTTATGTAGTGTTGTGGTGTCTCTTTATGTAGTGTTGTGGTGTCTCTCTTTATGTAGTGTTGTGGTGTCTTTATGTAGTGTTGTGGTGTCTCTCTTTATGTAGTGTTGTGGTGTCTCTCTTTATGTAGTGGTGTGGTGTTTCTCTTTATGTAGTGTTGTGGTGTCTCTATTTATGTAGTGGTGTGGTGTCTTTATGTAGTGATGTGGTGTCTCTCTTTATGTAGTGTTGTGGTGTCTCTTTATGTAGTGTTGTGGTGTCTCTTTATGTAGTGTTGTGGTGTCTCTTTATGTAGTGTTGTGGTGTCTCTTTATGTAGTGATGTGGTGTCTCTTTATGTAGTGATGTGGTGTCTCTCTTTATGCAGTGTTGTCTCTCTTTATGTAGTGGTGTGGTGTCTCTCTTTATGTAGTGTTGTGGTGTCTCTCTTTATGTAGTGTTGTGGTGTCTCTCTTTATGTAGTGTTGTCTCTCTTTATGTAGTGTAGTGGTGTCTCTCTTTATGCAGTGTTGTCTCTCTTTATGTAGTGTTGTGGTGTCTCTCTTTATGCAGTGTTGTCTCTATTTATGTAGTGGTGTGGTGTCTTTATGTAGTGATGTGGTGTCTCTCTTTATGTAGTGTTGTGGTGTCTCTTTATGTAGTGTTGTGGTGTCTCTTTATGTAGTGTTGTGGTGTCTCTTTATGTAGTGTTGTGGTGTCTCTCTTTATGCAGTGTTGTCTCTCTTTATGTAGTGGTGTGGTGTCTCTCTCTCTATGTAGTGTTGTGGTCTCTCTTTATGTAGTGTTGTGGTGTCTCTCTATATGTAGTGTTGTGGTGTCTCTCTTTATGTAGTGTTTTGGTGTCTCTCTTTATGTAGTGTTGTGTTGTCTCTCTTTATGCAGTGTTGTGGTGTCTCTCTTTATGTAGTGTTGTCTCTCTTTATGTAGTGTTGTCTCTCTTTATGTAGTGTTGTGGTGTCTCTCTTTATGTAGTGTTGTGGTGTCTCTCTTTATGTAGTGTTGTGGTGTCTCTCTTTATGTAGTGTTGTGGTGTCTCTCTTTATGTAGTGTTGTGGTGTCTCTCTTTATGTAGTGTTGTGTTGTCTCTCTTTATGCAGTGTTGTGGTGTCTCTCTTTATGTAGTGGTGTCTCTCTTTATGTAGTGTTGTGGTGTCTCTCTTTATGTAGTGTTGTGGTGTCTCTTTATGTAGTGTTGTGGTGTCTCTCTTTATGTAGTGTTGTGGTGTCTCTCTTTATGTAGTGTTGTGGTGTCTTTATGTAGTGATGTGGTGTCTCTCTTTATGTAGTGTTGTGGTGTCTCTCTCTATGTAGTGTTGTGGTGTCTCTCTTTATGTAGTGTTGTGGTGTCTCTCTTTATGTAGTGTAGTGGTGTCTCTCTTTATGTAGTGTTGTGGTGTCTTTATGTAGTGATGTGGTGTCTCTCTTTATGTAGTGTAGTGGTGTCTCTCTTTATGTAGTGTTGTGGTGTCTTTATGTAGTGATGTGGTGTCTCTCTTTATGTAGTGTTGTGGTGTCTCTTTATGTAGTGTTGTGGTGTCTCTCTTTATGTAGTGTTGTGGTGTCTCTCATTATGTAGTGTTGTGGTGTCTCTTTATGTAGTGTTGTGGTGTCTCTCTTTATGTAGTGTTGTGGTGTCTCTCTTTATGTAGTGTTGTGGTGTCTCTCTTTATGTAGTGTTGTGGTGTCTCTTTATGTAGTGTTGTGTTGTCTCTCTTTATGTAGTGTTGTGGTGTCTCTCTTTATGTAGTGTTGTGGTGTCTCTTTCTATGTAGTGTTGTGGTGTCTCTCTTTATGTAGTGTTGTGGTGTCTTTATGTAGTGATTTGGTGTCTCTCTTTATGTAGTGTTGTGGTGTCTCTTTATGTAGTGTTGTGGTGTCTCTCTTTATGTAGTGTTGTGGTGTCTCTCATTATGTAGTGTTGCGGTGTCTCTCTTTATGTAGTGTTGTGGTGTCTCTCTTTATGTAGTGTTGTGGTGTCTCTTTATGTAGTGTTGTGTTGTCTCTCTTTATGTAGTGTTGTGGTGTCTCTCTCTATGTAGTGTTGTGGTGTCTCTCTTTATGTAGTGTTGTGGTGTCTCTTTATGTAGTGTTGTGTTGTCTCTCTTTATGTAGTGTTGTGGTGTCTCTCTTTATGTAGTGTTGTGGTGTCTCTCTTTATGTAGTGTTGTGGTGTCTCTTTATGTAGTGTTGTGTTGTCTCTCTTTATGTAGTGTTGTGGTGTCTCTCTTTATGTAGTGATGTGTTGTCTCTATTTAGTGTTGTGGTGTCTCTCTTTATCTAGTGTTGTGGTGTCTCTCTTTATGTAGTGTTGTGGTGTCTCTCGTTATGTAGTGTTTTGGTGTCTCTTTATGTAGTGTCGTGGTGTCTCTCTTTATGTAGTGTTAATGACAGGGTCTAGTCAGAGTTGGTTAATGACAGGGTCTAGTCAGAGTTGGTTAATGACAGGGTCTAGTCAGAGTTGGTTAATGACAGGGTCTAGTCAGAGTTGGTTAATGACAGGGTCTAGTCAGAGTTGGTTAATGACAGGGTCTAGTCAGAGTTGGTTAATGACAGGGTCTAGTCAGAGTTGGTTAATGACAGGGTCTAGTCAGAGTTGGTTAATGACAGGGTCTAGTCAGAGTTGGTTAATGACAGGGTCTAGTCAGAGTTGGTTAATGACAGGGTCTAGTCAGAGTTGGTTAATGACAGGGTCTAGTCAGAGTTGGTTAATGACAGGGTCTAGTCAGAGTTGGTTAATGACAGGGTCTTATCAGAGTTGGTTAATGACAGGGTCTAGTCAGAGTTGGTTAATGACAGGGTCTAGTCAGAGTTGGTTAATGACAGGGTCTTATCAGAGTTGGTTAATGACAGGGTTTAGTCAGAGTTGGTTAATGACAGGGTCTAGTCAGAGTTGGTTAATGACAGGGTCTAGTCAGAGTTGGTTAATGACAGGGTCTAGTCAGAGTTGGTTAATGACAGGGTCTAGTCAGAGTTGGTTAATGACAGGGTCTAGTCAGAGTTGGTTAATGACAGGGTCTAGTCAGAGTTGGTTAATGACAGGGTCTAGTCAGAGTTGGTTAATGACAGGGTCTAGTCAGAGTTGGTTAATGACAGGGTCTAGTCAGAGTTGGTTAATGACAGGGTCTAGTCAGAGTTGGTTAATGACAGGGTCTAGTCAGAGTTGGTTAATGACAGGGTCTTATCAGAGTTGGTTAATGACAGGGTCTAGTCAGAGTTGGTTAATGACAGGGTCTTATCAGAGTTGGTTAATGACAGGGTCTAGTCAGAGTTGGTTAATGACAGGGTCTAGTCAGAGTTGGTTAATGACAGGGTCTAGTCAGAGTTGGTTAATGACAGGGTCTAGTCAGAGTTGGTTAATGACAGGGTCTAGTCAGAGTTGGTTAATGACAGGGTCTAGTCAGAGTTGGTTAATGACAGGGTCTTGTCAGAGTTGGTTAATGACAGGGTCTAGTCAGAGTTGGTTAATGACAGGGTCTAGTCAGAGTTGGTTAATGACAGGGTCTAGTCAGAGTTGGTTAATGACAGGGTCTAGTCAGAGTTGGTTAATGACAGGGTCTAGTCAGAGTTGGTTAATGACAGGGTCTAGTCAGAGTTGGTTAATGACAGGGTCTAGTCAGAGTTGATTAATGACAGGGTCTTATCAGAGTTGGTTAATGACAGGGTCTAGTCAGAGTTGGTTAATGACAGGGTCTAGTCAGAGTTGGTTAATGACAGGGTCTAGTCAGAGTTGGTTAATGACAGGGTCTAGTCAGAGTTGGTTAATGACAGGGTCTAGTCAGATTTGGTTAATGACAGGGTCTAGTCAGAGTTGGTTAATGACAGGGTCTAGTCAGAGTTGGTTAATGACAGGGTCTAGTCAGATTTGGTTAATGACAGGGTCTAGTCAGAGTTGGTTAATTACAGGGTCTAGTCAGAGTTGGTTAATGACAGGGTCTAGTCAGAGTTGGTTAATGACAGGGTCTAGTCAGAGTTGGTTAATGACAGGGTCTAGTCAGAGTTGGTTAATGACAGGGTCTAGTCAGAGTTGGTTAACGACAGGGTCTAGTCAGAGTTGGTTAATGACAGGGTCTAGTCAGAGTTGGTTAATGACAGGGTCTAGTCAGAGTTGGTTAATGACAGGGTCTTATCAGAGTTGGTTAATGACAGGGTCTAGTCAGAGTTGGTTAATGACAGGGTCTAGTCAGAGTTGGTTAATGACAGGGTCTAGTCAGAGTTGGTTAATGACAGGGTCTAGTCAGAGTTGGTTAATGACAGGGTCTAGTCAGAGTTGGTTAATGACAGGGTCTAGTCAGAGTTGGTTAATGACAGGGTCTAGTCAGAGTTGGTTAATGACAGGGTCTAGTCAGAGTTGGTTAATGACAGGGTCTAGTCAGAGTTGGTTAATGACAGGGTCTTATCAGAGTTGGTTAATGACAGGGTCTAGTCAGAGTTGGTTAATGACAGGGTCTAGTCAGAGTTGGTTAATGACAGGGTCTAGTCAGAGTTGGTTAATGACAGGGTCTAGTCAGAGTTGGTTAATGACAGGGTCTAGTCAGAGTTGGTTAATGACAGGGTCTAGTCAGAGTTGGTTAATGACAGGGTCTTGTCAGAGTTGGTTAATGACAGGGTCTAGTCAGAGTTGGTTAATGACAGGGTCTAGTCAGAGTTGGTTAATGACAGGGTCTAGTCAGAGTTGGTTAATGACAGGGTCTAGTCAGAGTTGGTTAATGACAGGGTCTAGTCAGAGTTGGTTAATGACAGGGTCTTATCAGAGTTGGTTAATGACAGGGTCTAGTCAGAGTTGGTTAATGACAGGGTCTAGTCAGAGTTGGTTAATGACAGGGTCTAGTCAGAGTTGGTTAATGACAGGGTCTAGTCAGAGTTGGTTAATGACAGGGTCTAGTCAGAGTTGGTTAATGACAGGGTCTAGTCAGAGTTGGTTAATGACAGGGTCTAGTCAGAGTTGGTTAATGACAGGGTCTAGTCAGAGTTGGTTAATGACAGGGTCTTGTCAGAGTTGGTTAATGACAGGGTCTAGTCAGAGTTGGTTAATGACAGGGTCTAGTCAGAGTTGGTTAATGACAGGGTCTAGTCAGAGTTGGTTAATGACAGGGTCTAGTCAGAGTTGGTTAATGACAGGGTCTAGTCAGAGTTGGTTAATGACAGGGTCTTATCAGAGTTGGTTAATGACAGGGTCTAGTCAGAGTTGGTTAATGACAGGGTCTAGTCAGAGTTGGTTAATGACAGGGTCTAGTCAGAGTTGGTTAATGACAGGGTCTAGTCAGAGTTGGTTAATGACAGGGTCTAGTCAGAGTTGGTTAATGACAGGGTCTTGTCAGAGTTGGTTAATGACAGGGTCTAGTCAGAGTTGGTTAATGACAGGGTCTAGTCAGAGTTGGTTAATGACAGGGTCTAGTCAGAGTTGGTTAATGACAGGGTCTAGTCAGATTTGGTTAATGACAGGGTCTAGTCAGAGTTGGTTAATGACAGGGTCTAGTCAGAGTTGGTTAATGACAGGGTCTAGTCAGATTTGGTTAATGACAAGGTCTAGTCAGAGTTGGTTAATTACAGGGTCTAGTCAGAGTTGGTTAATGACAGGGTCTAGTCAGAGTTGGTTAATGACAGGGTCTAGTCAGAGTTGGTTAATGACAGGGTCTAGTCAGAGTTGGTTAATGACAGGGTCTAGTCAGAGTTGGTTAATGACAGGGTCTAGTCAGAGTTGGTTAATGACAGGGTCTAGTCAGAGTTGGTTAATGACAGGGTCTAGTCAGAGTTGGTTAATGACAGGGTCTTATCAGAGTTGGTTAATGACAGGGTCTAGTCAGAGTTGGTTAATGACAGGGTCTAGTCAGAGTTGGTTAATGACAGGGTCTAGTCAGAGTTGGTTAATGACAGGGTCTAGTCAGAGTTGGTTAATGACAGGGTCTAGTCAGAGTTGGTTAATGACAGGGTCTAGTCAGAGTTGGTTAATGACAGGGTCTAGTCAGAGTTGGTTAATGACAGGGTCTAGTCAGAGTTGGTTAATGACAGGGTCTTGTCAGAGTTGGTTAATGACAGGGTCTAGTCAGAGTTGGTTAATGACAGGGTCTAGTCAGAGTTGGTTAATGACATTGTCTAGTCAGAGTTGGTTAATGACAGGGTCTAGACAGAGTTGGTTAATGACAGGGTCTAGTCAGAGTTGGTTAATGACAGGGTCTAGTCAGAGTTGGTTAATGACAGGGTCTTATCAGAGTTGGTTAATGACAGGGTCTAGTCAGAGTTGGTTAATGACAGGGTCTAGTCAGAGTTGGTTAATGACAGGGTCTAGTCAGAGTTGGTTAATGACAGGGTCTAGTCAGAGTTGGTTAATGACAGGGTCTAGTCAGAGTTGGTTAATGACAGGGTCTTGTCAGAGTTGGTTAATGACAGGGTCTAGTCAGAGTTGGTTAATGACAGGGTCTAGTCAGAGTTGGTTAATGACAGGGTCTAGTCAGAGTTGGTTAATGACAGGGTCTAGTCAGAGTTGGTTAATGACAGGGTCTAGTCAGAGTTGGTTAATGACAGGGTCTAGTCAGAGTTGGTTAATGACAGGGTCTAGTCAGAGTTGGTTAATGACAGGGTCTAGTCAGAGTTGGTTAATGACAGGGTCTAGTCAGAGTTGGTTAATGACAGGGTCTAGTCAGAGTTGGTTAATGACAGGGTCTAGTCAGAGTTGGTTAATGACAGGGTCTTATCAGAGTTGGTTAATGACAGGGTCTAGTCAGATTCAAATTTCTTGGACCTCTAGTCAAGAGCTATGACATGCAGCTACACACTTACACACACACACACACACACACACACAATGCCATCTTAAAACTGAGAGACTTTGTTATCCGATATTAGCCATATCTTTCATATTACATTGACTTCACTCCTAACTCCTGACCTCTAACCTCTAGGTTCAGAAGTGGTTGTTTAAGAAGACAGTGCGTGAGCTGCACTACAGTGGTGGTGATGCTGCGTTTCTAGACGAGGCGGTGAAGTATCTGGCAATCAACATCTATGACAAGAACAAGCGAGAACATGCCGGCCGCGTCGCTATCATCCTCACCGCCAGCGCCAATCCCCGGCCTCTCCGCTCCACCGTCAAGCTGCTTCGGAAGAAAGACATTACCACCCTGACGCTGGCGCTGGGTCCTGAGGCTAGCTGGACACAGGTTAATGACATCACGAAGGCCAAGCCTGACAACAGGGCTTACCAGCTGAACAGCGTGTCTGAGCTGCCGGACAACTTTATGGAGGTCACTGACTACCTCTGTACCCTGGGGCTGGAGCCGGAGACCCCCAAGTCCCCGCCCGTCAAGCCTGGCATGGCTAAACTTAGCCTTGGTACCACCACCACCACACAGCCTCCCCTGCTGGAGACCATCCCCACCCTGACCTCCACCCTGACCTCCACCCTGTCCCAACACCTCCCCAACCCCATACAGCCTACTGACATGGCCCCTACAACTACTTCTCCCTCTCCTTCCTCTCTCTCCTCCTCTTCCTCCCTCTCTTCCTCTCCAACCTCTAAATACGTGACATTTATCCTGGAAGGTTCTGACTCGGTTGGGGAGGTGGGATTTAACGCCTCTCTCCTCTTTCTGGAGGAAGTGATATCACAGCTGGCAGAGGAAGGGGAGGAGTCCGTGCGTGTTACAGTTATACAATACTCGGAAACGGTCACCGTGGAGATAACACGCTGGGAAATACGGTGGCAGAGAAACAAGTTGCTAAGGAGACTGCGGGAGATCCGCTGGAGGGGTGGGGACAAGACCAACACGGGTGCAGCAATTGGCCAGACCTACCAGGAAGTGATTACTGATAGGCCCTCCTCCACCCCTACCTCCCCCCAGCTAGTCTTCCTGGTGACAGAGAACCCCCCCACCGACGTGATCATGCGCCCCCCCTCCTCCCACACACACACCCGGGTGTATCCCATCGGGGTAGGGCCGAAGGTTAGAGAGGTGGACCTGATGCCTCTCAGCTCCCCACAGCGCCCCCTCATGGTGGAGGACTATACCAGCCTTACCTCTCTGGTTACCACTGTGGTTAATATCACCAGAAACTCCCTCTCTCCTCGCTCCCCCACCCTGCCTCCCCTAAGACTCACCCCCACACTGGCCCCCAGAGCCACCCTGCCTCCCTCAGGTAGAACACTCACACACTCACGCACACACACACAGAAACAAACACATATATACACTGACTTTGTTGAGATGGTGCTGCAGTGGATTAAATTAAATTAAATTGTAAATGCTTACTTACAAGCCCTTAACCAACAATGCTGTTAAACATTTTTTTTAAATAAAATTAACAAATAAATAAAGAGCAGCAGTAAATAACAAAAGTGAGGCTATATACAGGGGGTACCTGTACAGAGTCAATGTGGAGGCTATATACAGGGGGTACCTGTACAGAGTCAATGTGGAGGCTATATACAGGGGGTACCTGTATAGCGTCAATGTGGAGGCTATATACAGGGGGTACCTGTACAGAGTCAATGTGGAGGCTATATACAGGGGGTACCGGTACAGAGTCAATGTGGAGGCTATATACAGGGTGTTACGGTACAGAGTCAATGTGGAGGCTATATAAAGGGGGTACCGGTACAGAGTCAATGTGGAGGCTATATACAGGGGGTACCGGTACAGAGTCAATGTGGAGGCTATATACAGGGTGTTACGGTACAGAGTCAATGTGAAGGCTATATACAGGGGGTACCGGTAAAGAGTCAATGTGGAGGCTATATACAGGGGGTACCGGTACAGAGTCAGTGTGGAGGCTATATACAGGGGTACCGGTACAGAGTCAATGTGGAGGCTATATACAGGGGGTACCGGTACAGAGTCAATGTGGAGGCTATATACAGGGGGGGTACCGGTACAGAGTAAATGTGGAGGCTATATACAGGGTGTTACGGTACAGAGTCAATGTGGAGGCTATATACAGGGGTTACATGTACAAAGTCAATGTGGAGGCTATATACAGGGGGGTACCGGTACAGGGTCAATGTGGAGGCTATATACAGGGGGTACCTGTACAGAGTCAATGTGGAGGCTATATACAGGGGGTACCGGTACAGAGTCAATGTGGAGGCTATATACAGGGGTTACATGTACAGAGTCAATGTGGAGGCTATATACAGGGGGTACCTGTACAGAGTCAATGTGGAGGCTATATACAGGGGGTACCGGTACAGAGTCAATGTGGAGGCTATATACAGGGGTTACATGTACAGAGTCAATTTGGAGGCTATATACAGGGGGTACCTGTACAGAGTCAATGTGGAGACTATATACAGGGGGTACCTGTACAGAGTCAATGTGGAGGCTATATACAGGGGGTACCGGTACAGAGTCAATGTGGAGGCTATATACAGGGGGTACCGGTACAGAGTCAATGTGGAGGCTATATACAGGGGGTACAGATACAGAGTCAATGTGGAGGCTATATACAGGGGGTACCGGTACAGAGTCAATGTGGAGGCTATATACAGGGGGTACCGGTACATAGTCAAAGTGGAGGCTATATACAGGGGGTACCGGTACAGAGTCAATGTGGAGGCTATATACAGGGGGTACCGGTACAGAGTCAATGTGGAGGCTATATACAGGGGTTACATGTACAGAGTCAATGTGGAGGCTATATACAGGGGGTACCTGTACAGAGTCAATGTGGAGGCTATATACAGGGGGTACCGGTACAGAGTCAATGTGGAGGCTATATACAGGGGTTACATGTACAGAGTCAATGTGGAGGCTATATACAGGGGGTACCTGTACAGAGTCAATGTGGAGACTATATACAGGGGGTACCTGTACAGAGTCAATGTGGAGGCTATATACAGGGGGTACCGGTACAGAGTCAATGTGGAGGCTATATACAGGGGGTACCGGTACAGAGTCAATGTGGAGGCTATATACAGGGGGTACAGATACAGAGTCAATGTGGAGGCTATATACAGGGGGTACCGGTACAGAGTCAATGTGGAGGCTATATACAGGGGGTACCGGTACAGAGTCAATGTGGAGGCTATATACAGGGGGTACCGGTACAGAGTCAATGTGGAGGCTATATACAGGGGGTACCTGTACAGAGTCAATGTGTGCGGGCACCGGTTAGTCGAGGTGATTGACGTAATATGTACATGTAGGTTGAGTTAGCTGCGGTCTTACGGGCTCCTGACCAATTCTGCTATTTTGTGTGTTTTCTTACACTGAGCTTAACTTAAATTTTATATAATATTTCCACCATTATTTCTTATGACCGAAAAGAGTTTCTGGACATCAGAACAGCAATCACTAACCTTGATTTGGATGATGAATTCTACATCAACGAGTCGGCAGCTCTACCCCGAGCCAGGCCCTGATCCCGGGACTCTAAATAAGAAGTGGCGGCCATAGAGAGGAAAGCGAGGTGGCAACATGACTAGACTACATTGGCATCTAGACCACTATTGGCCTCTGTTCTATCCCAGCCTGGTAGAGCAACTCCTCTACATCCCAGCCTGGTATAGCAACTCCTCTACATCCCAGCCTGGTATAGCAACTCCTCTACATCACAGCCTGGTAGAGCAACTCCTCTACATCACAGCCTGGTAGAGCAACTCCTCTACATCCCAGCCTGGTAGAGCAACTCCTCTACATCACAGCTTGGTATAGCAACTCCTCTACATCCCAGCCTGGTAGAGCAACTCCTCTACATCCCAGCCTGGTATAGCAACTCCTCTACATCCCAGCCTGGTATAGGAACTCCTCTACATCACAGCCTGGTAGAGCAACTCCTCTACATCCCAGCCTGGTAGAGCAACTCCTCTACATCCCAGCCTGGTAGAGCAACTCCTCTACATCCCAGCCTGGTATAGCAACTCCTCTACATCCCAGCCTGGTATAGCAACTCCTCTACATCACAGCCTGGTAGAGCAACTCCTCTACATCACAGCTTGGTATAGCAACTCCTCTACATCCCAGCCTGGTAGAGCAACTCCTCTACATCACAGCCTGGTATAGCAACTCCTCTACATCCCAGCCTGGTATAGCAACTCCTCTACATCCCAGCCTGGTATAGCAACTCCTCTACATCCCAGCCTGGTATAGGAACTCCTCTACATCCCAGCCTGGTATAGCAACTCCTCTACATCCCAGCCTGGTAGAGCAACTCCTCTACATCACAGCTTGGTATAGCAACTCCTCTACATCCCAGCCTGGTAGAGCAACTCCTCTACATCCCAGCCTGGTATAGCAACTCCTCTACATCACAGCCTGGTAGAGCAACTCCTCTACATCACAGCCTGGTATAGCAACTCCTCTACATCCCAGCCTGGTAGAGCAACTCCTCTACATCACAGCCTGGTAGAGCAACTCCTCTACATCCCAGCCTGGTAGAGCAACTCCTCTACATCCCAGCCTGGTATAGCAACTCCTCTACATCCCAGCCTGGTATAGCAACTCCTCTACATCCCAGCCTGGTAGAGCAACTCCTCTACATCACAGCTTGGTATAGCAACTCCTCTACATCCCAGCCTGGTATAGCAACTCCTCTACATCCCAGCCTGGTATAGCAACTCCTCTACATCCCAGCCTGGTATAGCAACTCCTCTACATCCCAGCCTGGTATAGCAACTCCTCTACATCACAGCCTGGTATAGCAACTCCTCTACATCCCAGCCTGGTAGAGCAACTCCTCTACATCACAGCCTGGTAGAGCAACTCCTCTACATCCCAGCCTGGTAGAGCAACTCCTCTACATCCCAGCCTGGTATAGCAACTCCTCTACATCCCAGCCTGGTATAGCAACTCCTCTACATCCCAGCCTGGTAGAGCAACTCCTCTACATCACAGCTTGGTATAGCAACTCCTCTACATCCCAGCCTGGTATAGCAACTCCTCTACATCCCAGCCTGGTATAGCAACTCCTCTACATCACAGCCTGGTAGAGCAACTCCTCTACATCCCAGCCTGGTATAGCAACTCCTCTACATCCCAGCCTGGTATAGCAACTCCTCTACATCCCAGCCTGGTATAGCAACTCCTCTAGATCCCAGCCTGGTATAGCAACTCCTCTACATCCCAGCCTGGTATAGCAACTCCTCTACATCCCAGCCTGGTATAGCAACTCCTCTACATCCCAGCCTGGTAGAGCAACTCCTCTACATCACAGCCTGGTAGAGCAACTCCTCTACATCCCAGCCTGGTATAGGAACTCCTCTACATCCCAGCCTGGTATAGCAACTCCTCTACATCCCAGCCTGGTATAGCAACTCCTCAACATCACAGCCTGGTAGAGCAACTCCTCTACATCCCAGCCTGGTATAGCAACTCCTCTACATCCCAGCCTGGTATAGCAACTCCTCTACATCACAGCCTGGTATAGCAACTCCTCTACATCACAGCCTGGTATAGCAACTCCTCTACATCCCAGCCTGGTATAGCAACTCCTCTACATCACAGCCTGGTATAGCAACTCCTCTACATCCCAGCCTGGTAGAGCAACTCCTCTACATCACAGCCTGGTATAGCAACTCCTCTACATCCCAGCCTGGTATAGCAACGCCTCTACATCACAGCCTGGTATAGCAACTCCTCTACATCCCAGCCTGGTATAGCAACTCCTCTAAATCCCAGCCTGGTAGAGCAACTCCTCTACATCACAGCCTGGTATAGCAACTCCTCTACATCACAGCCTGGTATAGCAACTCCTCTACATCCCAGCCTGGTATAGCAACTCCTCTACATCCCAGCCTGGTATAGGAACTCCTCTACATCACAGCCTGGTATAGCAACTCCTCTACATCCCAGCCTGGTAGAGCAACTCCTCTACATCCCAGCCTGGTAGAGCAACTCCTCTACATCACAGCCTGGTATAGCAACTCCTCTACATCCCAGCCTGGTATAGCAACTCCTCTACATCCCAGCCTGGTATAGCAACTCCTCTACATCCCAGCCTGGTAGAGCAACTCCTCTACATCCCAGCCTGGTAGAGCAACTCCTCTACATCACAGCCTGGTAGAGCAACTCCTCTACATCCCAGCCTGGTAGAGCAACTCCTCTACATCCCAGCCTGGTATAGCAACTCCTCTACATCCCAGCCTGGTAGAGCAACTCCTCTACATCACAGCCTGGTATAGCAACTCCTCTACATCACAGCCTGGTAGAGCAACTCCTCTACATCCCAGCCTGGTAGAGCAACTCCTCTACATCCCAGCCTGGTATAGCAACTCCTCTACATTCCAGCCTGGTAGAGCAACTCCTCTACATCCCAGCCTGGTAGAGCAACTCCTCTACATCACTGCCTGCCCTCCAGGACACCTACAACAACAGGTGTCGCAGGAAAGACAATAAGGTCATCAGGGACGTCAGCCATCTGAGCCATGACCTGTTCTCCCCACTTCCATCAGTCAGACGTGGGCAGTATAGCAGCGTCATGGCAAAAACTGGAAGATTGGCAAATGGTTTCTACTCCCCCAGACCATAAGGCTGTTGAATAGCCACCACTAGTCAGCTACCTGCTCTCCCTGTCCTGGTCCTGCCACCAGACTTCCTGCTCCACAATGGACATGTATCAGTCTTACAGTTATTATTATGATTATTATAAATTATGATTATCATTGTTTTTAACTTCTCTTTTTGACTGTTGGAGCTCAGAGCTTCAGAATTTCACTGTAGTCTGCAATTACATCTGCGACCCTGTACATGTGACTAATAAAGTCATCTAATCATCTACAGGGCTGTTTTGCTAGCAGAGACTAGAATACGTTTCAGGAATCATCTGATAACATTGAGGGGTTTATCACATCAGTCAATAAGTGGCTCCACAGTGACCATACGTTTCTATTCCAACCAAAAGCCATTGATTACAGACAACATCGTACTGAGCTAAAGGCTAGAGCTGCCACTTTCAAGGAACGGAACACTTATCCGGATGCTTATAATGAAACCCACTACGCCTTCCAACAAACCATCAAACAGGCAAAGCATAAATACAACATATTATACAAGGTAACCTGCCTAAATGACTACCAAATCTGACTAAAAATATATCCTCATGATTCCTGCTTACAACCAAACACAAAAGCAGGACGTACCAGTGACTCGCTCATTAACTGTGGTCAGATGACGCAGAAGCTAAGCTACAGAACTGTTTTGCTAGCACAGACTGGAACATGTTCCAGGATTTATCCAAAAGCATTGAGAAGTATACCACCTCAGTCACCGGCTTCATCAATAAGTGCATCAATGACGTTGTCCCCACAGTCACCATACGTACATACCCCAACCGGAAGCCATGGATTACAGGCAAAATCCGCACTGAGCTAAAGGGTAGAGATGCCAATTTCAAGGAGCGGGACTCTAACCCGGATGCTTATAAGAAATCCCGCTATGCCCTCTGAACCATCAAACAGGCAAAGTGTCAATACAGGACTAAGATTGAATCCTACTACACTGATGCTCATCAGATGTGGCAGGACATGCAAACTATTACGGACTATAAAGGGAATCCCAGCCATGAGCTGCCCAGTGACACAAGCCTACCAGACGAGCTAAATTACTCCTGTGTACGCTTCGAACACTGAAGCATGCATGAGAGCACCAGCTGTTCTGGATGACTGTGTGATCACGCTCGCCGTAGCCGATGTGAGTAAGCCCTTTAAACAGGTCAACATTCACAAGGCCACAGGGCTAGGCGGATTACCAGGGGGTATTCTCCGAGCATGCGCTGACCAACTGGTAAGTGTCTTCACTGAAATGTTCAACCTGGCAAAGACTGTAATAGCTACATGTTTCACAATGGTTCCTGTGCCCAAGAACACCAAGGTAACCTGCCTAAATGACTACCGACCCGTAGCACTCACATCTGTTGCCATGAAGTGCTTTGAAAGGCTGGTCATGGTTTCAAATAAGCACCATCATCCCAGAAACCCTAGAGGCATTCAATTTGCATACCGCACCAACAGATCCACAGATTATGCAATCTCTATTGCACTCAACACTGCCCTGTCCCACCTGCACAAAAGGAACACCTACTTGAGAATGCTACAGATCAGCAGTCAACACCATAGTGCCCTCAAAGCTGATCACTATGCTAAGGACCCTGGGACTAAACACCTCCCTCTGCAACTGGATTCAGGATTTCCTGACGGGCCACCCCCAGGTGGTGAGGGTAGGCAACAACCCGTCCGCCACGCTGATCCTCAACATTGGGACTCCTCAGGGGTGCGTGCTTAGTCCCTTCCTGTATCCCTGTTCACCCATGACTGCGCGGCCATGCACATAGGGAGGAGGTCAGAGACCTGGCAGTGTGGTTCCAGGACAACAACCTCTACCTCAACTTGACCAAGACAAAGCAGATGATCGTGGACTACAGGAAAAGGAGGGCAGAGCACGCCCCCATTCTCATCGACAGGGCTGTAGTGGAGCAGGTTGAGAGCTTTAAGTTCCTTGGTAACCAACAAACTATCATGGTTCAAACATACCAAGACAGTCGCGAAGAGAGCACGACAATGCGTGTTCCCCCTCAGGAGACTGAAAAGATTTGGCATGGGTCTTCAGATTCTCAAAATGTTCAACAGCTGCACCCTAACTGGTTGAATCACCGCCTGGAATGTCAACTGCAAGACGTTACAGAGGGTAGTGCATACGGTCTGCTACTGAGGCCAAGCTTCCTGCAATCCAGGACCTCTATACCAGGAGGTGTCAAAAGAAGGCCCTAAAAATTGCCAAAGACTCCCGCCACCTAGTCATATACTGTTCTCTCTGATACTGCACGGCAAGCGGTACCGGAGAGCCAAGTCTAGGTCCAGAAGGCTTCTTAAGACTGCTGAACATCTAATCACATGGCTACCCAGACTATTTGAATTGACCTCCCCCCTTTTTTACGCTGCTGCTACTTGCTGTTTATTATTTATACATAGTCACTTTACCCCTACCTACATGTACATAATACATAAATTACCTCGACTAACCTGTACCCCTGCACATTGACTCGTTGCCAGTACCCCTTGTATATAGCCTCGTTATTGTTATTTTATTGTTGCTTTTCTATTTTTGACTTTAGTTTATTTAGTAAATATTTTTCTTAACACTTATCTTTCTTAAAACTGCATTGTTGGTTAAGGGATTGTACATAAGAATTTCACGGTAAGGTGTGCTACACCCGTTGTATTAGGCGCATGTGACAAATAACATTTGATTTGATACACCCACACACCACACCCACATTTGTGAATATAGATGAGGTCTGGTGAATTCCTCTACTACTCTGTGATTGGTTGATATCCTGTGACCTCTGACCCAGTGCCATGCAGGAAGCCGATGGATGTCCTGTTCCTGCTGAGAGGCGGGAATAGGGCGGGGCCAGAGACTGACGGGCAGCCAGAGGGCGGGACAGAATTTGAGGACATGAAGACGTTTGTCAAAGCCTTCGTCAACAGCGCTGATATTGGTACGCCTGCTGGCCAATCAGAACACAGTTTTAACTGAACCACCTAATCACAACACAGCTCTTACTGTACCATCCAATCACAACACAGCTCTTACTGAACCATCCAATCACAACACAGCTCTTACTGAACTACCCAACATTAACATGAAAAAGTAACACAAAGTGAACGAACACATTGCTGAAGGCAGAGAACGATGGTCTGTAAGAGACTGGAAATATAATTCCCGGGGGATGTGTTTTCAGGTCGGAACGAGACGCAGGTGGGTGTGGTTACATACGGAGAGACCAGTAGTGTGGGCGTGGCCTGGAGAGAGGAGCAGGACAGGACACACCTGCTGACCCTGGTGGACCAGCTGACCAGTCCGACACACACACACACCGCACTGGGTAATACGCACACACACCACTGGGTAATACACACACCACTGGTAATACACACACCACTGGTAATACACACACACCACTGGGTAATACACACACCACTGGGTAATACACACACCACTGGGTAATACACACACCACTGGGTAATACACACACCACTGGGTAATACACACACACACCACTGGGTAATACACACACACCACTGGGTAATACACACACCACTGGGTAATACACACACCACTGGGTAATACACACACACCACTGGGTAATACACACACCACTGGGTAATACACACACCACTGGGTAATACACACACCACTGGGTAATACACACACATACCACTGGGTAATACACACACACACCACTAGGTAATACACACACACACCACTGGGTAATACACACACCACTGGGTAATACACACACCACTAGGTAATACACACACACACACACACCACTGGGTAATACACACACCACTGGGTAATACACACACACACCACTGGGTAATAAACACACCACTGGGTAATACACACACACCACTGGGTAATACACACACACCACTGGGTAATACACACACACCACTGGGTAATACACACACACACCACTGGGTAATACACACACTACTGGGTAATACACACACACACACCCCACTGGGTAATACACACACCACTGCGTAATAAACACACACACACCACTGGGTAATACACACACCACTGGGTAATACACACACACACCACAGGGTAATACACACACACCACTGGGTAATACACACACAAACACACCACTGGGTAATACACACACCACTGGGTAATACACACACCACTGGGTAATACACACACACACACCACTGTGTAATACACACACACACCACTGGGTAATACACGCACCACTGGGTAATACACACACACCACTGGGTAATACACACACCACTAGGTAATACACACACACACACACCACTGGGTAATACACGTACCACTGGGTAATACACGTACCACTGGGTAATACACACACACCACTGGGTAATACACACACACACACACACCACTGGGTAATAAACACACCACTGGGTAATAAACACACCACTGGGTAATACAAACACCACTGGGTAATACACACACCACTGGGTAATACACACACCACTGGGTAATACATACAGCACTGGGTAATACACACACCACTGGGTAATACACACACACACCACTGGGTAATACACACACCACAGGGTAATACATACAGCACTGGGTAATACACACCTCATGTCTTCTTGGGTATTATGCTACAAGCTTGGCACACTTGGGATTTTCTCACATTCTCTGCAGCTCCTTTCAAGCTCTGTCAGGTTGGATGGGGAGGGTTTTCAGGTCTCTCCAGAGATGTTCGATCAGGTTCAAGTCCAGGCTCTGGCTGGGCCCGAAGCCACTCCTGCGTTGTCTTGGCTGTGTGCTTACGGTCGTTGTCCTGTTGGAAGGTGAACCTTCGCAACAGTCTGAGGTCCTGAGCACTCTTGAGCAGGTTTTCATCAAGGATCTCTCTGTACTTTGCTCTGTTTGTCTTTCCTTCGATCCTGACTAGTCTCCCAGTCCCTGCCTCTGAAAAACATCTCCACAGCATGATGCTGCCACCACCATGCTTCACCGTAGTGATGGTGCCAGGTTTACTCCAGATGGGACGTTTGGCCAAACACTTCAATCTTGGTTTCACCAAACCAGAGAATCTTGTTTCTCATGGTCTGGGAGTCCTTTGGGTGCCTTTTGGAAAACACCAAGCGACTGTCATTTGCCTTTTACTGAGGAGTGGCTTCCATCTGACCACTTTACCATAAAGGCCAGATTGGTGGAGTGCTGCGGAGATGGTTGTCTTTCTGGAAGGTTCTCCCATCTCCACAGAGGAACTCTGGAGCACTGTCAGAGTGACCATCAGGTTCTTGATTGCTCAGTTTGGCCGGGTGTCCAGCTCTAGGAAAAGTCTTGGTGGTTCCGAACTTCTTCTATTTAAGAATGATGAAGGTCATTGTGTTCTTGAGGACCGTCAATGCTACATAAATGTTTTGGTACCCTTCCCCAGACACAATCCTGTCTCGGAGCTCTACAGACAATTCCTTTGACCTCATGGCTTGGTTTTTCATCTGACTTGCACTGTCAACTGTGGGACTTATATAGACAGGTGTGTGCTTTTCCAAATCATGTCCAATTTACCACATATGGATGCCAATCATGTTATAGAAACATCTCAATCAATGGAAACAGGATGCACCTGTAACGGCTCTCGTTGGTGGAAGGAAGAGTAGACCAAAGCGCAGCGTGGAAAGTGTTCATGATTCTTTTATTCAAAAAACATTCAAACAAAATAACAAAAGCGAAAACGAAAGGGCACAGTTCTGTCAGGCTAAGACACTAAACAGAAAACAAGATCCTACAATTTAATGGTGGGAAAAAGGGCTAACTAAGTATGATCCCCAATCAGAGACAACGGTAGACAGCTGCCTCTGATTGGGAACCACACTCGGCCAAAAACAAAGAAACAGAAGACATAGAATTTCCCACCCGAGTCACACCCTGACCTAACCAAACATAGAGAATAATAAGGATCTCTAAAGTCAGGGCGTGACAGTACCTGAGCTCAATTTCGAGTCTCATATCAAAGGGTCTGAATACTTATGTAAAAAAGGTATTTATTTATTTTTAATACATTTGCAAACATTTCTAAAAACCTGTTTTTGATTTGTCATCATGGGGTATTGTGTGTAGATTTTTTGGTATTATTAGAAGGCTGTAACGGAGCAAAATGTGATAAAAGGGAAGCAGTCTAAATGCTGTTGTTAGTAGTCTGCCCTAGACAGTGTTGCAGAATCCTAGACAGGGCAGTCCATTATATTGAGGTTGGGAGAAAAGTCCATGCAAAACATTGTTGAATTCACAAGTTCTGCTGACAGGTCCATGACAATCTGACATTGTTTTCTCTTTCTGAAGCTGATAGTCCTTTTCCAGATACAGCATAAATGACTGCTACAGATTAAAACAATCTGCCAACTCAGTAAATAGACCATGCCAGGTAACACACACACGCACCGTACAGGGTAACATACACACATCGCGCTGTGTAACACACACACATCATGCTGGGAAACACACACATCGCGCTGTGTAACACACACACCGTATCATCTGATGGTCTCTCTTTCTCTGTGATCAGGTGCTGCGTTGCGATTTGCTGTCCAAACATCCATCTCTCCGTCTAGTGGGGGCAGAGTGGGTGTGGCCAAGGTGGTGGTTATGCTGGTGATTGACAGGTCGACTGACCAACTACAGGAGGCAACTAATGAGGCGCTGACCGCAGGTTAGTGATGACATCAGAAGGAGGACCACAGGTTAGTGATGACATCAGAAGGAGGACCACCGTTTTGAGGTGATATCTTAACGAGGACCACAGTTTAGTGGAGACATCATAACGAGGACCACAGTTTAGTGGTAACATCATAAGGAGGGCAGGAAGTTAGTGGTGACATCATAAAGAGGACAGGTTAGTGGTGACATCATAACGAGGACAGGTTAGTGGTGACATCATAAGGAGGGCAGGAGGTTAGTGGTGACATCATAACGAGGACCACATGTTAGTGGTGATATAACGAGGACCACAGGGTAGTGGTGACATCATAAGGAGGGCAGGAAGTTAGTGGTAACATCATAACGAGGACATGTTAGTGGTGACATCATAAGGAGGGCAGGAAGTTAGTGGTGACATCATAACGAGGACATGTTAGTGGTGACATCATAAGGAGGGCAGGAATTTAGTGGTGACATCATAACGAAGACCACAGTTTAGAGGTGACATACCGAGGACCACAGGTTAGTGGTGATATTACGAGGACCACAGGTTAGTGGTAGCATCATAAGGATGGCAGCAGGGTAGTGGTGACATCATAACGAGGACCACATGTTAGTGGTGATATAACGAGGACCACAGGGTAGTGGTAGCATCATAAGGAGGGCAGGAAGTTAGTGATAACATCATAAGGAGGGCAGGAAGTTAGTGGTGACATCATAACGAGGACATGTTAGTGGTGACATCATAAGGTGTGCAGGACGTTAGTGGTGACTTCATAAGGAGGACCACGGGTTAGTGGTGACATCATAAGGAGGGCAGCAGGTTAGTATTGACATCATAAGGAGGGCAGCATGTTAGTGGTGACATCATAAGGAGGGCAGCAGGTTAGTACTGACATCATAAGGATGGCAGCAGGTCAGTGGTGCCATCATAAGGAGGAACGCAGGTTAATGGTGACATCATAACGATGATAGCAGGTTAATGGTGACATCATAACGAGGACTGCAGGTTAGTGGTGACATCATAAGGAGGGCAGGAAGTTAGTGGTGACTTCATAAGGAGGAACGCAGGTTAATGGTGACATCATAACGATGATAGCAGGTTAATGGTGACATCATAACGAGGACTGCAGGTTAGTGGTGACATCATAACAACCACAACAGTTTAGTGATGACATCATAACTCTGCCAACAGGCGTGTCAGTTTTCCCCATCGGCATCGGGCCCGGTTACGACAGAGCTGAACTGAGCCTGCTTGGTTCCCATGGCGACCAGGACAACACACTCCACCTTAACAGCATGGAGGAGCTGATGATGCTGTTAACACTGGACAAGAGCTACACAGAAAAACTCTGTAGAGGTATAGTACTGGACCAGAGCTACCTGGAGAGATTATGATAATGATGATGATGATATTGATGAAGACAACGATGATGGTAATGATGGTGATGATGGTGGTTATGCTGATGGTAATGATGGTGATGATGGTGGTGATGATGATGGTGGTGATGATGATGATGGTGGTGATGATGGTGATGGTGGTGATGATGATGATGGTGGTGATGGTGGTGATGATGGTGGTGATGATGATGGTGGTGATGATGGTGGTGATGATGGTGGTGATGGTGGTGATGATGGCGGTGATGATGATGGTGATGGTGGTGATGCTGATGATATTGATGAAGATGACGATGATGACAATTGTGATTATGATGGTGATGGTGGTGATGATGGTGGTGATGGTGGTGATGATGGTGGTGATGATGATGGTGGTGATGATGGTGGTGGTGATGGTGGTGATGATGGTGGTGATGATGATGGTGGTGATGATGAAGATGGTGATGAAGATGACGATGATGATAATGATGATTGTGATGATAATAGTGGTGATGATGATTGTGATGGTGGTGATGATGATGTTGATGGTGGTGATGCTGATGATATTGATGAAGATGACGATGATGACAATTGTGATTATGATGGTGATGGTGGTGATGATGGTGGTGATGGTGGTGATGATGGTGGTGATGATGATGGTGGTGGTGATGGTGGTGATGATGGCGGTGATGATGATGGTGGTGATGATGATGGTGGTGATGGTGGTGATGATGGTGGTGATGATGATGATGATGGCGGTGATGATGATGGTGATGGTGGTGATGCTGATGATATTGATGAAGATGACGATGATGACAATTGTGATTATGATGGTGATGGTGGTGATGATGGTGGTGATGGTGGTGATGATGGTGATGATGGTGGTGGTGATGATGATGGTGATGAAGATGACATTGATGGTGATGGTGGTGGTGATGATGATGGTGGTGATGATGGTGGTGATGCTGATGATATTGATGAAGATGACATTGATGGTGACGGTGGTGATGATGGTGATGGTGATGATGATGGTGGTGATGATGATGGTTGTGATGGTGGTGATGGTGATGATGGTGATGATGATGGTGATGGTGGTGGTGATGCTGATGATATTGATGAAGATGACATTGATGGTGATGATGATGGTGGTGATGGTGATTTCATTTGATTTGATTTCGATCTCTTTTAGTCCCCATTAGGACTAATCTTCCAAGAGTCCTTAACCTCTAACGAGTCTCCCTCCCGGATCCGGGATCATCCTCATCAAAAAAGCTGACTAGCATAGCCTAGCCTAACGCGACATGGAATATCATAGAATATAATTTCATGAAATCACAAGTCCAATACAGCAAATGAAAGATAAACATCTTGTGAATCCAGCCATCATTTCCGATTTTTTTAATGTTTTACAGCGAAAACACAATATGTATTTATATTAGCTCACCACAATAGCCAAACACACAATGCCATGTTTTCACCATGTTTCCACCGCATAGGTAGCTTTCACAAAACCCCAAAATAGAGATAAAATTAATCACTAACCTTGAACAACTTCATCAGATGACAGTCTTATAACATCATGTTATACAATACATTTATGTTTTGTTCGAAAATGTGCATATTTGAGGTATCAATCGTAGTTTTACATTGCAGCCACCATCACAAATAGCACCAAAGCAGCCAAAATAATTACAGAGAGCAACGTGAAATATATAAATACTCATCATAAAACATTTATGAAAAATACATGGTGTACAGCAAATGAAAGATAAACATCTTATGAATCCAGACAATATTTCCGATTTTTTAAGTGTTTTACAGCGAAAACACAATATATATTTCTATTAGCTCACCACAATAGCCAAACACACAACGCCATTTATTCACCGCCAACATAGCTTTCACAAAACCTAGAAATAGAGATAAAATGAATCACTAACCTTTGGACAACTTCATCAGATGACAGTCTTATAACATCATGTTATACAATACATTTATGTTTTGTTCGAAAATTTGCATATTTAGAGCTGTAAATGGGGTTATACATTGTGAATACGTAGCCACAAAGAACCAAAATGTCCGGAGATATTTTGGACAGTCACCTAATCTAACCAAAGAACTCATCATAAACTTTACTAAAAAATACATGTTGTACAGCAAATGAAAGATACACTGGTTCAACCGCTGTGTTAGATTTTTTTTAAATAACTTTAGTACAACATACAGCATGCAGTATTGTGAGACAGCGCCCTACAATTCTCCGCCTTGTTGGAGCCAACATAAAACACGAAAATACGAAATAACATCATAATTATTCTCTTACCTTTGTTGATCTTCCATCAGAATGTTGTGCAAGGAGTCCTAGTTCCAGAATAAATCGTTGTTTGAATTTAGAATGTCCATTTCTTCTGTCGAATTAGCAACATTGGCTAGCATTGTGGCGCGAACATGCCCATCAACTCTTGGCGCCTGGAACGAAAAATTCCAAAATTCCCAATAAACGTTGAATAAACTGGTCAAACTCGGTTGAAAATCCTACTTTATGATGTTTTTCTCATATATATCCAATAAGATCAGAGCCGGAGCATTTCGTCGTGTATACGTAACGCATTTCAGAAGACAATGTGGAGTTCCCCTGTGCGCCGTTGAAGAGCGGACCTGTCACTCCAAAAGCTCTCATTCGGCCTCACATCAAGCTAGACACCCCATTCAACCTTCTACTGCCTGTTGACATCTAGTGGAAGGCGTATGAAGTGCATACAGATCCATAAATATAAGCCAGTTGAATAGGCAGGCCCTGACACAGAGCCTCATTTTCAGAATTTTCACTTCCTGTATGGAAGTTTGCTGCCAAATTAGTTCTGTTTTACTCACAGATATAATTCAAACAGTTTTAGAAACTTCAGAGTGTTTTCTATCCAATAGTAATAATAATATGCATATTGTATGATCTAGAACAGAGTACGAGGCATTTTTCTTCCCAAAGTGGAAATGGCGCCCCCTATTAAAAAAATGTTTTAAACATTCAAAAACAATTTATAATACGAACACATTTCCACATATAACACACTATTACAAACATACATAATATACTAACATAATGACACAATAAATACTCAATCTAAAAAAAGATTGATTCTTCATCTACTATAGTCCCACAACATTTCTATGTATAATATTTAAATCGTTTTAAAATAATGTTTAAATGTATATATTGAAAGGTTTCTGGTTTGCTCAGTTAATTTATTCAATTTCTTCATTGCTCTAAATCGAAATGTTATTTTGCCTATTTCTCTTTTCTGTCTGGACAACGCATAGATGGTGGACAATCTATTCCTAGTATTTACGGAATGTCTGTCTCTTACCAACTGAATACCGTTGCGAATAGAACTTGGCCGTTTTAAATGATGTATATTATGAAATAAAATAACCATGTTCCTATCAATTATCTTATCGATTGATGACCAACCAAGAACATTACGCATGACTGCAACAGAAGAACCATATCTCCACCTTAAAACAATCCTTGCTGCTTTGTTCTGTGCATTCTGCAGCCTCCAAACTTCACTTGATGATGCATTTCCCCAAACCACAGAACAGTAGTTCACCTGACTCTCAATTAATGCTTGTGTTATTTGCTGAATAATTTTTACTGGTAAATATTTATCTATCCTTCTGATTATGCATGCTGTTTTAATATTTTTTTTACATAGAGTTATTTGAGACGACCATGATAAGCAGTTGTCTAGCTGCACTCCCAATAGTTTGGTTTCTGCCACTTCTTCAATTTGTACTCCTCCCATACTTAATTGTATCCCATGCTGTTTTGGCCTTTTCCTAGTGGAACATAACAACATAACTTTGGTTTTCTTGGTGTTTAAAACCTCTCTGGGGTAGGTGGGACGCAATCGTCCCACCTGGCCAATAGCCAGGGAAAATACAGAGCGCCATATTCAAATAAAATTACATAAAAATCAAACTTTCATTAAATCACACATGTAAGATACCAAATTAAAGCTACACTCGTTGTGAATCCAGCCAACATGTCAGCTTTCAAAAAGGCTTTTCTGCGAAAGCATAAGATGCTATTATCTGATGATAGCACAACAGTAAACAAAGATCATTTAAGATTTAAGATTTAAGATTTAACAAAAATAATTTAAGATGGCCGTACTTCTTCATTACACAAAGGAAAAACCTCAACCAATTTCCAAAGACTGGTGACATCCAGCGGAATCGGTAGTAACTGCAAACAAGTCCCTAAGAAATCTGAAATCTCATTGAAAAGACAGTGACCTCAAAAAAAAAATTATTCTGAATGGTTTGTCCTCTGGGTTTTGCCTGCTACATAAGTTCTGTTATACTCACAGACATGATTCAAACAGTTTTAGAAACTTCAGAGTGTTTTCTATCCAAATATACTAATAATATGCATATCTTATATTCTGGGGATGAGTAGCAGGCAGTTGAATTTGGGCATGCTATTTATCCAGAAGTGAAAATGCTGCCCCCTACCCCTAAGAAGTTAAAACAAGTTTGTTTTGGCAAACCCAAAACTCCAAATCTCGTTGTAAAGCTGGCTGTACCTTTTGAACCGATTGTCTTGCTGCATAAATTGTAGTATCATCTGCAAATATAGTAGCTAGAGTTTCAGCTAAGGCATAGGGAAGGTCGTTGGTAAATATTAAATAGAGAAGTGGCCCAAGGCACTGCGGTATTCCACAGTTTAACACATGAGGGGAAGAAAATGAACCATTGATATAGGTGGACTGTTTCCTGTCAGTTAGATATGACTGTACCCAATTCAATGCTACCTCCTTAAAACTATAATGCATTAATTTTGTCAAAATTATTTCATGATCCACTAAATCAAATGCTGCACTGAAATCTAAAAATAGTAAACCCACAAACTTGCCATTATCCATAGCATTGAGCCACTGGTCAGTCATGTCAACCAATGCAGTGGTAGTGGAATGGTTTTTGCGATAAGCATGCTGATTGGCTGTAATCAGATCATTCTTTTCCATGTACTCCCATATTTGTCTACTCACAATACCCTCCAATATCTTACTGAGTGTAAGGAGTAGACTAATTGGTCGACTATTGGCAGGAGTAATGGGTTCTTTGCAGTCTTTCGGAATAGGACACAGTTTCGCATGCTTCCATACATTTGCAAACATCCCCTTTTCCAGTGACCAATTAAATATGTATCTCAGTGGAACTGCAATCTGGGGAGCAGCACAGCGAAGCAAAAAATTGTCCATAAGACCATAACCTGTAGATTTACCATCAGGTAATGATTTCAATAGGTTTAACACCTCCTCCACTGACACCGTTTGCAGACTAAAAGAGCAGATCTAAAAGTGATGATGGTGGTGATGATGATGATATTGATGAAGATGATGATGGTGGTGATGATGATGGTGGTGATGATGGTGGTGATGATGATGGTGGTGATGCTGATGATATTCATGAAGATGATGATGATGGTGATGATGGTGGTGATGATGGTGATGATATTGATGAAGATGACGATGATGATGGTGGTGATGATGGTGGTGATGATGGTGGTGATGATGGTGATGATATTGATGAAGATGATGATGATGATGGTGGTGATGATGATGATGGTGATGATGGTGGTGATGACGGTGATGATAAGTGGTGATGATGGTGGTGATGATGGTAATGCTGGTGATGATGATGATGGTGGTTGGGATGATGATGGTGGTGATGGTGGTAATGATGATGATGATGGTGATGATGATGATGATGACTGTAATGATGATGATTTTGGTGATGATGATAGTGATGATTATGAAGATTGTGATGATGTGTATTCTTCCTCAGCTGGTCCTCCTGGAGTGTGTGTCGATGATGATGGGAACGAGAGGAAGGTGAGTGTTTGTTGACTTGCAGATGTGTTGATGTGACAACAGTCATTTAACTACTGAACTACTGAATTAAAGTAACTGCCCAGTGTTTCCATATTTGTATGAAATATGATCTATAATTACTTTCAATATGAGTCAAATATTTTTCCTTACAAAAAATGGTAATTAAGCATGGTGAATAGCAGCATTTCTGTGGTCAAATCAAATCAAATTGTATTGGTCACATACACATACAGTATATTATTTGAATAAGAGAATACGAACTTTTAAAAGTGCGATTTTCATTGGACAGTTTTCCTTGACCAGTCTGAATATTCAGCACTAACTTTGTGTGTAGCCTGGTGAGTCGTGGCTGCTTCCTGACAGATGTCATTCGGTGCTGTGCCACCCAAGCGGAGCCGTGACTATTCAGAGCCACAAGGTGAGCTGTGATCGTCTGGAGCCGCCAGCCTAATATATTATAGTATATTAAAGTACTGTATATTATAGTATATTAAATTATAGTATATTAAAGTACCCTATTTTATGTTATATTATAGTACAGTATATTATGGTATATTAAAGTATATTATGTTATATTGGATTATCCAGGTGAACTGTGATCGACTGGAGCCCCCAGCCTGCAGTAACCACATGAGTCCTCTCAGAGTTCAGGACAACTGTGGCTGCCACTGGGACTGCCCCTGTTAGTACAAACACTAAATACACACACATTAAGCACACTCACACAGACACAAACACATTATAGCACACTCACACACTCACACTCACAACACACTCACAATAAACATACACACACACACACATATTAGATGCACTTACCCACACGCATCAGTAACACACCCTCTCTGTCCCTCCCTCCCTCCAGGTGTCTGTATGGGTAGCTCCACCAACCACGTGGTGAGGTTTGATGGCGTGGCTCTAAGGCTGGAAGGGGAGGGGCTATGTTCCTACACCCTGCTGACGGTTGCCGGGGACACGGGAGGTTCAGAGGTCACGCTGCACAGCGGAACCTGCCAGGGGTCATCCAATCAGAACGAAGTCTGCATGAAGGTCATGGAATTTACACATGGGCAGAGTACTGTACTGCTGAAAGATGACATGACGGTAGGACCTAGGGGGGGGTGTACTGACTGTGTGTACTATGAGTATGTATACAATGAGTGTGTTTACTATGAGCATGTGTACTATGAGTGTGTGTACTGAGTGTGTGTACTATGAGTGTGTGTACTGAGTGTGTGTACTGAGTGTGTGTACTATGAGTGTGTGTACTATGAGTGTGTGTACTGAGTGTGTGTACTATGAGTGTGTGTACTGAGTGTGTGTACTATGAGTGTGTGTACTATGAGTGTGTTTTCTATGAGTGTGTGAAATATGTGTGTGTGTGTCTAGGTGACAGTAGATGGAGCCCTCGTCTCCCTCCCATTCCGCTCCAGTCTGGTGGAGGTGATGCATTATGGAGGAGTGATGTTTCAGCTGAGATCCGTGGAACACGGCTACATCCTGGCATTTACCCCTCAGAAAAACGAGTTCACCATCACACTCACCTCCTCCACTACCAACCACACCTCTGGAGTCTGTGGTACACACTCACCTCCTCCACTATCAATCACACCTCTGGGGTCTGGTACTCACCTCCTCCACTACCAACCATACCTTTGGGGTCTGGTACTCACCTCCTCCACTATCAACCACACCTCTTGGGTCTGATACTCACCTCCTCCACTACCAACCACACCTCTGGAGTCTGGTACTCACCTCCTCCACTACCAACCACACCTCTGGAGTCTGGTACTCACCTCCTCCACTACCAACCACACCTCTGGGGTCTGGTACTCACCTCCTGCACTATCAACCACACCTCTGGAGTCTGGTACTCACCTCTTCCACTATCAACCACACCTCTTGGGTCTGGTACTCACCTCCTCCACTACCAACCACACCTCTGGGGTCTGGTACTCACCTCCTGCACTATCAACCACACCTCTGGTGTCTGGTACTCACCTCCTCCACTACCAACCACACCTCTGGAGTCTGGTACTCACCTCCTCCACTACCAACCACACCTCTGGAGTCTGGTACTCACCTCCTCCACTACCAACCACACCTCTGGAGTCTGGTACTCACCTCCTCCACTATCAACCACACCTCTGGAGTCTGGTACTCACCTCCTCCACTACCAACCACACCTCTGTGGTCTGGTACTCACCTCCTCCACTCCCAACCACACCTCTGGAGTCTGGTACTCACCTCCTGCACTATCAACCATACCTCTGGAGTCTGGTACTCACCTCCTCCACTACCAACCACACCTCTGGAGTCTGGTGCTCACCTCCTCCACTATCAACCACACCTCTGGAGTCTGGTACTCACCTCCTTCACTATGAACCACACCTCTGGAGTCTGGTACTCACCTCCTCCACTATCAACCACACCTCTGGAGTCTGGTACTCACCTCCTCCACTACCAACCACACCTCTGGGGTCTGGTACTCACCTCCTCCACTATCAACCACACCTCTGGAGTCTGGTACTCACCTCCTCCACTACCAACCACACCTCTGGAGTCTGGTACTCACCTCCTCCACTATCAACCACACCTCTGGAGTCTGGTACTCACCTCCTCCACTATCAACCACACCTCTGGGGTCTGGTACTCACCTCCTCCAGTACCAACCACACCTCTGGAGTCTGGTACTCACCTCCTCCACTACCAACCACACCTCTGGAGTCTGGTACTCACCTCCTCCACTACCAACCACACCTCTGGGGTCTGGTACTCACCTCCTCCACTATCAACCACACCTCTGGAGTCTGGTACTCACCTCCTCCACTACCAACCACACCTCTGGAGTCTGGTACTCACCTCCTCCACTATCAACCACACCTCTGGGGTCTGGTACTCACCTCCTCCACTACCAACCACACCTCTGGAGTCTGGTACTCACCTCCTCCACTATCAACCACACCTCTGGAGTCTGGTACTCACCTCCTCCACTATCAACCACACCTCTGGAGTCTGGTACTCACCTCCTCCACTATCAACCACACCTCTGGAGTCTGGTACTCACCTCCTCCACTATCAACCACACCCCTGGAGTCTGGTACTCACCTCCTCCACTATCAACCACACCTCTGTAGTCTGGTACTCACCTCCTCCACTACCAACCACACCTCTGGAGTCTGGTACTCACTTCCTCCACTACCAACCACACCTCTGGAGTCTGGTACTCACCTCCTCCACTACCAACCACACCTCTGGGGTCTGGTACTCACCTCCTCCACTATCAACCACACCTCTGGAGTCTGGTACTCACCTCCTCCACTACCAACCACACCTCTGGAGTCTGGTACTCACCTCCTCCACTATCAACCACACCTCTGGAGTCTGGTACTCACCTCCTCCACTATCAACCACACCTCTGGGGTCTGGTACTCACCTCCTCCAGTACCAACCACACCTCTGGAGTCTTGTACTCACCTCCTCCACTACCAACCACACCTCTGGAGTCTGGTACTCACCTCCTCCACTACCAACCACACCTCTGGGGTCTGGTACTCACCTCCTCCACTATCAACCACACCTCTGGAGTCTGGTACTCACCTCCTCCACTACCAACCACACCTCTGGAGTCTGGTACTCACCTCCTCCACTATCAACCACACCTCTGGGGTCTGGTACTCACCTCCTCCACTACCAACCACACCTCTGGAGTCTGGTACTCACCTCCTCCACTATCAACCACACCTCTGGAGTCTGGTACTCACCTCCTCCACTACCAACCACACCTCTGGAGTCTGGTACTCACCTCCTCCACTATCAACCACACCTCTGGGGTCTGGTACTCACCTCCTCCACTACCAACCACACCTCTGGAGTCTGGTACTCACCTCCTCCACTATCAACCACACCTCTGGAGTCTGGTACTCACCTCCTCCACTATCAACCACACCTCTGGAGTCTGGTACTCACCTCCTCCACTATCAACCACACCTCTGGAGTCTGGTACTCACCTCCTCCACTATCAACCACACCCCTGGAGTCTGGTACTCACCTCCTCCACTATCAACCACACCTCTGTAGTCTGGTACTCACCTCCTCCACTACCAACCACACCTCTGGAGTCTGGTACTCACTTCCTCCACTACCAACCACACCTCTGGGGCCCTCTGGTACACACTCACAGATAAACACATAGTAAACATGCACACACACATTAATTAAGTAATTTGGAGGACTAATAATGTGTGTTTGTGTGTGTCTCTGTGTGTGTGTGTGTGTGTGTGTGTGTGTGTGTGTGTGTGTGTGTGTGTGTGTGTGTGTGTGTGTGTGTGTGTGTGTGTGTGTGTGTGTGTGTGTGTGTGTGTGTGTGTGTGTGTGTGTGTGTGTGTGTGTGTGTGTGAATTAATGAATGAACATTTTTTTTTTTTTTTTTGTCAAATCGCCAATTGGCAACCCGTCCCTTATGGGATTAATTGACACATAAACAAACACTATGGTAATTAAATCATTATTATTCTGTGTGTGTCAGGGTGGTGTGGCGAGGAGAGGGTTAATTATCTCTCTCTGAGGAATGGCAGTTCAACTTCTGACTCAGCTCTTCTCGTCTCCGATTGGATGGTATCGAGCGGCGACGGTGTGTGTGTCCCGCGGCATCCCCCAGTGTGTGTGTACGGAGCGGCGAGGGCGTGTGAGGTGCTGCGCTCCGAGGTGTTCTCCTCTTGTCACACACATGTTCCCATCATGCCTTTCATTATGCGCTGCCAACAGGAAGCCTGTCAGGAGACAGATGTCTGTGATGTCATTTCCTCCTACACATATCTCTGCCGACAGAGAGGACTCTGTGTCCACTGGAGAAGCACAAACCTCTGCCGTAAGTCTGTGTCCTGTTCTGTTCTGACGACACAGGTATATAAATATGTTCTGTTCTGAAGAGACGTGTATTTAGCTTTGATTCCCGTCTCGGTTCGGTGTTCTCAGTTCCGTGTTCTCGGTTCCGTGTTCTCGGTTCCGTGTTCTCGGTTCCGTGTTCTCGGTTCTGTGTTCTCGGTTCCGTGTTCTCTCTGGTTTATAATACAGTAAAATCAGTGTTTTGACTGTGTAGCACCATCAGTGTGAGAAATGCACTTTACAAATAAAACCTTCATTACTACTATTATTATTATTACTTGATATTAATATAATGAATTATTATTATTATTGTGTATGATTATTGTTGATGATGATGATGATGATTCTTTATTATGATCAATATTATTAATATTATTATTATTATTATTATTGTGTATGATTATTGTTGATGATGATGATTCTTTATTATGATCAATATGATTAATATTATTATTATTATTATTGTGTATGATTATTGTTGATGATGATGATTCTTTATTATGATCAATATGATTAATATTATTCTTATTATTATTATTGTGTATGATTATTGATGATGATGATGATGATTCTTTATTATGATCAATATGATTAATATTATTATTATTGTGTGTAGCCATGCAGTGCCCCAGCTCCATGGAGTATGATGCATGTCGGACCGGGTGTGTGGAGGACTGCAGCAGCATTGGCCTGTCGCCTGGCAACTCGGGGGTTCTTAGTGGTAACGGGAGTGTGTGTATCACCAAGCCAACAGAAGGGTGTTTTTGTCCAGGGAACACGGTGCCTTTGGGGGGAGAGTGTGTGTCACCTGACGCCTGCAACCAGTGTGTCGACCAGCACGGACACACACACCCGGTGAGACAACACACAACCACATAACCACACTCACACACACAAAGCTAAAGGTTTTTACCAGAACACAGACTTTGTTCAAGTGGATGAAATCAACGTGCCAGCTAGGCCGCACCCTCAGGCCTCCACATTTCTCATCCCTCTGTCTCTCTGCTTCTCTCAACATGCCAGTTTGGCCTGACCCTAACCCTAACCCCCCACATGTCTCATCCCTCTGTCTCTCTTCTTCTCTCAACGTTCCAGTTTAAAAAAATATATAAACATTCACCTTTATTTAACCAGGTAGGCCAGTTGAGAACAAGTTCTCATTTACAACTGCGACCTGGCCAAGATAAAGCAAAGCAGTGTGACACAAACTACAACACAGAGTTACACATGGAATAAACAAACATACAGTCAATAACGCAATAGAAAAAGTCTATGTACAGTGTGAGCAAATGGTGTAAGGAGGTAAGGCAATAAATAGGCCATAGTAGCGAAGTAATTCCAATTTAGCAAATTATCACTGGTGTGATAGATGTGCAGATAATGATGTGCAAGTAGAAATACTGGTGTGCAAAAGAGCAAGAAAGTTAATAAAAACAATATGGGGTGGGTTAGGCAGTTGATGGGCTATTTACAAATGGGCTGTGTACAGCTGCAGTGATCAGTAAGCTGCTCAGATAGCTGATGCTTAAAGTTAGTGAGCGAGATATAAGTCTCCAACTTCAGCGATTTTTGCAATTCGTCCAGTCATTAGCAGCAGAGGACTGGAAGGAAAGGCGGCCAAAGAGGTGTTGGCTTTGGGGATGACCAATGAGATATACCTGCTGGAGCGCGTGCTACGAGTGGGTGTTGTTATGGTGACCAGTGAGCTGAGATAAGGCGGAGCTTTACCTAGAAAAGACTTATAGATGACCTGGAGCCAGTGGGTTTGGCGACAAATATGTAGCGAGGGCCAGCCGACGAGAGCATGCAGGTCGCAGTAGTGGGTGCATGTACTGCACCCACCACTGCACCCATAGACTGCATGTACTGCACCCACCACTGCACCCATAGACTGCATGTACTGTATTTTATTGATGGCGGTTATGATATCATTTAGTACCTTGAGTGTGGCTGAGGTGCACCCGTGACCAGCTCGGAAACCAGACTGCACAGTGGAGAAGGTACGTTGGGATTGTAAATGGTCAGTGATCTGTTTGTTAAGAAAGGCAGGGCAGGATGGATATAGGTCTGTAACAGTTTGGGTATAGGGTGTCTCCCCCTTTGAAGAGGGGGATGACCACGGCAGCTTTCCAATCTTTAGGAATCTCGGACTATACGAAAGGGAGGTTGAACAGACTGGTAATAGGGGTTGCAACAATGGTGGCGGATAATTTTACTTTGGGCACATCAGTCAGACGAAAATGGAGAAAAATAGACCCTACGGGATGAGGTCAATATCCTGCCAGGATACCCAGGCGATTAGAAAGGCCTGCTCGCTGAAATGTTTTAGGGAGTGTTTGACAGTGATGATGGGTGATCGTTTGACCGCGGACCCATAGTGGATGCAGACAATGAGGCAGTGATCGCTGAGATCCTGATTGAAAACAGCAGAGGTGTATTTGGAGGGCAAGTTGGTCAAGATAATATCTATAGGGTACACATTTTTACGGATATAGGGTTGTACCTGGTGGGTTCCTTAATAATTTGTGTGAGATTGAGGGCATCTAGCTTATTTTATTTTGTTTTGTTTTTTAATTTCACCTTTATTTAACCAGGTAGGCAAGTTGAGAACAAGTTCTCATTTGCAACTGTGACCTGGCCAAGATAAAGCAAAGCAGTTCTACACAAACAACAACACAGAGTTACACATAAAATAAAAAAGCATACAATCAATAATACAGCGGAAAAATCAGAGAGGTAAGTCAATAAATAGGCCAAGGTGGTGAAGTAATTTCAATATAGCAATTAAACACTGGAATGGTAGGATGTGCAGAAGATGAATCTGCAAGTAGAGATACTGGGGTGCAAAGGAGCAAGATACATAAATACATACAGTATGGGGATGAGGTAGATTGGATGGGCTATTTACAGATGGGCTATATACAGGTGCAGTGATCTGTGAGCTGCTCTGACACCTGGTGCTTAACACAGTGTCCAAAGAAGGGCCAGAGGTATACAGAATAGTGTTGTCTGCGTAGAGGTGGATCAGAGAATCACCAGCAGCGACAGCGACATCATTGATGTATACAGAGAAGAGAGTTGGCCCGAGAATTGAACCCTGTGGCACCCCCATAGAGACTGCCAGAGGTCCGGGGTGGTCCTTAGATTGTAGGACTGCCTGGAGTGTTAAGCATATCCCAGTTTAGGTCACCTAACAGAATGAATTCTGAATATAGATGGGGGGCAATCAATTCACATATGGTGTGTGGGGTCTGTAACAGGAGGCAACAGTGAGAGACTCATTTCTGGAGAGATACATTTTTTAAATTAGAATCTGAAGCTGTTTGGGCATAGACCTGGAAAGTATGACAGAACTCCTCCCCCTTTGGCAGTTCTATCTTGATGGAAAATGTTGTAGTTGGGGATGGAAATCTCAGAATTATTGGTGGCCTTCCTAAGCTAGGATTCAGACACGGCAAGGACATCAGGGTGGATGGAGTTTGCTAAAGCAGTGAGTAAAACAAACTTAGGGAGGAGTCTTCTGATGTTAACATGCATGAAACCAAGGCTTTTACGGTTACAGAAGTCAACAAATGAGAGCGCCTGGGGACACACAGGGCCTGGGTTAACCTCTACATCACCTGAGGAACAGAGGAGGAGTAGGATGAGGGTACGGCTAAAGGCTATCAAAACTGGTTGTCTAGTGCGTTGGGGACAGAGTATAAAAGGAGCAGATTTCTGGGTGTGGTAGGATAGATTCAAGGCATAATGTACAGATAGGGGTAAGGTAGGGTACGGGTACAGTGGAGGTAAAACCTAGGCATTGAGTGACGATAAGAGAGGTTGCATCTCTGGACACAATAGTTATGCTGGGTGAGGTCACCGCATGTGTGAGAGGTGGGGCAAAAGAGGTATCTGACGCGTGTTGAGTGGGACTAGGGGCTCTGAAGTTAAATAAAACAATGATAACAACAGTATACAAGGCATATTGATATTAGAGAGAGACATAAAGCGAGGCATGAAGCAATCACAGGTTTGATTAGCTAAGACAACAATGGGTAAGACAACAACAGCTAATCAGCTAAGAGAACAAAATGGCGATGAATGGGCAGAGAGGGTCAGTTAACTACACACAGGGTCTGAGTTCGAGGCTGGGGCCGACAGATAAACAAAATGAACAAAATGGAGTACCGTGAATAATGAACACTCCAGCAGGCATCAGCTATGTAGCCAAGTGATCATCGGGTCCAGTGAACAGCAATAGATGAAACAGGGAAGCCGCTAGGTAATCATTACCACGCAGGAGACACGGCGTTCAAAAACGTTAGCAGGCCAGGGCTAGTAAAGCATCTTCATCGACGTCTGGCAAAGGCCGCTTTAGGGCGCAACGGATGGAATTACGTCGGCAGACCAGTCGTGATGGAACGGCGAGGCTCCGTGCGTACAAAGGGCCCAGGCCAGTTGGCAAAAGAGGTATTGTAGCTGGAGTAATTGTATTTGCTAGCCGGGAGATGCGACTGACTCGAGGCTAACTGTTGCTAGCTTCAGGACAAGGGCATTAGCCACTATAGCCACTCGGTAGCAGCTAGCTAGCAGCGATGATCCGATGCAAAGTTCCAGAGCTTACGGCAAGAATCCGGTGATGTAGTGGATTCTAGTCGTGTTAGTGAAGAGTCCAGGAAGCATCAGCTGTGTAGCCGAGTGATCATAGGGTCCACTGAGTAGGCCGGGAGATGGGCCTGGCTCAAGGCTAGCTTCGGGGCTGGGCTACTTGGTAGCAGCTAACTAGCTGCGATGATCAGGAGTAATGGTCCAGGGCTTACGGCAGGAATCAGGTGTTGTAGTGGAGTTCAGTATGCTCAGGGTTCATAACGCGCTGTGCAGACTGGCAGACTGGCAAGTATATTCCATTATCAATTATACATAAAAGCGTCTGGTGTCTGTGCTGAAGGTAAAGGCCGCTAGCTGTGGCTAACAATGACTAAGTAGCTAGTAGCTAATTAGCTGGTTAGCTTCTGATGGCTAGCTGCTGATGGAGGTTCTGGTTGTAAGGTCTAAAAATAGCAGATCCGTATCACATTGGGTGAGGCGGGTTTCCGGAAGGTATATTTCATTTAAAAATGGAAAAAGAGATTGAAAATATATTGAAATATATACAAAAAAGACTAAAAAAATCAGAATTTACACGGGAGAACGACAAACAACGTCTGCACTGCTACGCCATCTTGGATTCATGTGGCCTAACCCTAACCCTAAACCTAACCCTTCACATTTCTCATCCCTCTGTCTCTCTGATTCTCTGCTCCTGTTCTTTCAAACACATGAAAGGAATTTATACTACATGTGTGTGTGTTTTTGGTTTTACTATCCTTTTTAGGACCAGAGTTCTCACAAGGATAGTAAAACAAGGAAAATTTAGACAGGTAGGGACATTTTCCAGGTCGAGCATGAAAAGCATTAAAACTCATGGTACACGTCGCCGGCTCATATCTGTGTTTAGCTGGATTCAGTGCTCTCTTCTGCATTAAAACCAAACATCCATCCAGGTTGGATGTGACAGCAGAGATGAGATGCTCACTGTCGACCACGCCCACAGACTTTGAGAAGCTCCGATGCGACATGCATCAAGCCACACCCATCTTGTTGTTGGTGGTGAGATAAGAGACAATCAGAAATTGACTGCCATAGCCCCAAATGAAAAAGTCAACATTGGCTGTTAATTACATTGTTTTTTCACATGGTTGGGGTCATAAGGATTTTCATATGTCAAAATGGGGTCACGTGGCAAAACATTTTGGGAACCCCTGCGTTAGGGGTTAGCGTTAGGGGTTAGCGTTAGGGGTTAGGAAAAATAGGATTTTGAATGGGAATAAATTGGTCCCCACAAGGATAGTAAAACGTGTGTGTTTTTGTGTAGTATCTACAGAGCTGGGTGCCAGAGGAGAACACGTGTCTGATTTGTATGTGTCTGGATCGCCAACGTATCAACTGCACTGCTCGCCCCTGCATTGATCATAAAGGTAAAACACACATACATACATACCGACCCTGCATTGATCATAACGGTAACACACACATACATACCGACCCTGCATTGATCATAACGGTAACACACACACACATACCGACCCTGCATTGATCATAACGGTAACACACACACACATACCGACCCTGCATTGATCATAACGGTAACACACACACATACCGACCCTGCATTGATCATAACGGTAACACACATACATACCGACCCTGCATTGATCATAACGGTAACACACACACACATACCGACCCTGCATTGATCATAACGGTAACACACACACACATACCGACCCTGCATTGATCATAACGGTAACACACACATACATACCGACCCTGCATTGATCATAACGGTAACACACACACATATCGACCCTGCATTGATCATAACGGTAACACACACACACATACCGACCCTGCATTGATCATAACGGTAACACACACACACGTACCGACCCTGCATTGATCATAACGGTAACACACACATACATACCGACCCTGCATTGATCATAACGGTAACACACACACATATCGACCCTGCATTCATCATAACGGTAACACACACACACATACCGACCCTGCATTGATCATAACGGTAACACACACACACATACCGACCCTGCATTGATCATAAAGGTAAAACACACACATACATACCGACCCTGCATTGATCATAAAGGTAAAACACACACATACATACCGACCCTGCATTGATCATAACGGTAAAACACACACACATACCGACCCTGCATTGATCATAACGGTAAAACACACACACACATACCGACCCTGCATTGATCATAACGGTAAAACACACATACATACCGACCCTGCATTGATCATAACGGTAACACACACACACATACCGACCCTGCATTGATCATAACGGTAACACACACACACATACCGACCCTGCATTGATCATAACGGTAAAACACACACACATACCGACCCTGCATTGATCATAACGGTAAAACACACATACATACCGATCCTGCATTGATCATAACGGTAAAACACACACACATACCGACCCTGCATTGATCATAACGGTAACACACACACACATACCGACCCTGCATTGATCATAACGGTAAAACACACACATACATACCGACCCTGCATTGATCATAAAGGTAAAACACACATACATACCGACCCTGCATTGATCATAACGGTAACACACACACACATACCGACCCTGCATTGATCATAAAGGTAAAACACACAAATACATACCGACCCTGCATTGATCATAACGGTAACACACACACACATACCGACCCTGCATTGATCATAACGGTAACACACACACACATACCGACCCTGCATTGATCATAACGGTAACACACACACACATATCGACCCTGCATTGATCATAACGGTAACACACACACACATACCGACCCTGCATTGATCATAACGGTAACACACACACACATACCGACCCTGCATTGATCATAACGGTAACACACACACACATATCGACCCTGCATTGATCATAACGGTAACACACACACACATACCGACCCTGCATTGATCATAACGGTAACACACACACACATACCGACCCTGCATTGATCATAACGGAAACACACACACACATACCGACCCTGCATTGATCATAACGGTAACACACACATACATACCGACCCTGCATTGATCATAAAGGTAAAACACACAAATACATACCGACCCTGCATTGATCATAACGGTAACACACACACACATACCGACCCTGCATTGATCATAACGGTAACACACACACACATACCGACCCTGCATTGATCATAACGGTAACACCCACACACATACCGACCCTGCATTGATCATAAAGGTAACACACACATACATACCGACCCTGCATTGATCATAACGGTAAAACACACACACACATACCGACCCTGCATTGATCATAACGGTAACACACACACATACCGACCCTGCATTGATCATAACGGTAACACACACACACATATCGACCCTGCATTGATCATAACGGTAACACACACACACATACCGACCCTGCATTGATCATAACGGTAACACACACACACATATCGACCCTGCATTGATCATAACGGTAACACACACATACATACCGACCCTGCATTGATCATAACGGTAACACACACATACAGTGTTGTGGAAAAGTATTTGCCCTCTTTGTAATTTTCTCTATTTTTGCATATTTTTGATGCTGAATGTTTTCAACCAAAGCCTGATATTAGATGGAGGAACATGAGGGAACAATTGAAACAACAATTGCATACGAAGTATGTAACATCAAATCAAATCAAATTGTATTAGTCACATGCGCCGAATTCACCTTCCAGTGAAATACTTACTTACAAGCCACTAACCAACAATTCAGTTTAAAAAAACACGAATAAGAATCAGAAATAAAAGTAAAAGTAGTTAAAGAGCAGCAGTAAAATAACAAAAGTGAGACTATATACAAGGAGTACCGGTACTGAGTCAATGTGGAGGCTATATACAGGGGGTACCGGTACTGAGTCAATGTGGAGGCTATATACAGGGTGTTACGGTACAGAGTCAATGTGGAGGCTATATACAGGGTGTTACGGTACAGAGTCAATGTGGAGGCTATATACAGGGTGTTACGGTACAGAGTCAATGTGGATGCTATATACAGGGTGTACTGGTACAGAGTCAATGTGGAGGCTATATACAGGGTGTTACGGTACAGTGTCAATGTGGAGGCTATATACAGGGTGTTACGGTACAGTGTCAATGTGGAGGCTATATACAGGGTGTTACGGTACAGAGTCAATGTGGAGACTATATACAGGGGGTACCGGTACAGAGTCAATGTGGAGGCTATATACAGGGTATTACGGTACAGCGTCAATGTGGAGGCTATATACAGGGGGTACCGGTACAGAGTCAATGTGGAGGCTATATACAGGGTGTTACGGTACAGAGTCAATGTGGAGGCTATATACAGGGTGTTACGGTACAGAGTCAATGTGGAGACTATATACAGGGGGTACCGGTACTGAGTCAATGTGGAGGCTATATACAGGGTGTTACGGTACAGAGTCAATGTGGAGGCTATATACAGGGTGTTACGGTACAGAGTCAATGTGGATGCTATATACAGGGGGTACCGGTACTGAGTCAATGTGGAGGCTATATACAGGGTGTTACGGTACAGAGTCAATGTGGAGGCTATATACAGGGTGTTACGGTACAGAGTCAATGTGGAGGCTATATACAGGGGGTACCGGTACAGAGTCAATGTGGAGGCTATATACAGGGGGTACCGGTACAGAGTCAATGTGGAGGCTATATACAGGGTGTACCAGTACAGAGTCAATGTGGAGGCTATATACAGGGGGTACCGGTACAGAGTAAATGTGGAGGCTATATACAGGGGGTACTGGTACAGAGTCAATGTGGAGTCTATATACAGGGGGTACTGGTACAGAGTCAATGTGGAGGCTATATACAGGGGGTACCAATACAGTCTATATACAGGGGGTACCTGTACAGAGTCAATGTGCGGGGGCACTGGTTAGTCAAGGTAATTGAGGTAATATGTACATGTAGGTGGAGTTATTAAAGTGACTATGCATAGGTAATAACAGAGAGTAGCAGCGGCGTAAATGGGTGGGAGGAAATGCAGAAAGTCTGTGTAGCTATATCATTAGATGTTCAGCAGTCTTGTGGCTTGGGGGTAGAAGCTGTTTAGAAGCCTCTTGGACCTAGACTTAGCACTCCGGTACCGCTTGCCGTGCGGTAGCAGAGAGAACAGTCAATGACTAGGGTGGCTGGAGTCTTTGACAATTTTCCTCTGTCTCCGCCTGGTATACAGGTCCTGGATGGCAGGAAGCTTGGCCCCAGTGATGTACTGGGCCGTACACACTATCCTCTGTATGTGACTAATGATCCAGCCCCTGTGTGAAAAAGTAATTGCCCCCTTACACTCAATATACTGGTTGTGCTACCTTCAGCTGATTGGGATTAGGTCTGGACTTTGACTTGGCCATTCCAAAACTTTAACATTTGTTGCTTTTTAACCATTTTCATTTCAACTTGTTTGTGTGATTTGGATCATTGTCTTGTTGAATAACCCAGCTACATTTCAGCTTCAGCTCACAGACGGATGGCCTGACATTCTCCTGTAGAATTCTCTGATACAGAGCAGAATTCATAGTTCTTTCTGTTAATGCAAGTTGTCCAGGTCCTGAGGCAGCAAAGTAACCTCAAACCATCACACTACCACCACCATGCTTGACCGTTGGTATGAAGTTCTTACTGTGGAATGCAGTGTTTGGTTGTCTCCAGACATAAGCTGACTCAAGATCGCCAAAAATCACCTGGAAGCACCTGGATGATCATCAAGACTCTTGGAAGAATGTCCTACGGACAGATGAGTTAAAATAATAATCTATAGACAGATGAGTTAAAACTATAACTTCACTGTATCAGTGAATTCTACAGGAGAATGTCAGGCCATCCGTCTGTGAGCTGAAGCTGAAGTGCAGCTGGGTCATGCAGCAAGACAATGATCCAAATCACACAAACACGTCTACATGGAAATGGTTAAAAAGCAACAAATTTGATGTTTTGGAATGGCCAGGACAAAGTCCAGGCCTAATCCCAATTGAGATGTTGTAGCAGGACTTGAAACAAGCAGTTCATGCTTGAAAAGCCACAAATGTTTCTGAGTTCCAGCAGTTCTGAAGAGTTGGCCACAACTCCTCCACAGTGACTGATCAACAACTACAGGAAGTGTTTGGTAGCAGTCATTACAGCTAAAGGTGGACTGATCAACAACTACAGGAAGCGTTTGGTAGCAGTCATTACAGCTAAAGGTGGACTGATCAACAACCACAGGAAGCGTTTGGTAGCAGTCATTGCAGCTAAAGGTGGGCTGATCAACAACTACAGGAAGCGTTTGGTAGCAGTCACTGCAGCTAAAGGTGGACTGATCAACAACTACAGGAAGTGTTTGGTAGCAGTCATTACAGCTAAAGGTGGGCTGATCAACAACTACAGGAAGCGTTTGGTAGCAGTCATTACAGCTAAAGGTGGACTGATCAACAACTACAGGAAGCGTTTGGTAGCAGTCATTACAGCTAAAGGTGGACTGATCAACAACTACAGGAAGCGTTTGGTAGCAGTCATTGCAGCTAAAGGTGGGCTGATCAACAACTACAGGAAGCGTTTGGTAGCAGTCACTGCAGCTAAAGGTGGACTGATCAACAACTACAGGAAGTGTTTGGTAGCAGTCATTACAGCTAAAGGTGGGCTGATCAACAACTACAGGAAGCGTTTGGTAGCAGTCATTACAGCTAAAGGTGGACTGATCAACAACTACAGGAAGCGTTTGGTAGCAGTCACTGCAGCTAAAGGTGGACTGATCAACAACTACAGGAAGCGTTTGGTAGCAGTCACTGCAGCTAAAGGTGGACTGATCAACAACTACAGGAAGCGTTTGGTAGCAGTCACTGCAGCTAAAGCTGGACTGATCAACAACTACAGGAAGTGTTTGGTAGCAGTCATTACAGCTAAAGGTGGGCTGATCAACAACTACAGGAAGCGTTTGGTAGCAGTCATTACAGCTAAAGGTGGACTGATCAACAACTACAGGAAGCGTTTGGTAGCAGTCACTGCAGCTAAAGGTGGACTGATCAACAACTACAGGAAGCATTTGGTAGCAGTCATTACAGCTAAAGGTGGACTGATCAACAACTACGGGAAGTGTTTGGTAGCAGTCACTGCAGCTAAAGGTGGACTGATCAACAACTACAGGAAGTGTTTGGTTGGAGTCATTACAGCTAAAGGTGGACTGATCAACAACTACAGGAAGTGTTTGGTAGCAGTCATTACAGCTAAAGGTGGACTGATCAACAACTACAGGAAGTGTTTGGTAGCAGTCACTGCAGCTAAAGGTGGACTGATCAACAACTACATGAAGTGTTTGGTTGGAGTCATTACAGCTAAAGGTGGACTGATCAACAACTACAGGAAGTGTTTGGTAGCAGTCATTGCAGCTAAAGGTGGGCTGATCAACAACTACAGGAAGCGTTTGGTAGCAGTCATTGCAGCTAAAGGTGGGCTGATCAACAACTACAGGAAGCGTTTGGTAGCAGTCATTGCAGCTAAAGGTAGCACGACCAGTTATTGAGTGTAAGGGGAAATTACTTTTTCACACAGAGGAATTGGGTGTTGCTTAACTTAGTTAATAAAAATGTTTAAAAAGTATATATTTTTTGTGTTATTTGCAAATTCAGGTTCTCTTTATCTAATGTTAGGTTTTGGTTGAAGACCTGATAACATTCAGTATAAAAAATATGAGAAAATAGAGAAAGGTGCCAAATACTTTATCAGGGCACTGTACGTCCATTTTATACATCCATCCATCCATCCATCCAAATGTCCATCCATCCAGCCATCCATCCAAATGTACATCCATCCATCCATCCATCCATCTATCCATCCATCCAAATGTACACACACACACACACACACACACACACACACACACACACACACACACACACACACACACACACACACACACACACACACACACACACACACACACACACACACACACACACACACACACACACACTCATCAACACACATACTCAGTGGAGAATATGTGTGTGCGTGTGTGTGCGTGTGTGTGTGTGTGGGTGTGTAGCTCCAGCGTGTGGACCATGTGAGGTTCTGAGGGAGAAGAGGGAGTCCAAGTGTTGTCCGGAATACGAGTGTGGTATGTACTACATTACTAGAATTCTTTACTAATATATATGGTATTTTAGAATACTACAGTTCTAGAATACTATAGTAATATATACATACTGTGTATTAAATCAAATCAAATGTAGTGGTCACATACAGATGTTATTGCTGGTGTAATGAAATGTTTGATACAATATTATAATACTACACTACTAGAATACTCTACTAATATATATTTTCTTGACAATACTACACTACTAGAATATTATACTAATATATACTGTATATTATAACACTACACTACTAAATTACTATACCTACAATATATTATAATACTACACCACACCAGATTACTGTACCATACTGTATACAATAAAATACAACAATACATTAATACAGTCCGAGTGTTGTCCGGAGTACCAGTGTGGTAGCTGCAGGGCTATAGCGGCATGACAGCGCATCCAGCTAAATGTTCTTGGATCCTGGTTGGTAGGAGAGGGAGAAGTTGAACCGGGTGAAAAGCAGGGCCCACCTAGCTTGCCTGGAATTTAGACGCTTGGCGGTGCAGAGATATTCCAGGTTCTTGTAGTCGGCCCACACAATGAACGGATGTTCCGCCCCCTCCAGCCAGTGCCTCCACTCCTCCAACACCATCTTCACCGCGAGTAGGTCAGAATTCCCCACATCGTTTAGGCAATGGGAGAAGAAGGCGCAGGGTTGTAACTTCAGGTCCAGGGCAGAACGCTGGGACAGGACAGCCCCCACTCGGACATCCGAAGCAGTGGCCTCCATCACGAACTCGCGGGATGGGTCAGGATGAACCAAGATGGGAGCTGTGGTGAAACGGTGTTTGAGATCCCGGAACGTCCGGTCAGCAGCTGGGGACCACGTGAACGGAACCTTGGAAGTGGTGAGTATAGATGGGGGAAGCCAGGGTGCTGTAACCCCAGATAAAGCGGCGATAAGAGTTGGCGAATCCCAGGAAACTTTGTAGCTGCACCCTGGACGTAGGCTGGGGCCAATCCACCACCGCTCTCACCTTCCCGGGATCCATCTGTACATTCCCTGCAGCGATGGTGTAACCCAGGAAGGGGATGGTGAAGCGATAGAATCCGCACTTCTCTGCTTTTACAAAAAGCTGGTTCTCCAGGAGGCGTTGGAACCTGTCAGACGTGGAGCACGTGTTCTTGGGTGTAGCGGGAGAAGATGAGGATGTCGTCGAGGTAGTCGAAGTCGAACCGGTTCAACATGTCACAGAGAATATCAATAACCAGAGCCTGGAACACAGTTGGGGTGTTGGTAAGGCCAAATGGCATGACCAGACACTCGTAGTGACCGCTGGCGGTGTTGAAGGCAGTCTTCCACTCGTCCCATTCCCGTATCCGCACCAGGTGGTAGGTGTTCCGTAGGTCCAGCTTGGAGAACACGGTGTCCCCCTGGAGCGTCTCGAAGGCTGTCGAGATGAGTGGTAGCAGGTAGCGATTCTTCCCTGTGATGTTATTGAGGTCCCGGTAGTTGATGCACGGGCACAGGGTTTTGTCCTTCTTCTCCACAAAGAAGATCCCTGCACCGGTGGGGGATGCAGAAGGACGGATGAACCATGCAGCTAGGGAGTCCTCAATGTAGGTCTCCGGATCCGACAGAAAGTACAGTCGTCCCCAGGGCGGAGTGGTGCCTGGGAGAAGGTCAATCCCGGAGTCATTGGGTCAGTGCCTTGGAAACTAAGTGGCATTACTGAACACCTCCTGGATGTCCTGGAACTCCGCAGGAATGGCGGAGAGGTCCGGGGAAACTTCCGAGCCCACAGGAATACGTCCCTGGGCAGGCTGCGCTGACTTCAGACAATGGGTGTGGCAGAACGGGCTCCAGCCCATAATGGCACCAGCAGTCCCTAATGGGATTGTGTCACTGGAGGCAAGATAATCCCAATACCACGGGAACCTGATTAATCAGCATAAATTGGATTGCGTCGCTGTGGTTCCCTGACACTCGTAGGTTGATAGGAGTGGTATTGTGAGTGTCCCGGCCTATAGAGCGCCTGTCCAGCGGTCTAACGTCCATGGGAATGGAGAGGGGCTGAGTGGGGATGCCCAGCTCAGACATCAGAGTAGCGTCCAAAAAACTCTCATCGGCCCCAGAGTCGATGAGTACCCAGAGAGATTTCTAATGATTCCCCCACAACAGGATGGCATGGAAAGGGGTGTGAGTAAGGGGAGAGGAAAAGTTCTCCATAAGGCCCACCAGAGTACTTTCCCCTTCTTAATGAGCCTGGTTTTTAATGGGCCGGTAGCTACGAAATGTTCTCTACTTCCACAATATAGGCAGCTCTGGGTGTGGAGTCGACGTAAGCGCTCAGCCGGAGACTCGGATTTTCAAGGCAATGAGGGTGTCAAGGTCCAAGGGCAGCTCCCGGGCTGCAAGCTCATTTATGACCACCTCCGATAATCTGTGAAGGAACATGTCGAACAATGCTTCCAGGTTCCAGGCACTCTCAGCCGCCAACATGCGAACATGCAACAGACAAACAGAGAAAACAGGTTTAAATACACAGGGGATGATGAGGGGAGATGGGAGACACTTGGTGGGGGTTGGAGACAAGCACAAAGACAGGTTAAACAGATCAGGGTGTGACAGTGGTACGTACTACATTATTAAAATACTACAACACTATTCTATACAGTCCTAAATTGGACTACACTAATACTACTGTAATACTATGTGTTTGTGTACACAGTTGGGTTGTGTGTGGTGTATTTTTATGTTTCTACTGTGTGTAGTGTGTGACCTGGTGAGTTGCCAGCTGCCGGAGGTTCCTCGTTGTGAAGACGGTCTGACTGTGGTGCTGACTAACCCTGGAGAGTGTCAACCCATTCATCACTGTGGTGAGTAAGACACACACATCCTGAATTACATGATCTCTATTAAGGATGACCATCTGACTATCTGGATATTACATTTTTTATTTATCTGTTATTTTACCAGGTAAGTTGACTGATAACACGTTCTCATTTACAGCAACGACCTGGGGAATAGTTACAGGGGAGAGGAGGGGGAATGAATGAGCCAATTGTAAACTGGGGATTATTAGGTGACTGTGATGGTTTGAGGGCCAGATTGGGAATTTAGCCAGGACACCGGGGTTAACACCCCTACTCTTACAATAAGTGCCATGGGATCTTTAAAGACCTCAGAGAGTCAGGACACCCGTTTAACATCCCATCCGAAAGACGGCACCCTACACAGGTCAGTGTCCCCAATCCCTGCCCTGGTGCATTGCAATATTTTTTAGACCAGAGGAAAGAGTGCCTCCTACTGGCCCTCCAACACCACTTCCAGCAGCATCTGGTCTCCCATCCAGGGACTGACCAGGACCAACCCTTCTTAGCTTCATAAGCAAGTGATATGCAGGTTGGTATGCTGCTGGCTAAAATCTATATTGATATCTGACTATCTGGATATCTGGATATCTATCTGACTATCTGGATATCTCACTATCTGGATATCTGTAATGACGGGTGAGTGAAATGAATGAGGAGTCAACTGCAGAGAGCGAAATGTACGGGAAAACGCTTTAATAATGTCCTTCGAAAACGTAACAGGTTCAAACATGGGTGAATGCCCAAAACACTGGCGCTACACAAACCCCAAACCTTGTTACAAACACAGGACAGCGAAAAAACCCAAAACAGACACGCAACATCACCACACGTAACAACTAATAAGCCCGCACAAACACTAGCGGGCAAAACTAACCTAAATATTACCCATCCCAAAACCCCAACAAGGAACAGGTGAAAACAATTAGACAGACATAAACGAAAAGGAAAAAGGGATCGGTGGCAGCTAGTAGACCGGCGACGACGACCGCCGAGCGCCACCCGAACAGGAAGGGGAGCCACCTTCGGTAGTATTCGTGACAATATCTGGATATCTATCTGAATATCTGAATATCTGAACAGATATTTTTTAACAATGAATAAGCTTTGTCTAAATGAAATTAAATGATCCGTTTGGCATTGTTACACACAAGGATATACTGCACTATGAAATTTTAAATTCTTAATTAAAACAACAAAATTTGAATGTAGCTTTTATGACGGTGTGTTGAGTTACTTCTGCATATTTAGCCAGGCTGTTCTGACAAAAGTGTACTTTCCCCCATCTTCAATTAGTTATTCCATAGAGCTACAACACACAGCAGAGCTCCATGTCCTTTCCAACCACTCTGCTAAAAACCGCTCTGTGATTACAGGAAAACAAACTGACGCAACAAAACGGCTCTATTCATTAAAATCCCAATTGAACCAACACCCGTCTATTTTTGTGACTTCCTGGACCTACCATTCGGTTTTGAAGTATTGAACATTTGAAAAAAAAATTACATTGGTAAAAAGTAGAGACTCAGACCTACAAAATGGTATATCATACACCGCATTTTTGAGGAACAATGGGAAAGTAATTCTGCTTTGAAAGTTGATAAACTTGTTAACTTATTTTTGAGAAAAGGGCCTTTGAATTTTTTGTACACCTACTGGAGAGCTCTCTCCGTTGTTTACACCCTCTTAAGCTGGCCCCATCCATCTCTTTAAGGATTCCAATGTGAGGTCATGTGCTAAACAATGAGTAGTGTACTAAAGATTAAGACTAAAAGTGGAAGTATTCTACAATAAGGAACAATTCAGGTAAACAGGAAGTGTCCAGATATAAATATGATATAAATATTAGATGACTCTTACACAGACACACTTGTCTAAATTGATGGGTCATGTGAAAGAAATGCTAAAACCCCCGGCCACATCCAGTGGTGGAAAAACTACTCAATTGTCATTATATGTAAAGATACCTTAATAGAAAATGGCTGAAGTAAAAGTAAAAGTCACCCAGTAAAATACTACTTGAGTAAAAGTCCCAAAGTATTTGATTTTAAAAACATTTAGGTATAAAAAATAAATGGAATTGTTAAGTATCAAAAGTAAAAGGTATAATCATTTTAAATTCCTTTTATTAAACCAGATGACCCAATTGTATTTAAAAATGTTTTATTGACAGATAGCCAGGGGCACACTCTAACACTCAGACATAATTTACAAAGCATTTGTGTTTAGTGAGTCTGCCAGATCAAATGCAGTAGGGATGACCGGAGATGTTCGTGAGTGAATTGGACAATTTTCCTGTCAAAATGTAAAAAGTACGTTTGGGTATCAGGGAAAGTGTATGGAGTAAAAAGTACATTATTTTCTTTAGGAATGTAATGAAGTAAAAGTAAAAGTTGCCATAAATATAAATAGTAAAGTAATGTACAGATACCCCAAAAATATTTAAGTTGTACTTTAAAGTATTTTTACTGAAGTATTTTACACCACTGCCCAAATGCCTTCACACCAGTACATTACCATACTTTATATACTATTACACACACAATTATCACATAGTATTCAATACATAAGTTAAGGCCATGCAACCTAAATTGAAACCTGAGGGAGGTGCACATGTACAGTACATAAACAGCGTGCGCCATATGTTTATGTGGTGGACACTTGATACAGTCACATGATATTGTTGTGGATTGTCACATATCAATATTAATTTTATATGTCAATATTTTGCTAAGTCTTGCTAAGCAGATGGGTCTCTACAGAAGGTGTAAACAGTACAGCCAAATGGTTACTTTCATAGTAGCAACATCAGAAATAGATAGTGTCAATATAAATGAAAGAATATAGTAATAATAATATAAAATAATAGTATGTGTAGTGGTCTGGGTGTAGCTGGTGCAGAGGAGCCAGGACAGCAGAGATGAGTAACACAAGTAACTTTACTCAAATATTCCAATAACATGTCGTAATACCGAGCCCACAATAACGGACCGAACATACATAAAACAATCACGCACAAAAACCATGGGGAAAACAGAGGGTTAAATAATGAACATGTAATTGGGGAATTGAAACCAGGTGTGTAAAACAAAGACAAAACAAATGGAAAATGAAAAGTGGATCGGCGATGGCTAGAAGGCCGGTGACGTCGACCGCCAAAACGCCGCCCGAACAAGGAGAGGGACCGACTTCGGCGGAAGTCGTGACAATAACCCACTTGACGCGCGGCTCCAGCAGCGTGCCGACACCGACCTCGGGGACGACCCGGCGGACAAGGCGCAGTGCAGTCTGGATGGAGACGGTGAACTCCCGCAGCAACGAAGGGTCCTAAACGTCCTCCACCGGCACCCAGCATCTCTCCTCCGGACCGTACCCCTCCCACTCCACGAGGTACTGAAGTCCCCTCGCCCGACGCCTTGAGTCCAGTATGGCTCGAACAGCATACGCCGTAGCCCCCTTCGATGTCCAGAGGGGGCGGAGGAACCTCCTGCACCTTAGACTCCTGGAGTGGACCAGCCACCACCGGCATGAGGAGAGACACATGGAACGAGGGGTTAATAATCGTTAATAATCGGGGGGAAGCTGTAACCTGTAGCAAACCTCGTTCAGTCTCCTCAGGACTTTGAATGGCCCCACAAACCGCGGGCCCAGCTTCCGGCAGGGCAGGCAGAGGGGCAGGTTTCGGGTCGAGAGCCAGACCCGGTCTCATTGCAGTGGCGGTCGGCGCTCGCCTTCTGACGCCTCACAGCCCGTTGTAGGTGCACATGAGCGGCGTCCCAGGTCTCCTCCGAGCGCTTAAACCATTCATCCACCGCAGGAGCCTCGATCTGGCACTGATGCCAAGGTGCCAGAACCGGCTGATACCCCAGTACGCACTGGAAGGGGGAGAGGTTAGTGGAGGAGTGGCGATGCGAGTTTTGGGCCATCTCTGCCCAGGGGATGAACGCCTCCCACTCCCCCAGCCGGTCCTGGCAATAAGACCGCAGAAACCTACCCACATCCTGGTTTACTCTCTCCACCTGCCCGTTACTCTCGGGGTGAAAACCCGAGACGTTCCATGAACGCCCTCCAGATCCTTGACGTGAACTGGGGACCCCGATCAGACACTATATCCTCAGGCACCCCGTAGTGCCGGAAGACGTGTGTAAACAGGGCCTCCGCAGTCTGTAGGGCCGTAGGGAGACCGGGCAAAGGAAGGAGACAGCACTGTCGCGGCTCCAGCAGCGCGCCAACACTGACCTCGTGGCCGACCCGGAAGACGAGGCCCTACAGACTGCGGTGATTTGTTCGATAATGTCCATTACTTATGTCTAAGTAGCTACTTTTGCTAGCATGTGTAGTACACATGTCCAAACGTTCGCGCAGATGCAGGCAAACTCGGACGAAAACTTCAAAAAGTTATATAACAGGTCGAATAAACTGGTCAAACTAAGTAGAGAATCAATCTTCAGGATGTTGTTATCATATATATCCAATAACGTTCCAACCGCAGCATTCCTTCATGTCTGTAGAAGTTATGGAACGCAAGGCGATATCATGGGGAAAGCGCATGACCAGGAACTGGCATTCTGCCAGACCAATGACTGAAACACCTCCCATCCGGCCCCACATCACACTAGAGGCTTCATTCCACGTTCTACAGACTGTTGACATCTAGTGGAAGGCGTAGGAAGTGCAAACAGATCCATATCTTACAGGGAATTGAATCGGCGATGAGTTGAACATTGACCAGTCTCAGAATTCTCACTTCCTGTTTGGATTTTTTCTCAGGTTTTTGTCTGCCATATGAGTTCTTTTATACTCACATACATCATTCAAACAGTTTTAGAAACTTCAGAGTGTTTTATATCCAATAGTAATAATATTATGCATGTATTAGCATCTGGGACAGAGTAGGATGCAGTTCACTATGGGCACGCAATTCATCCAAAAGTGAAGATGCTGCCCCCTATCATAAAGAAGTTAATTGACCCCCCATAAACGTAACGGACATATACCAGGAGCTGTGCCAGGCCCTGTTGACTCATCCAGCTGTAACACATATAATTCACTGGCTTGTATGAATGCCTTTGATGAAGGCATTGCCTGTATAGTTTTTTGGGGCTTTTCCCCTAGCATTTTTCCAGTTATATCCGCGGCAGCAATGAAGAATTAAGTCCTCCACAATAGCATGGGCCTTGCCTGTCCTAGCCACTCGGTAGCTCACCATATAAGACGCTTCTAGCCACTTCTTATTAATGGTATCTGTTGCTTTTATACATGTCTTACTACTCGAAAGTCGTTTTTATTCTCGTCTTTATTCTCATCTTTATTATTTCAAATTGTCATGTTTCGTTCCTAAATGAGTAGCGGTTAATGTGATTGGATGTTAATTATTTGACTAGGCTACCTGTGTTTGACATTGTGCTGTTATTTTGCTGAAAACTAGATTGTTTCATTTTATTTTTGGCTGTGGAATGAGGCGACTCAGGCGAGAAAAAAACCTCACTCAAATGTATAACCCCGTAGGCAAATATACATGTACTGCTTGAAAATGTGAAGAAAACACATTTTTCTAAAAATATATATTTATTTGTATTTTTAAATGTGAAACACATTTTTATTTGGCGTACCCCCGACGCCATTGCGCATACCCCTGGGGGAAATCTGAGGGAAATATGTGTCTCTAATATAATCTCTCTCTCGCTCTCTCTCTCTCTCTCACTCACTCTCTCTCTCTCTCGCTCTCTCTCTCTCACACACACATTCTCTCTCGCTCTCTCTCTCTCTCTCACACTCTCTCTCTCTCTCACTCTCTCTCTCTCTCCCTCTCAGCCTGTAAGAAAGAGGAGTGTTCTCTCCAGGTTCCACCTGCTTGTCCCACCCACCGCCGGCTGTCTGTTAAACAGACGCAGTGCTGTGATTCGTACCAGTGTTTGTGTGACTGTCATAACACCACCCACTCCTGTCCTCCTGGATTCATCACCTCCTCCTCCACCAATGACTGTGGCTGCACCGAGACCGCCTGCCTGCCTGACCAGGTGTGTGTGTGTGTGTGTGTGTGTGTGTGTGTGTGTGTGTGTGTGTGTGTGTGTGTGTGTGTGTGTGTGTGTGTGTGTGTGTGTGTGTGTGTGTACTCCTCTAATGTTTCTCTGTTCATTTAGGTGTGTGTGGTAGGAGGCGTGGTCTACCGTGTGGGGAGCCAATGGGAGGAGGGCTGTGAGAAATGCAGCTGCACCCTTCAACAGGACACACACACTAACCTGCACATCGCTCAGTGTGTCCCACCTGTCTGTGACCACTCCTGTCCTCTGGTGACTATATATACACACACTAACCTGCACATCGCTCATTGTGTCCCATTACACACACTACACACTACACACACTATACATTACATACACTGTATATTACATACACTACAGATTACACACACTATACATTACATACACTACAGATTATACACACTATACATTACACACACTATATGTTACACACATGACACACTATAAACACTATACATTACATACACTATACATTACATACACTACAGATTACACACAATATACATTACATACACTACAGATTACACACACTATACATTACACACACTATATGTTACACACATTACACACACTATAAACACATATACATTACATACACTATACATTACATACACTACAAACTATACACATCATACATTACACACTACACATTACACGGGCGGCAGCGTAGCCTAGTGGTTAGAGCGTTGGGCTAGTAACCCGAATGGTTGTTCGAATCCCCGAGCTGACAAGGTACAAATCTGTTGTTCTGCCCCTGAACAGGCAGTTAACCCACTGTTCCCCTGAACAAGGCAGTTAACCCGCTGTTCCCCTGAACAGGCAGTTAACCCACTGTTCCCCTGAACAAGGCAGTTAACCCACTGTTCCCCTGAACAGGCAGTTAACCCACTGTTCCCCTGAACAGGCAGTTAACCCACTGTTCCCCTGAACAGGCAGTTAACCCACTGTTCCCCTGAACAGGCAGTTAACCCACTGTTCCCCTGAACAAGGCAGTTAACCCACTGTTCCCCTGAACAAGGCAGTTAACCCGCTGTTCCCCTGAACAGGCAGTTAACCCACTGTTCCCCTGAACAAGGCAGTTAACCCACTGTTCCCCTGAACAAGGCAGTTAACCCGCTGTTCCCCTGAACAGGCAGTTAACCCACTGTTCCCCTGAACAAGGCAGTTAACCCACTGTTCCCCTGAACAAGGCAGTTAACCCGCTGTTCCCCTGAACAGGCAGTTAACCCACTGTTCCCCTGAACAGGCAGTTAACCCACTGTTCCCCTGAACAGGCAGTTAACCCACTGTTCCCCTGAACAAGGCAGTTAACCCACTGTTCCCCTGAACAAGGCAGTTAACCCGCTGTTCCCCTGAACAGGCAGTTAACCCACTGTTCCCCTGAACAAGGCAGTTAACCCACTGTTCCCCTGAACAAGGCAGTTAACCCACTGTTCCCCTGAACAAGGCAGTTAACCCACTGTTCCCCTGAACAAGGCAGTTAACCCACTGTTCCCCTGAACAAGGCAGTTAACCCACTGTTCCCCTGAACAAGGCAGTTAACCCACTGTTCCCCTGAACAAGGCAGTTAACCCACTGTTCCCCTGAACAGGCAGTTAACCCACTGTTCCCCTGAACAGGCAGTTAACCCACTGTTCCCCTGAACAGGCAGTTAACCCACTGTTCCCCTGAACAGGCAGTTAACCCACTGTTCCCCTGAACAGGCAGTTAACCCACTGTTCCCCTGAACAGGCAGTTAACCCACTGTTCCCCTGAACAAGGCAGTTAACCCACTGTTCCCCTGAACAAGGCAGTTAACCCGCTGTTCCCCTGAACAAGGCAGTTAACCCGCTGTTCCCCTGAACAGGCAGTTAACCCACTGTTCCCCTGAACAAGGCAGTTAACCCACTGTTCCCCTGAACAAGGCAGTTAACCCACTGTTCCCCTGAACAGGCAGTTAACCCACTGTTCCCTGAACAGGCAGTTAACCCACTGTTCCCCTGAACAAGGCAGTTAACCCACTGTTCCCCGGTAGGCTGTCATTGAAAATAAGAATTTGTTCTTAACTCATTTGGCTAGTTAAATAAAGGTAAAAACATATATATAAAAAATAAAATACATTAAACACACCATACATTACACTATACATTACAAAACACTATACATTATACACACCATACAATACACTATACATTACAAAACACTATACATTATACACACCATACAATACACTATACATTACAAAACATTATACATTATACACACCATACATTACAAAACACTATACATTATACACACTATATGTTACACACATTACACACACTATAAACACTATACATTACATACACTATACATTACATACACTACACACATCATACATTACACACTACACATTACACACACTATAAACACTATACATTACATACACTACACACTATACACATTATACATTACACACCATACATTACACTATACATTACAAAACACTATGCATTATACACCCTATATTTTACATACACTATACAATACACACATTATATACACTACACATTACACACACTATACACACTACACATTACATACACTATACATTACATACACTATACATTACATACTATACACGTTATACATTACACACACTATACATTACACACACTATAAACACTACACATTACACACACTATACACACTACACATTACACACACTATACACACTATACATTACACACACTATACACACTACACATTACATACTATACACACTATACATTACACACACTATACACACTACACATTACATACTATACACACTATACATTACACACACTATACACACTACACATTACACATACTATACACACTACACATTACATACTATACTCACTATACATTACACACACTATACACACTACACATTACACACTATACACACTACACATTACATACTATACACACTATACATTACACACACTATACACACTATGCACACTATACACACTATACATTACACATACTATATACACTACACATTACATACTATACACACTATACATTACACACACTATACACACTATACACACTATACACACTATACACACTATACATTACACACACTATACACACTATACACACTATACATTACACACACTATACACACTACACATTACACACACTATACACACTACACATTACATACTATACACACTATACATTACACACACTATACACACTATACAATACACATACTATACACACTACACATTACATACTATACACACTACACACACTATACACACTACACATTACATACCATACACACTATACTATACACACTACACATTACACACACTATAAACACTACACATTACATACTATACACACTATACATTACACACACTATACACACTATACACACTATACACACTACACATACTATACACACTACACATTACATACTATACACACTATACATTACACCCACTATACATTACATACTATACACACTATACATTACACACACTATACACACTATACATTACATACTATACACACTAAACATTACACACACTATACACACTATACATTACACACACTATACACACTACACATTACACACACTATAAACACTACACATTACACACTATACATTACACATACTATACACACTATACATAACACACACTATACATTACACACACTATACATTACACACACTATACATTACACACACTACACACACTATACACACTATACACACTATACACTATACACACTATACACTATACACACTATACATTACACACACTATACACACTATACACACTATACATTACACACACTATACATTACACACACTATACACACTATACACACTATACATTACACACACTATACACACTATACATTACACACACTATACACACTATACATTACACACACTATGCATTACATACTATACATACTATACACACTATACATTACATACTATACACACTATACACACTATACACACTATACATTACACACACTATACACACTATACACACAGTATACATTATATACTTTACATACTATACACACTATACATTACATACACTATACACACTATACATTACATACTCTATACACACTACACATTACATACTATACACACTATACATTACACACACTATACACACTACACATTACATACTATACACACTATACATTACACACACTATACACACTATACATTACATACTATACACACTATACATTACACACACACTATACACACTATACATTACACACACACTATACACACTATACATTACACACACTATACACACTATACATTACATACTCTATACACACTACACATTACATACTATACACACTATACATTACACACACTATACACACTACACATTGCATACTATACACACTATACCTTACACACACTATACACACTATACACACTACACATTACACACACTATACATTACACACACTATACATTACATACTATACACACTATACATTACACACACTATACACACTATACATTACATACTATACACACTATACATTACACACACTATACACACTACACATTACACACACTATAAACACTACACATTACATACTATACACACTATACATTACACACACTATACACACTATACACACTATACATTACACATACTATACACACTACACATTACATACTATACACACTATACATTACACACACTATACACACTACACATTACATGCTATACACACTATACATTACACACACTATACACACTATACATTACACACACTATACACACTACACATTACATACACACTATACATTACACACACTATACTTTACATACTATACACACTATACATTACACACACTATACACACTATACATTACATACTATACACACTATACATTACACACACTATACACACTATACATTACACACACTATACACACTACACATTACACACACTATAAACACTACACATTACATACTATACACACTATACATTACACACACTATACACACTATACACACTATACACACTATACATTACACATACTATACACACTATACATTACACACACTATACACACTATACACACTATACATTACACATACTATACACACTATACATTACACACACTATACATTACACACACTATACACACTATACACACTATACATTACACACACTATACACACTATACATTACACACACTATACACACTATACATTACACACACTACACACACTATACACACACTACACACACTATACACACTATACATTACACACACTATACACACTATACACACTATACATTACACACACTATACACACTATACATTACACACACTATACACACTATACATTACACACACTATACATTACACACACTATACACACTATACACACTATACATTACATACTATACACACTATACACACTATACATTACACACACTATACACACTGTACACACTATACACACTATACACACTATACACACTATACACACTATACACACTATACATTACATACTATACATACTATACACACTATACACACTATACACACTATACACACTATACATTACACACACTATACACACTATACACACTATACACACTATACATTATATACTATACATACTATACACACTATACATTACATACACTATACACACTATGCATTACATACACTATACACACTATACATTACACACACTATACATTACACACACTATACATTAGATGCATTACACACACTTTACATTACACATGTTCATCTGTTACTGGTACTTCCTGTATATAGCTCCACATTGATCTCGAACTTCCTGCATATAGCTCCACATATATCTGGAACTTCCTGTATACAACTCCACATTGATCTGGTATTCCCTGTTTATAGCTCCACATTGATCTGGTACTCCCTGTATACAGCTCCACATTGATCTGGTACTTATATAGCTGTATATAGCTCCATTCTTGTGTATTGTATTTTATTTGTCTTTTATTATTTTTAATCTCTGCATTGTTAGGAAAGGCTAGTAAACAAGTATTTCATGGTAAAGTCTACACCAGTTGTGCTCAGTGCATGTGACAAATAAAATGACTTATTTGATTTGTGTGTGTGTAGGGCTCAGTGTACCAGCGGTCGGACAGTGAGTGTTGTGGGAGCTGCAGGAAGACCAGCTGTGTGGAGACAGATGGAGAGACACCTGGAGACTCACAGACAGACGGACGACTCAGAGAGGTCAATCAATCAATCACATTTATTTATAAAGTCCTTTTTACATCAGCATACAGTGGCTTGCAAAAGTATTAACCCCCTTGGCGTTTTTCCTATTTTGTTGCCTTACAACCTGTAATTTAAATTGATTTCTATTTGGATTTCAGGTAATGGACATACACAAAATAGTCAAAATTGGTGAAGTGAAATGAAAAAAATAACATGTAAAAAAAAAAATAAAAGAATTACAAACAGAAAAGTGATGTGTGCATATGTATTCACCCCCTTTGCTATGAAGTCCCAAAATAAGATCTGGTTTAACCGATTACCTTCAGAAGTCACATTATTAGTTAAAAAAGTCCACCTGTGTGCAATCTAAGTGTCACATGATCTGTCACATGATCTCAGTATGTATATACCTGTTCTGAAAGGCCACAGAGTCTCCAACACCACTAAGCAAGTGGCACCACCAAGCAAGCAGCACCATGAAGACCAAGGAGCTCTCCAAACAGGTCAGGGCCAATGTTGTGGAGAAGTACAGATCAGGGTTGTGTTATAAAAAAATATCTGAAACGTTGAACATCCCACAGATCAACATTAAATCCATTATTAAAAAATGGAAAGAATATGGCACCACAACAAACCTGCCAAGAGAGGGCCGCCCACCAAAACTCACAGACCAGGCAAGGAGGGCATTAATCAGAGAGGCAATAAAGAGAACAAAGATAACCCTGAAGGAGCTGCAAAGCTCCACAGTGGAGATTGGAGTATCTGTCCATAGGACCACTTTAAGCCGTACACTCCACAGAGCTGGGCATTACAAAAGAGTGGCCAGAAGAAAAGCCATTGCTTAAAGAAAAAAATAAGCAAACACATTTGGTGTTCGCCAAAAGGTATGTGGGAGACTCCCCAAACATATGGAAGAAGGTACTCTGGTCAGATGAGACTAAAATTGAGCTTTTTGGCCATCAAGGAAAACGCTATGTCTGGCGCAAACCCAACACCTCTCATCACCCCGAGAACACTATCCCCACAGTGAAGCATGGTGGTGGCAGCATCATGCTGAGGGGATGTTTTTCATCTGCAGGGACTGGGAAACTGGTCAGAATTGATGGAATGATGGATGGTGCTAAATACAGGGAAATTCTTGAGGGAAACCTGTTTCAGTCTTCCAGAGATTTAAGCTGGGATGGAGGTTCACCTTCTACCAGGACAATGACCCTAAGCATACTGCTAAAGCAACACTCGAGTGGTTTCAGGGGAAACATTTAAATGTCTTGGAATGACCTAGTAAAAGCCCAGACCTCAAACCAATTGAGAATATGTGGTATGACCTAAAGATTGCTGTATAAGAGTGGGACCCATCCAACTTGAAGGAGCTGGAGCAGTTTTGCCTTGAAGAATGGGCAAAAATCCCAGTGTCTAGATGTGCCAAGCTTGTAGAGACATACCCCAAGAGACTTGCAGCTGTAATTGCTGCAAAAGGTGGCTCTAAAAAGTATTGACTTTGGGGGGGTGAATAGTTATGCACGTTCTTATTTTTTGTCTTACTTCTTGTTTGTTTCACAATAAAATATATTTTGCATCTTCAAAGTGGTAGGCATGTTGTGTAAGTCAAATGATACAAACCCCCCAAAAATCTATTTTAATTCCAGGTTGTAAGGCAACAAAATAGGAGAAATGCCAAGGGGGTGAATACTTTCGCAAGACACTGTATGTCACAAAGTGCTGTACAGAAATCCAGCCTAAGACCCCAAACAGAAAGTAATGCAGATGTAGAAGCACCGTGGCTAGGAAAAACTCCCTAGAAAGGCAGGAACCTAGGAAGAAACCTAGAGAGGAACTAGGCTCTGAGGTGTGCCAGGAGGAGATTATAACATCAGGTCAGTAGAGAGAAACAGCAAGTCTGGTAGAGAGACATCGTCAAACAGCAGGTCCTGTAGAGAGAGACAGGGTCAAACAGCATATAATGTAGAGAGACAGGGTCAAACAGCAGGTCCGGTATTGAGACACGGTCAAACGGCAGATCCGGAGAGAGACAGAGTCAAAACGCTGGTCCTATAGAGAGACATCGTCAAACAGCCGGTCAAGTAGAGAGAGATTAGGTCAAACAGCAAGTCCGTTAAAGAGACAGGGTCAAACAGAAGGTCCGATAGAGAGGGACAGGGTCAAACAGCATATAATGTAGAGAGACAGGGTCAAACAGCAAGTCCGTTAAAAAGACAGGGTCAAACAGCAAGTCTGTTAAAGAGACAGGGTCAAACAGCAAGTCCGTTAAAGAGACAGGGTCAAACAGCAAGTCTGTTAAAAAGACAGGGTCAAACAGAAGGTCCGATAGAGAGGGACAGGGTCAAACAGAAGGTCCGATAGAGAGGGACAGGGTCAAACAGCATATCCAATAGAGATTCAGGGTCAAACAGCAGCTTCTGTAGAGCGAGACAGGGTCAAACAGAAGGTCCGGTAGAGAGACAGGACAAAACAGCAGGTCCGGTAGAGGGACAGGGTCAAAGCGCAGGTCCGGTGGAGAGGGACAGGGTCAAACAGCATATCCAATAGAGATTCAGGGTCAAACAGCAGGTCCGATAGAGAACCATGGTCAAACAGCAGGTAATGTAGAGAGACCGGGTCAAACAGCAGGTCTGGTACAGAGAGACAAGATCAAACAGCAGGTCCAGTAGAGAGACAGGGTCAAACAGCAGTTCCAGTGGAAAGAGCCAGGGTTAAAGAGAAGGTGCGGTACATAGAGACAGGGTCAAACCGCAGGTCTGGAAGAGAAACAGGGTAAAACTTCAAACAACATGTCGGGTAGAGAGAGACAGGGTTAAACAGCAAGTCCGGTAGAGAGAGACAGCGTCAAACAGCAGGTCTAGTAGAGAGACATAATTAAACAGGTCTGGAAAAGAGGGAGACAGGATCAAACAGCAGGTCCAGTAAAGTGAGACAAGATCAACAGCAGGTTTGGTAGAATTACACAGGGTCAATTAACAGGTCCGGTAGAGAGAGTCAGGATCAAACAGCAGGTCCGGTAGAGAGGGTCAAACAGCAGGTCCGGTAGAGAGACATGGTCAAACAGCAGGTCCGGTAGAGAGAGAGAGGGTCAAACAGCAGGTCCGGTAGAGAGAGAGAGGGTCAAACAGCAGGTCCGGTAGAGAGACATGGTCAAACAGCAGGTCCAGTAGAGAGAGAGAGGGTCAAACAGCAGGTCCGGTAGAGAGATATGGTCAAACAGCAGGTCCAGTAGAGAGAGATATGGTCAAACAGCAGGTCCACTAGAGAGAGATATGGTCAAACAGCAGGTCCACTAGAGAGAGATATGGTCAAACAGCAGGTCCAGGAGATGGTGGCGCTACAGGTCTAGATGGTAGCGCTACAGGTCTAGATGGTAGCGCTACAGGTCTAGATGGTAGCGCTACAGGTCTAGATGGTAGCGCTACAGGTCTAGATGGTGGCGCTACAGGTCTAGATGGTAGCGCTACAGGTCTAGATGGTGGCGCCACAGGTCTAGATGGTAGCGCTACAGGTCTAGATGGTGGCGCTACAGGTCTAGATGGTAGCGCTACAGGTCTAGATGGTAGCGCTACAGGTCTAGATGGTAGCGCTACAGGTCTAGATGGTGGCGCTACAGGTCTAGATGGTGGCGCTACAGGTCTAGATGGTGGCGCTACAGGTCTAGATGGTGGCGCTACAGGTCTAGATGGTGGCGCTACAGGTCTAGATGGTGGCGCTACAGGTCTAGATGGTAGCGCTACAGGTCTAGATGGTAGCGCTACAGGTCTAGATGGTAGCGCTACAGAACTAGATGGTAGCGCTACAGGTCTAGATGGTAGCGCTACAGGTCTAGATGGTAGCGCTACAGGTCTAGATGGTAGCGCTACAGGTCTAGATGGTAGCGCTACAGGTCTAGATGGTAGCGCTACAGGTCTAGATGGTAGCGCTACAGGTCTAGATGGTAGCGCTACAGGTCTAGATGGTGGCGCCACAGGTCTAGATGGTAGCGCTACAGGTCTAGATGGTAGCGCTACAGGTCTAGATGGTAGCGCTACAGGTCTAGATGGTAGCGCTACAGGTCTAGATGGTGGCGCCACAGGTCTAGATGGTGGCGCCACAGGTCTAGATGGTGGCGCTACAGGTCTAGATGGTGGCGCCACAGGTCTAGATGGTGGCGCCACAGGTCTAGATGGTGGCGCTACATGGTCTAGATGGTGGCGCCACAGGTCTAGATGGTGGCGCCACAGGTCTAGATGGTGGCGCCACAGGTCTAGATGGTGGCGCTACAGGTCTAGATGGTGGCGCTACAGGTCTAGATGGTGGCGCTACAGGTCTAGATGGTGGCGCTACAGGTCTAGATGGTAGCGCTACAGGTCTAGATGGTAGCGCTACAGGTCTAGATGGTAGCGCTACAGGTCTAGATGGTGGCGCTACAGGTCTAGATGGTAGCGCTACAGGTCTAGATGGTAGCGCTACAGGTCTAGATGGTAGCGCTACAGGTCTAGATGGTAGCGCTACAGGTCTAGATGGTAGCGCTACAGGTCTAGATGGTGGCGCTACAGGTCTAGATGGTAGCGCTACAGGTCTAGATGGTGGCGCCACAGGTCTAGATGGTAGCGCTACAGGTCTAGATGGTAGCGCTACAGGTCTAGATGGTAGCGCTACAGGTCTAGATGGTAGCGCTACATGGTCTAGATGGTAGCGCTACAGGTCTAGATGGTAGCGCTACAGGTCTAGATGGTAGCGCTACAGGTCTAGATGGTGGCGCTACAGGTCTAGATGGTGGCGCTACAGGTCTAGATGGTGGCGCTACAGGTCTAGATGGTGGCGCTACAGGTCTAGATGGTGGCGCTACAGGTCTAGATGGTGGAGCTACAGGTGTAGATGGTAGCGCTACAGGTCTAGATGGTAGCGCTACAGGTCTAGATGGTAGCGCTACAGGTCTAGATGGTGGCGCTACAGGTCTAGATGGTAGCGCTACAGGTCTAGATGGTAGCGCTACAGGTCTAGATGGGAGCGCTACAGGTCTAGATGGTAGCGCTACAGGTCTAGATGGTAGCGCTACAGGTCTAGATGGTAGCGCTACATGGTCTAGATGGTAGCGCTACAGGTCTAGATGGTAGCGCTACAGGTCTAGATGGTAGCGCTACAGGTCTAGATGGTAGCGCTACAGGTCTAGATGGTGGCGCTACAGGTCTAGATGGTGGCGCTACAGGTCTAGATGGTGGCGCTACAGGTCTAGATGGTGGCGCTACAGGTCTAGATGGTAGCGCTACAGGTCTAGATGGTAGCGCTACAGGTCTAGATGGTGGCGCTACAGGTCTAGATGGTGGCGCTACAGGTCTAGATGGTAGCGCTACAGGTCTAGATGGTAGCGCTACAGGTCTAGATGGTAGCGCTACAGGTCTAGATGGTGGCGCTACAGGTCTAGATGGTAGCGCTACAGGTCTAGATGGTAGCGCTACAGGTCTAGATGGTAGCGCTACAGGTCTAGATGGTAGCGCTACAGGTCTAGATGGTAGCGCTACAGGTCTAGATGGTGGCGCTACAGGTCTAGATGGTGGCGCTACAGGTCTAGATGGTGGCGCTACAGGTCTAGATGGTGGCGCTACAGGTCTAGATGGTAGCGCTACAGGTCTAGATGGTAGCGCTACAGGTCTAGATGGTGGCGCTACAGGTCTAGATGGTGGCGCTACAGGTCTAGATGGTAGCGCTACAGGTCTAGATGGTAGCGCTACAGGTCTAGATGGTAGCGCTACAGGTCTAGATGGTAGCGCTACAGGTCTAGATGGTAGCGCTACAGGTCTAGATGGTAGCGCTACAGGTCTAGATGGTGGCGCTACAGGTCTAAATGGTAGCGCTACAGGTCTAGATGGTAGCGCTACAGGTCTAGATGGTAGCGCTACAGGTCTAGATGGTAGCGCTACAGGTCTAGATGGTAGCGCTACAGGTCTAGATGGTAGCGCTACAGGTCTAGATGGTAGCGCTACAGGTCTAGATGGTAGCGCTACAGGTCTAGATGGTAGCGCTACAGGTCTAGATGGTAGCGCTACAGGTCTAGATGGTAGCGCTACAGGTCTAGATGGTGGCGCTACAGGTCTAGATGGTAGCGCTACAGGTCTAGATGGTAGCGCTACAGGTCTAGATGGTAGCGCTGCAGGTCTAGATGGTAGCGCTGCAGGTCTAGATGGTAGCGCTACAGGTCTAGATGGTAGCGCTACAGGTCTAGATGATGGCGCTACAGGTCTAGATGGTAGCGCTACAGGTCTAGATGGTAGCGCTACAGGTCTAGATGGTAGCGCTACAGGTCTAGATGGTAGCGCTGCAGGTCTAGATGGTAGCGCTACAGGTCTAGATGGTGGCGCTACAGGTCTAGATGGTAGCGCTACAGGTCTAGATGGTAGCGCTACAGGTCTAGATGGTAGCGCTACAGGTCTAGATGGTAGCGCTACAGGTCTAGATGGTAGCGCTACAGGTCTAGATGGTGGCGCTACAGGTCTAGATGGTAGCGCTACAGGTCTAGATGGTAGCGCTACAGGTCTAGATGGTAGCGCTACAGGTCTAGATGGTAGCGCTACAGGTCTAGATGGTGGCGCTACAGGTCTAGATGGTAGCGCTACAGGTCTAGATGGTGGCGCTACAGGTCTAGATGGTGGCGCTACAGGTCTAGATGGTAGCGCTACAGGTCTAGATGGTGGCGCTACAGGTCTAGATGGTGGCGCTACAGGTCTAGATGGTAGCGCTACAGGTCTAGATGGTAGCGCTACAGGTCTAGATGGTAGCGCTACAGGTCTAGATGGTAGCGCTACAGGTCTAGATGGTAGCGCTACAGGTCTAGATGGTAGCGCTACAGGTCTAGATGGTAGCGCTACAGGTCTAGATGGTAGCGCTACAGGTCTAGATGGTGGCGCTACAGGTCTAGATGGTGGCGCTACAGGTCTAGATGGTGGCGCTACAGGTCTAGATGGTAGCGCTACAGGTCTAGATGGTAGCGCTACATGGTGGATTAGCAGAATTAGAGGGAGTTCATGATAGGTGTGTGTGTGTGTATGTGTGTGTGTGTGTGTGTGTGTGTGTGTGTGTGTGTGTGTGTGTGTGTGTGTGTGTGTGTGTGTTTCTGTCTCTCTAGTTGGGGGAGGTGTGGCGGTCTGCGGAGGATGTGTGTGTGGAGCGTCAGTGTGTGTTGGTGGGAGAGAGAGAGGTTTTCATCACTCACTCCAACGTCAGCTGTCCGTCACTAGACCCCCCCTCCTGTCCCCTGGGAAGCGAGCTACGCTGTGACACCACCGACTGCTGCCCACGCTGCCACTGTGGTACAGTCCATTCTGCAGTTTCAATGTTCATTCAGAAGAGGCATCTATTTAGCTACAAACAGCAGAATTTTTTTTAGAGCTAATTTAACAGACACGTATTCACTCCGTTTTCTGAATGTTTGTTCACTGCTCTACGATGTACTCCAGTGTATTAAACATGAAACAACTGAGACGACTGAATAACACCAGAACTATCTGTTTCTTTGTCTCTAGCTCCTCAAGACGTCTGTGTCCTCAACCACACTGTGATAGGAGTAGGACAATACACACACATATCACACACACACACATATAACACACATCACACACACACACACACATACCACACACACACATCACACGCACACATACACATATCACAAACACACATATCACATACATATCATACACACACATACATATCACACACACACATACATATCACACACACACATACATATCACACTAACACACACATATCACACACACACACACATATCACACACACACACACACGCACATGCACACGCACACGCACACGCACATATCACACATCACACACACACTCATCACACACGCACACACACACATATCATACACAAACACACATATCATACACAAACACACATATCACACACACACACATACATATCACACACACACACACACATATCACACACACATACACACACACACACATATCATACACAAACACACATATCACACACACACACACACATACATATCACACATACACACACATATCACACACACACACATATCACATACACACATACGTATCACACACACACATATCACACACACACATGTCACACACACATATGTCACACACACACGCGCGCACACACACATGCACATATCACATATCATGTATTTTCTGTGTGTGATTTCTGCGTGTGTGTGTGTGCGTGCGTGCGTGCGTGCGTGCGTGCGTGCGTGTGTGTGTGTGCGTGTGTGTGCGTAGGCGGAGGAGAGTCTGATGGTGGATCTCTGCACTCACTGCGCGTGTTCAGTGGAGGAAGGAGCCGTTAGAAGATACAAGCTGTCCTGTCGACGCATCAGCTGTCCTACCTGCCCTGAGGTAACACACCTTAATCACCATCATCACCACCTTACTTGCTTATGACAGTTCATAGTTGCCGTATATAATGTTGCTTCCGGGTGTGGGTTATGGAAAGGATATGGCTACCGCTCTCGGTGCCATTGCAGGTGAATGTGAAGCCTAATCCGGGAGCTGCATGTTCTTCCGCAGCTGGGACATGTTAGGGACTGAATCTGGAGAATGTTTCTGGAGAATGAATCTGGAGATTGAATCTGGAGATTGAATCTGGAGAATATGTGGAAGTATGGTGCGGTGGGGCCTGTGCTGTCACATGGGGCCTGTGCAACACATCTCTATGGTGGGTAGGTTGTGATTCCAGGTGGTTAACTCCGTTACATAGCAAGCTCCAAAGTGAATGCTCAGCTACAGCTGACTCGAGGTCCCCAGGTTTCATGTGACACTTCCTGACTGTCTCTTTGAGATGGTCTTCTGCCATAGAAGACATGCCGTGGTAGGTGGGGCATCCTGATCACATGGCCCACCAAGCTCAGATGTCGACTTGCCAGGGTTACCTCCATACTGATGGTTTGGGTTAGGTTTAACGGAGGATGGGCTAGGGTTAGGGTTAACTGAGGATGGTTTAGGGTTAATGGAGGATGGGTTAGGGTTAATGGAGGATGGGTTAGGGTTAACTGAGGATGGGTTAGGGTTAATGGAGGATGGGTTAGGGTTAATGGAGGATGGGTTAGGGTTAACTGAGGATGGGTTAGGGTTAATGGAGGATGGGTTAGGGTTAACTGAGGATGGGTTAGGGTGAATGGAGGATGGGTTAGGGTTAACTGAGGATGGGTTAGGGTTAACTGAGGATGGGTTAGGGTTAACTGAGGATGGGTTAGGGTGAATGGAGGATGGGTTAGGGTTAACTGAGGATGGGTTAGGGTTAACTGAGGATGGGTTAGGGTTAACTGAGGATGGGTTAGGGTGAATGGAGGATGGGTTAGGGTTAACTGAGGATGGGTTAGGGTTAACTGAGGATGGGTTAGGGTTAACTGAGGATGGGTTAGGGTGAATGGAGGATGGGTTAGGGTTAACTGAGGATGGGTTAGGGTTAACTGAGGATGGGTTAGGGTTAACTGAGGATGTGTTAGGGTTAACTGAGGATGTGTTAGGGTTAACTGAGGATGGGTTAGGGTTAACTGAGGATGGGTTAGGGTTAACTGAGGATGGGTTAGGGTTAACTGAGGATGGGTTAGGGTTAACTGAGGATGGGTTAGGGTGAATGGAGGATGGGTTAGGGTTAACTGAGGATGGGTTAGGGTTAACTGAGGATGGGTTAGGGTTAACTGAGGATGGGTTAGGGTGAATGGAGGATGGGTTAGGGTTAATGGAGGATGGGTTAGGGTTAACTGAGGATGGGTTAGGGTGAATGGAGGATGGGTTAGGGTTAACTGAGGATGGGTTAGGGTTTACATGAGGATGGGTTAGGGTTAACTGAGGATGGGTTTGGGTGAATGGAGGATGGGTTAGGGTTAACTGAGGATGGGTTAGGGTTAACTGAGGATGGGTTAGGGTTAACTGAGGATGGGTTAGGGTGAATGGAGGATGGGTTAGGGTTAACTGAGGATGGGTTAGGGTTAACTGAGGATGGGTTAGGGTTAACTGAGGATGGGTTAGGGTGAATGGAGGATGGGTTAGGGTTAACTGAGGATGGGTTAGGGTTAACTGAGGATGGGTTAGGGTTAACTGAGGATGTGTTAGGGTTAACTGAGGATGTGTTAGGGTTAACTGAGGATGGGTTAGGGTTAACTGAGGATGGGTTAGGGTTAACTGAGGATGGGTTAGGGTTAACTGAGGATGGGTTAGGGTTAACTGAGGATGGGTTAGGGTGAATGGAGGATGGGTTAGGGTTAACTGAGGATGGGTTAGGGTTAACTGAGGATGGGTTAGGGTTAACTGAGGATGGGTTAGGGTGAATGGAGGATGGGTTAGGGTTAACTGAGGATGGGTTAGGGTTAACTGAGGATGGGTTAGGGTTAACTGAGGATGGGTTAGGGTTAACTGAGGATGGGTTAGGGTTAACTGAGGATGGGTTAGGGCTAGGGTTAACAGAGGATGGGCTAGGGTTAACAGAGGATGGGTTAGGGTTAACAGAGGATGGGTTTAGGGGTAATGGAGGATGGGTTAGGGTTAACTGAGGATGGGTTAGGGTTAACTGAGGATGGGTTAGGGTTAACTGAGGATGGGTTAGGGTTAACTGAGGATGGGTTAGGGTTAACTGAGGATGTGTTAGGGTTAACTGAGGATGGGTTAGGGTTAACTGAGGATGGGTTAGGGTTAACTGAGGATGGGTTAGGGTTAGGGTTAACAGAGGATGGGTTAGGGCTAGGGGTAACAGAGGATGGGTTAGGGTTAACAGAGGATGGGTTAGGGTTAACTGAGGATGGGTTAGGGTTAACTGAGGATGGTCTAGGGTTAACTGAGGATGGTCTAGGGTTAACTGAGGATGGGTTAGGGTTAACTGAGGATGGGTTAGGGTTAACTGAGGATGGGTTAGGGTTAACTGAGGATGGTCTAGGGTTAACTGAGGATGGGTTAGGGTTAACTGAGGATGGGTTAGGGTTAACTGAGGATGGTTTAGGGTTCACAGAGGATGGGTTAGGGTTAGGGTTCACAGAGGATGGGTTAGGGTTAGGGTTCACAGAGGATGCGTTAGGGTTAACTGAGGATGGGCTAGGGTTAGGGTTAACTGAGGATGGGCTAGGGTTAGGGTTAACTGAGGATGGGCTAGGGTTAGGGTTAACTGAGGATGGGATTAGGGTTAAGGTTAGAGGATGGGCTAGGGTTAGGGTTAACTGAGGATGGGCTAGGGTTAGGGTTAACTGAGGATGGGTTAGGGTTAACTGAGGATGGGTTAGAGTTAATGGAGGATTGGCTAGGGTTAGGGTTAACTGAGGATGGGTTAGGGTTAACTGAGGATGGGTTAGAGTTAATGGAGGATGGGCTAGGGTTAGGGTTAACTGAGGATGGGCTAGGGTTAACTGAGGATGGGTTAGAGTTAATGGAGGATGGGCTAGGGTTAACTGAGGATGGGTTAGGGTTAACTGAGGATAGGGTTAGGGTTAACTGAGGATGGGTTAGGGTTAACTGAGGATGGGTTAGGGTTAACTGAGGATGGGTTAGGGTTAACTGAGGATGGTCTAGGGTTAACTGAGGATGGGTTAGGGTTAACTGAGGATGGGTTAGGGTTAACTGAGGATGGGTTAGGGTTAACTGAGGATGGGTTAGGGTTAGGGTTCACAGAGGATGGGTTAGGGTTAGGGTTAACAGAGGATGGGTTAGGGTTAACAGAGGATGGGCTATGGTTAGGGTTAATGGAGGATGGGTTAGGGTTAGGGTTCACAGAGGATGGGTTAGGGTTAGGGTTCACAGAGGATGGGTTAGGGTTAGGGTTAACTGAGGTAGATAGGGATTAGGGTTAGGGTTAACTGAGGATGGATTAGGGTTAAGGGAGGATGGGCTAGGGTTAGGGTTAACTGAGGTATAGGGCTAAGGGTTAGGGTTAACTGAGGATGGGTTAGGGTTAGGGTTCACAGAGGATGCGTTAGGGTTAACTGAGGATGGGCTAGGGTTAGGGTTAACTGAGGATGGGCTAGGGTTAGGGTTAACTGAGGATGGATTAGGGTTAAGGGAGGATGGGCTAGGGTTAGGGTTAACTGAGGATGGGCTAGGGATAGGGTTAACTGAGGATGGGTTAGGGTTAACTGAGGATGGGTTAGAGTTAATGGAGGATGGGCTAGGGTTAGGGTTAACTGAGGATGGGTTAGGGTTAACTGAGGATGGGTTAGAGTTAATGGAGGATGGGCTAGGGTTAGGGTTAACTGAGGATGGGCTAGGGTTAACTGAGGATGGGTTAGGGTTAACTGAGGATGGGTTAGGGTTAACTGAGGATGGGTTAGGGTTAACTGAGGATGGGTTAGGGTTAACTGAGGATGGTCTAGGGTTAACTGAGGATGGGTTAGGGTTAACTGAGGATGGGTTAGGGTTAACTGAGGAAGGGTTAGGGTTAACTGAGGATGGGTTAGGGTTAGGGTTCACAGAGGATGGGTTAGGGTTAGGGTTAACAGAGGATGGGTTAGGGTTAACAGAGGATGGGCTATGGTTAGGGTTAATGGAGGATGGGTTAGGGTTAGGGTTCACAGAGGATGGGTTAGGGTTAGGGTTCACAGAGGATGGGTTAGGGTTAGGGTTCACAGAGGATGCGTTAGGGTTAACTGAGGATGGGCTAGGGTTAGGGTTAACTGAGGATGGGCTAGGGTTAGGGTTAACTGAGGATGGATTAGGGTTAAGGGAGGATGGGCTAGGGTTAGGGTTAACTGAGGATGGGCTAGGGTTAGGGTTAACTGAGGATGGGTTAGGGTTAACTGAGGATGGGTTAGAGTTAATGGAGGATGGGCTAGGGTTAGGGTTAACTGAGGATGGGTTAGGGTTAACTGAGGATGGGTTAGAGTTAATGGAGGATGGGCTAGGGTTAGGGTTAACTGAGGATGGGCTAGGGTTAACTGAGGATGGGTTAGAGTTAATGGAGGATGGGCTAGGGTTAGGGTTAACTGAGGATGGGTTAGGGTTAACTGAGGATGGGTTAGAGTTAATGGAGGATGGGCTAGGGTTAGGGTTAACTGAGGATGGGCTAGGGTTAACTGAGGATGGGTTAGAGTTAATGGAGGATGGGCTAGGGTTAGGGTTAACTGAGGATGGGTTAGGGTTAACTGAGGATGGGTTAGGGTTAGGGTTCACAGAGGATGAGTTAGGGTTAGGGTTAACAGAGGATGGGCTATGGTTAGGGTTAATGGAGGATGGGTTAGGGTTAGGGTTCACAGAGGATGGGTTAGGGTTAGGGTTCACAGAGGATGGGTTAGGGTTAGGGTTAACTGAGGATGGATTAGGGTTAAGGGAGGATGGGCTAGGGTTAGGGTTAACTGAGGATGGGCTAGGGTTAGGGTTAACTGAGGATGGGTTAGGGTTAACTGAGGATGGGTTAGGGTTAGGGTTCACAGAGGATGCGTTAGGGTTAACTGAGGATGGGCTAGGGTTAGGGTTAACTGAGGATGGGCTAGGGTTAGGGTTAACTGAGGATGGATTAGGGTTAAGGGAGGATGGGCTAGGGTTAGGGTTAACTGAGGATGGGCTAGGGTTAGGGTTAACTGAGGATGGGTTAGGGTTAACTGAGGATGGGTTAGAGTTAATGGAGGATGGGCTAGGGTTAGGGTTAACTGAGGATGGGTTAGGGTTAACTGAGGATGGGTTAGAGTTAATGGAGGATGGGCTAGGGTTAGGGTTAACTGAGGATGGGCTTGGGTTAACTGAGGATGGGTTAGGGTTAACTGAGGATGGGTTAGGGTTAACTGAGGATGGGTTAGGGTTAACTGAGGATGGGTTAGGGTTAACTGAGGATGGTCTAGGGTTAACTGAGGATGGGTTAGGGTTAACTGAGGATGGGTTAGGGTTAACTGAGGATGGGTTAGGGTTAACTGAGGATGGGTTAGGGTTAGGGTTCACAGAGGATGGGTTAGGGTTAGGGTTAACAGAGGATGGGTTAGGGTTAACAGAGGATGGGCTATGGTTAGGGTTAATGGAGGATGGGTTAGGGTTAGGGTTCACAGAGGATGGGTTAGGGTTAGGGTTCACAGAGGATGGGTTAGGGTTAGGGTTCACAGAGGATGCGTTAGGGTTAACTGAGGATGGGCTAGGGTTAGGGTTAACTGAGGATGGGCTAGGGTTAGGGTTAACTGAGGATGGATTAGGGTTAAGGGAGGATGGGCTAGGGTTAGGGTTAACTGAGGATGGGCTAGGGTTAGGGTTAACTGAGGATGGGTTAGGGTTAACTGAGGATGGGTTAGAGTTAATGGAGGATGGGCTAGGGTTAGGGTTAACTGAGGATGGGTTAGGGTTAACTGAGGATGGGTTAGAGTTAATGGAGGATGGGCTAGGGTTAGGGTTAACTGAGGATGGGCTAGGGTTAACTGAGGATGGGTTAGAGTTAATGGAGGATGGGCTAGGGTTAGGGTTAACTGAGGATGGGTTAGGGTTAACTGAGGATGGGTTAGAGTTAATGGAGGATGGGCTAGGGTTAGGGTTAACTGAGGATGGGCTAGGGTTAACTGAGGATGGGTTAGAGTTAATGGAGGATGGGCTAGGGTTAGGGTTAACAGAGGATGGGTTAGGGTTAACAGAGGATGGGCTATGGTTAGGGTTAATGGAGGATGGGTTAGGGTTAGGGTTCACAGAGGATGGGTTAGGGTTAGGGTTCACAGAGGATGGGTTAGGGTTAGGGTTAACTGAGGATGGATTAGGGTTAAGGGAGGATGGGCTAGGGTTAGGGTTAACTGAGGATGGGCTAGGGTTAGGGTTAACTGAGGATGGGTTAGGGTTAACTGAGGATGGGTTAGGGTTAGGGTTCACAGAGGATGCGTTAGGGTTAACTGAGGATGGGCTAGGGTTAGGGTTAACTGAGGATGGGCTAGGGTTAGGGTTAACTGAGGATGGATTAGGGTTAAGGGAGGATGGGCTAGGGTTAGGGTTAACTGAGGATGGGCTAGGGTTAGGGTTAACTGAGGATGGGTTAGGGTTAACTGAGGATGGGTTAGAGTTAATGGAGGATGGGCTAGGGTTAGGGTTAACTGAGGATGGGTTAGGGTTAACTGAGGATGGGTTAGAGTTAATGGAGGATGGGCTAGGGTTAGGGTTAACTGAGGATGGGCTAGGGTTAACTGAGGATGGGTTAGGGTTAACTGAGGATGGGTTAGGGTTAACTGAGGATGGGTTAGGGTTAACTGAGGATGGGTTAGGGTTAACTGAGGATGGTCTAGGGTTAACTGAGGATGGGTTAGGGTTAACTGAGGATGGGTTAGGGTTAACTGAGGATGGGTTAGGGTTAACTGAGGATGGGTTAGGGTTAGGGTTCACAGAGGATGGGTTAGGGTTAGGGTTAACAGAGGATGGGTTAGGGTTAACAGAGGATGGGCTATGGTTAGGGTTAATGGAGGATGGGTTAGGGTTAGGGTTCACAGAGGATGGGTTAGGGTTAGGGTTCACAGAGGATGGGTTAGGGTTAGGGTTCACAGAGGATGCGTTAGGGTTAACTGAGGATGGGCTAGGGTTAGGGTTAACTGAGGATGGGCTAGGGTTAGGGTTAACTGAGGATGGATTAGGGTTAAGGGAGGATGGGCTAGGGTTAGGGTTAACTGAGGATGGGCTAGGGTTAGGGTTAACTGAGGATGGGTTAGGGTTAACTGAGGATGGGTTAGAGTTAATGGAGGATGGGCTAGGGTTAGGGTTAACTGAGGATGGGTTAGGGTTAACTGAGGATGGGTTAGAGTTAATGGAGGATGGGCTAGGGTTAGGGTTAACTGAGGATGGGCTAGGGTTAACTGAGGATGGGTTAGAGTTAATGGAGGATGGGCTAGGGTTAACTGAGGATGGGTTAGGGTTAACTGAGGATGGGTTAGGGTTAACTGAGGATGGGTTAGGGTTAACTGAGGATGGGTTAGGGTTAACTGAGGATGGGTTAGGGCTAGGGTTAACAGAGGATGGGCTAGGGTTAACAGAGGATGGGTTAGGGTTAACAGAGGATGGGTTTAGGGTTAATGGAGGATGGGTTAGGGTTAACTGAGGATGGGTTAGGGTTAACTGAGGATGGGTTAGGGTTAACTGAGGATGGGTTAGGGTTAACTGAGGATGGGTTAGGGTTAACTGAGGATGTGTTAGGGTTAACTGAGGATGGGTTAGGGTTAACTGAGGATGGGTTATTAACTGAGGATGGGTTAGGGTTAACTGAGGATGGGTTAGGGTTAACTGAGGATGGGTTAGGGTTAGGGTTAACAGAGGATGGGTTAGGGCTAGGGGTAACAGAGGATGGGTTAGGGTTAACAGAGGATGGGTTAGGGTTAACTGAGGATGGGTTAGGGTTAACTGAGGATGGTCTAGGGTTAACTGAGGATGGTCTAGGGTTAACTGAGGATGGGTTAGGGTTAACTGAGGATGGGTTAGGGTTAACTGAGGATGGGTTAGGGTTAACTGAGGATGGGTTAGGGTTAACTGAGGATGGTCTAGGGTTAACTGAGGATGGGTTAGGGTTAACTGAGGATGGGTTAGGGTTAACTGAGGATGGGTTAGGGTTCACAGAGGATGGGTTAGGGTTAGGGTTCACAGAGGATGGGTTAGGGTTAGGGTTAACAGAGGATGGGTTAGGGTTAAAAGAGGATGGGCTATGGTTAGGGTTAATGGAGGATGGGTTAGGGTTAGGGTTCACAGAGGATGGGTTAGGGTTAGGGTTCACAGAGGATGGGTTAGGGTTAGGGTTCACAGAGGATGCGTTAGGGTTAACTGAGGATGGGCTAGGGTTAGGGTTAACTGAGGATGGGCTAGGGTTAGGGTTAACTGAGGATGGGCTAGGGTTAGGGTTAACTGAGGATGGATTAGGGTTAAGGGAGGATGGGCTAGGGTTAGGGTTAACTGAGGATGGGCTAGGGTTAGGGTTAACTGAGGATGGGTTAGGGTTAACTGAGGATGGGTTAGAGTTAATGGAGGATTGGCTAGGGTTAGGGTTAACTGAGGATGGGTTAGGGTTAACTGAGGATGGGTTAGAGTTAATGGAGGATGGGCTAGGGTTAGGGTTAACTGAGGATGGGCTAGGGTTAACTGAGGATGGGTTAGAGTTAATGGAGGATGGGCTAGGGTTAGGGTTAACTGAGGATGGGTTAGGGTTAACTGAGGATGGGTTAGGGTTAACTGAGGATGGGTTAGGGTTAACTGAGGATGGGTTAGGGTTAACTGAGGATGGGTTAGGGTTAACTGAGGATGGTCTAGGGTTAACTGAGGATGGGTTAGGGTTAACTGAGGATGGGTTAGGGTTAACTGAGGATGGGTTAGGGTTAACTGAGGATGGGTTAGGGTTAGGGTTCACAGAGGATGGGTTAGGGTTAGGGTTAACAGAGGATGGGTTAGGGTTAACAGAGGATGGGCTATGGTTAGGGTTAATGGAGGATGGGTTAGGGTTAGGGTTCACAGAGGATGGGTTAGGGTTAGGGTTCACAGAGGATGGGTTAGGGTTAGGGTTAACTGAGGATGGATTAGGGTTAGGGTTAACTGAGGATGGATTAGGGTTAAGGGAGGATGGGCTAGGGTTAGGGTTAACTGAGGATGGGCTAGGGTTAGGGTTAACTGAGGATGGGTTAGGGTTAACTGAGGATGGGTTAGGGTTAGGGTTCACAGAGGATGCGTTAGGGTTAACTGAGGATGGGCTAGGGTTAGGGTTAACTGAGGACGGGCTAGGGTTAGGGTTAACTGAGGATGGGCTAGGGTTAGGGTTAACTGAGGATGGGTTAGGGTTAACTGAGGATGGGTTAGGGTTAGGGTTCACAGAGGATGCGTTAGGGTTAACTGAGGATGGGCTAGGGTTAGGGTTAACTGAGGATGGGCTAGGGTTAGGGTTAACTGAGGATGGATTAGGGTTAAGGGAGGATGGGCTAGGGTTAGGGTTAACTGAGGATGGGCTAGGGTTAGGGTTAACTGAGGATGGGTTAGGGTTAACTGAGGATGGGTTAGAGTTAATGGAGGATGGGCTAGGGTTAGGGTTAACTGAGGATGGGTTAGGGTTAACTGAGGATGGGTTAGAGTTAATGGAGGATGGGCTAGGGTTAGGGTTAACTGAGGATGGGCTTGGGTTAACTGAGGATGGGTTAGGGTTAACTGAGGATGGGTTAGGGTTAACTGAGGATGGGTTAGGGTTAACTGAGGATGGGTTAGGGTTAACTGAGGATGGTCTAGGGTTAACTGAGGATGGGTTAGGGTTAACTGAGGATGGGTTAGGGTTAACTGAGGATGGGTTAGGGTTAACTGAGGATGGGTTAGGGTTAGGGTTCACAGAGGATGGGTTAGGGTTAGGGTTAACAGAGGATGGGTTAGGGTTAACAGAGGATGGGCTATGGTTAGGGTTAATGGAGGATGGGTTAGGGTTAGGGTTCACAGAGGATGGGTTAGGGTTAGGGTTCACAGAGGATGGGTTAGGGTTAGGGTTCACAGAGGATGCGTTAGGGTTAACTGAGGATGGGCTAGGGTTAGGGTTAACTGAGGATGGGCTAGGGTTAGGGTTAACTGAGGATGGATTAGGGTTAAGGGAGGATGGGCTAGGGTTAGGGTTAACTGAGGATGGGCTAGGGTTAGGGTTAACTGAGGATGGGTTAGGGTTAACTGAGGATGGGTTAGAGTTAATGGAGGATGGGCTAGGGTTAGGGTTAACTGAGGATGGGTTAGGGTTAACTGAGGATGGGTTAGAGTTAATGGAGGATGGGCTAGGGTTAGGGTTAACTGAGGATGGGCTAGGGTTAACTGAGGATGGGTTAGAGTTAATGGAGGATGGGCTAGGGTTAGGGTTAACTGAGGATGGGTTAGGGTTAACTGAGGATGGGTTAGAGTTAATGGAGGATGGGCTAGGGTTAGGGTTAACTGAGGATGGGCTAGGGTTAACTGAGGATGGGTTAGAGTTAATGGAGGATGGGCTAGGGTTAGGGTTAACAGAGGATGGGTTAGGGTTAACAGAGGATGGGCTATGGTTAGGGTTAATGGAGGATGGGTTAGGGTTAGGGTTCACAGAGGATGGGTTAGGGTTAGGGTTCACAGAGGATGGGTTAGGGTTAGGGTTAACTGAGGATGGATTAGGGTTAAGGGAGGATGGGCTAGGGTTAGGGTTAACTGAGGATGGGCTAGGGTTAGGGTTAACTGAGGATGGGTTAGGGTTAACTGAGGATGGGTTAGGGTTAGGGTTCACAGAGGATGCGTTAGGGTTAACTGAGGATGGGCTAGGGTTAGGGTTAACTGAGGATGGGCTAGGGTTAGGGTTAACTGAGGATGGATTAGGGTTAAGGGAGGATGGGCTAGGGTTAGGGTTAACTGAGGATGGGCTAGGGTTAGGGTTAACTGAGGATGGGTTAGGGTTAACTGAGGATGGGTTAGAGTTAATGGAGGATGGGCTAGGGTTAGGGTTAACTGAGGATGGGTTAGGGTTAACTGAGGATGGGTTAGAGTTAATGGAGGATGGGCTAGGGTTAGGGTTAACTGAGGATGGGCTAGGGTTAACTGAGGATGGGTTAGGGTTAACTGAGGATGGGTTAGGGTTAACTGAGGATGGGTTAGGGTTAACTGAGGATGGGTTAGGGTTAACTGAGGATGGTCTAGGGTTAACTGAGGATGGGTTAGGGTTAACTGAGGATGGGTTAGGGTTAACTGAGGATGGGTTAGGGTTAACTGAGGATGGGTTAGGGTTAGGGTTCACAGAGGATGGGTTAGGGTTAGGGTTAACAGAGGATGGGTTAGGGTTAACAGAGGATGGGCTATGGTTAGGGTTAATGGAGGATGGGTTAGGGTTAGGGTTCACAGAGGATGGGTTAGGGTTAGGGTTCACAGAGGATGGGTTAGGGTTAGGGTTCACAGAGGATGCGTTAGGGTTAACTGAGGATGGGCTAGGGTTAGGGTTAACTGAGGATGGGCTAGGGTTAGGGTTAACTGAGGATGGATTAGGGTTAAGGGAGGATGGGCTAGGGTTAGGGTTAACTGAGGATGGGCTAGGGTTAGGGTTAACTGAGGATGGGTTAGGGTTAACTGAGGATGGGTTAGAGTTAATGGAGGATGGGCTAGGGTTAGGGTTAACTGAGGATGGGTTAGGGTTAACTGAGGATGGGTTAGAGTTAATGGAGGATGGGCTAGGGTTAGGGTTAACTGAGGATGGGCTAGGGTTAACTGAGGATGGGTTAGAGTTAATGGAGGATGGGCTAGGGTTAACTGAGGATGGGTTAGGGTTAACTGAGGATGGGTTAGGGTTAACTGAGGATGGGTTAGGGTTAACTGAGGATGGGTTAGGGTTAACTGAGGATGGGTTAGGGCTAGGGTTAACAGAGGATGGGCTAGGGTTAACAGAGGATGGGTTAGGGTTAACAGAGGATGGGTTTAGGGTTAATGGAGGATGGGTTAGGGTTAACTGAGGATGGGTTAGGGTTAACTGAGGATGGGTTAGGGTTAACTGAGGATGGGTTAGGGTTAACTGAGGATGGGTTAGGGTTAACTGAGGATGTGTTAGGGTTAACTGAGGATGGGTTAGGGTTAACTGAGGATGGGTTATTAACTGAGGATGGGTTAGGGTTAACTGAGGATGGGTTAGGGTTAACTGAGGATGGGTTAGGGTTAGGGTTAACAGAGGATGGGTTAGGGCTAGGGGTAACAGAGGATGGGTTAGGGTTAACAGAGGATGGGTTAGGGTTAACTGAGGATGGGTTAGGGTTAACTGAGGATGGTCTAGGGTTAACTGAGGATGGTCTAGGGTTAACTGAGGATGGGTTAGGGTTAACTGAGGATGGGTTAGGGTTAACTGAGGATGGGTTAGGGTTAACTGAGGATGGGTTAGGGTTAACTGAGGATGGTCTAGGGTTAACTGAGGATGGGTTAGGGTTAACTGAGGATGGGTTAGGGTTAACTGAGGATGGGTTAGGGTTCACAGAGGATGGGTTAGGGTTAGGGTTCACAGAGGATGGGTTAGGGTTAGGGTTAACAGAGGATGGGTTAGGGTTAAAAGAGGATGGGCTATGGTTAGGGTTAATGGAGGATGGGTTAGGGTTAGGGTTCACAGAGGATGGGTTAGGGTTAGGGTTCACAGAGGATGGGTTAGGGTTAGGGTTCACAGAGGATGCGTTAGGGTTAACTGAGGATGGGCTAGGGTTAGGGTTAACTGAGGATGGGCTAGGGTTAGGGTTAACTGAGGATGGGCTAGGGTTAGGGTTAACTGAGGATGGATTAGGGTTAAGGGAGGATGGGCTAGGGTTAGGGTTAACTGAGGATGGGCTAGGGTTAGGGTTAACTGAGGATGGGTTAGGGTTAACTGAGGATGGGTTAGAGTTAATGGAGGATTGGCTAGGGTTAGGGTTAACTGAGGATGGGTTAGGGTTAACTGAGGATGGGTTAGAGTTAATGGAGGATGGGCTAGGGTTAGGGTTAACTGAGGATGGGCTAGGGTTAACTGAGGATGGGTTAGAGTTAATGGAGGATGGGCTAGGGTTAGGGTTAACTGAGGATGGGTTAGGGTTAACTGAGGATGGGTTAGGGTTAACTGAGGATGGGTTAGGGTTAACTGAGGATGGGTTAGGGTTAACTGAGGATGGGTTAGGGTTAACTGAGGATGGTCTAGGGTTAACTGAGGATGGGTTAGGGTTAACTGAGGATGGGTTAGGGTTAACTGAGGATGGGTTAGGGTTAACTGAGGATGGGTTAGGGTTAGGGTTCACAGAGGATGGGTTAGGGTTAGGGTTAACAGAGGATGGGTTAGGGTTAACAGAGGATGGGCTATGGTTAGGGTTAATGGAGGATGGGTTAGGGTTAGGGTTCACAGAGGATGGGTTAGGGTTAGGGTTCACAGAGGATGGGTTAGGGTTAGGGTTAACTGAGGATGGATTAGGGTTAGGGTTAACTGAGGATGGATTAGGGTTAAGGGAGGATGGGCTAGGGTTAGGGTTAACTGAGGATGGGCTAGGGTTAGGGTTAACTGAGGATGGGTTAGGGTTAACTGAGGATGGGTTAGGGTTAGGGTTCACAGAGGATGCGTTAGGGTTAACTGAGGATGGGCTAGGGTTAGGGTTAACTGAGGACGGGCTAGGGTTAGGGTTAACTGAGGATGGATTAGGGTTAAGGGAGGATGGGCTAGGGTTAGGGTTAACTGAGGATGGGCTAGGGTTAGGGTTAACTGAGGATGGGTTAGAGTTAATGGAGGATGGGCTAGGGTTAGGGTTAACTGAGGATGGGTTAGGGTTAACTGAGGATGGGTTAGAGTTAATGGAGGATGGGCTAGGGTTAGGGTTAACTGAGGATGGGCTAGGGTTAACTGAGGATGGGTTAGGGTTAACTGAGGATGGGTTAGGGTTAACTGAGGATGGGTTAGGGTTAACTGAGGATGGGTTAGGGTTAACTGAGGATGGTCTAGGGTTAACTGAGGATGGGTTAGGGTTAACTGAGGATGGGTTAGGGTTAACTGAGGATGGGTTAGGGTTAACTGAGGATGGGTTAGGGTTAGGGTTCACAGAGGATGGGTTAGGGTTAGGGTTAACAGAGGATGGGTTAGGGTTAACAGAGGATGGGCTATGGTTAGGGTTAATGGAGGATGGGTTAGGGTTAGGGTTCACAGAGGATGGGTTAGGGTTAGGGTTCACAGAGGATGGGTTAGGGTTAACTGAGGATGGGCTAGGGTTAGGGTTAACTGAGGATGGGCTAGGGTTAGGGTTAACTGAGGATGGATTAGGGTTAAGGGAGGATGGGCTAGGGTTAGGGTTAACTGAGGATGGGCTAGGGTTAGGGTTAACTGAGGATGGGTTAGGGTTAACTGAGGATGGGTTAGAGTTAATGGAGGATGGGCTAGGGTTAGGGTTAACTGAGGATGGGTTAGGGTTAACTGAGGATGGGTTAGAGTTAATGGAGGATGGGCTAGGGTTAGGGTTAACTGAGGATGGGCTAGGGTTAACTGAGGATGGGTTAGAGTTAATGGAGGATGGGCTAGGGTTAGGGTTAACTGAGGATGGGTTAGGGTTAACTGAGGATGGGTTAGAGTTAATGGAGGATGGGCTAGGGTTAGGGTTAACTGAGGATGGGCTAGGGTTAACTGAGGATGGGTTAGAGTTAATGGAGGATGGGCTAGGGTTAGGGTTAACTGAGGATGGGTTAGGGTTAACTGAGGATGGGTTAGGGTTAGGGTTCACAGAGGATGGGTTAGGGTTAGGGTTAACAGAGGATGGGTTAGGGTTAACAGAGGATGGGCTATGGTTAGGGTTAATGGAGGATGGGTTAGGGTTAGGGTTCACAGAGGATGGGTTAGGGTTAGGGTTCACAGAGGATGGGTTAGGGTTAGGGTTAACTGAGGATGGATTAGGGTTAAGGGAGGATGGGCTAGGGTTAGGGTTAACTGAGGATGGGCTAGGGTTAGGGTTAACTGAGGATGGGTTAGGGTTAACTGAGGATGGGTTAGGGTTAGGGTTCACAGAGGATGCGTTAGGGTTAACTGAGGATGGGCTAGGGTTAGGGTTAACTGAGGATGGGCTAGGGTTAGGGTTAACTGAGGATGGATTAGGGTTAAGGGAGGATGGGCTAGGGTTAGGGTTAACTGAGGATGGGCTAGGGTTAGGGTTAACTGAGGATGGGTTAGGGTTAACTGAGGATTGGTTAGAGTTAATGGAGGATGGGCTAGGGTTAGGGTTAACTGAGGATGGGTTAGGGTTAACTGAGGATGGGTTAGAGTTAATGGAGGATGGGCTAGGGTTAGGGTTAACTGAGGATGGGCTAGGGTTAACTGAGGATGGGTTAGGGTTAACTGAGGATGGGTTAGGGTTAACTGAGGATGGGTTAGGGTTAACTGAGGATGGGTTAGGGTTAACTGAGGATGGTCTAGGGTTAACTGAGGATGGGTTAGGGTTAACTGATGATGGGTTAGGGTTAACTGAGGATGGGTTAGGGTTAACTGAGGATGGGTTAGGGTTAGGATTCACAGAGGATGGGTTAGGGTTAGGGTTAACAGAGGATGGGTTAGGGTTAACAGAGGATGGGCTATGGTTAGGGTTAATGGAGGATGGGTTAGGGTTAGGGTTCACAGAGGATGGGTTAGGGTTAGGGTTCACAGAGGATGGGTTAGGGTTAGGGTTCACAGAGGATGCGTTAGGGTTAACTGAGGATGGGCTAGGGTTAGGGTTAACTGAGGATGGGCTAGGGTTAGGGTTAACTGAGGATGGATTAGGGTTAATGGAGGATGGGCTAGGGTTAGGGTTAACTGAGGATGGGCTAGGGTTAGGGTTAACTGAGGATGGGTTAGGGTTAACTGAGGATGGGTTAGAGTTAATGGAGGATGGGCTAGGGTTAGGGTTAACTGAGGATGGGTTAGGGTTAACTGAGGATGGGTTAGAGTTAATGGAGGATGGGCTAGGGTTAGGGTTAACTGAGGATGGGCTAGGGTTAACTGAGGATGGGTTAGAGTTAATGGAGGATGGGCTAGGGTTAGGGTTAACTGAGGATGGGTTAGGGTTAACTGAGGATGGGTTAGAGTTAATGGAGGATGGGCTAGGGTTAGGGTTAACTGAGGATGGGCTAGGGTTAACTGAGGATGGGTTAGAGTTAATGGAGGATGGGCTAGGGTTAGGGTTAACAGAGGATGGGTTAGGGTTAACAGAGGATGGGCTATGGTTAGGGTTAATGGAGGATGGGTTAGGGTTAGGGTTCACAGAGGATGGGTTAGGGTTAGGGTTCACAGAGGATGGGTTAGGGTTAGGGTTAACTGAGGATGGATTAGGGTTAAGGGAGGATGGGCTAGGGTTAGGGTTAACTGAGGATGGGCTAGGGTTAGGGTTAACTGAGGATGGGTTAGGGTTAACTGAGGATGGGTTAGGGTTAGGGTTCACAGAGGATGCGTTAGGGTTAACTGAGGATGGGCTAGGGTTAGGGTTAACTGAGGATGGGCTAGGGTTAGGGTTAACTGAGGATGGATTAGGGTTAAGGGAGGATGGGCTAGGGTTAGGGTTAACTGAGGATGGGCTAGTGTTAGGGTTAACTGAGGATGGGTTAGGGTTAACTGAGGATGGGTTAGAGTTAATGGAGGATGGGCTAGGGTTAGGGTTAACTGAGGATGGGTTAGGGTTAACTGAGGATGGGTTAGAGTTAATGGAGGATGGGCTAGGGTTAGGGTTAACTGAGGATGGGCTAGGGTTAACTGAGGATGGGTTAGGGTTAACTGAGGATGGGTTAGGGTTAACTGAGGATGGGTTAGGGTTAACTGAGGATGGGTTAGGGTTAACTGAGGATGGTCTAGGGTTAACTGAGGATGGGTTAGGGTTAACTGAGGATGGGTTAGGGTTAACTGAGGATGGGTTAGGGTTAACTGAGGATGGGTTAGGGTTAGGGTTCACAGAGGATGGGTTAGGGTTAGGGTTAACAGAGGATGGGTTAGGGTTAACAGAGGATGGGCTATGGTTAGGGTTAATGGAGGAAGGGTTAGGGTTAGGGTTCACAGAGGATGGGTTAGGGTTAGGGTTCACAGAGGATGGGTTAGGGTTAGGGTTCACAGAGGATGCGTTAGGGTTAACTGAGGATGGGCTAGGGTTAGGGTTAACTGAGGATGGGCTAGGGTTAGGGTTAACTGAGGATGGATTAGGGTTAAGGGAGGATGGGCTAGGGTTAGGGTTAACTGAGGATGGGCTAGGGTTAGGGTTAACTGAGGATGGGTTAGGGTTAACTGAGGATGGGTTAGAGTTAATGGAGGATGGGCTAGGGTTAGGGTTAACTGAGGATGGGCTAGGGTTAACTGAGGATGGGTTAGAGTTAATGGAGGATGGGCTAGGGTTAGGGTTAACTGAGGATGGGTTAGGGTTAACTGAGGATGGGTTAGAGTTAATGGAGGATGGGCTAGGGTTAGGGTTAACTGAGGATGGGTTAGGGTTAACTGAGGATGGGTTAGAGTTAATGGAGGATGGGCTAGGGTTAGGGTTAACTGAGGATGGGCTAGGGTTAACTGAGGATGGGTTAGAGTTAATGGAGGATGGGCTAGGGTTAGGGTTAACTGAGGATGGGCTAGGGTTAACTGAGGATGGGTTAGAGTTAATGGAGGATGGGCTAGGGTTAGGGTTAACTGAGGATGGGTTAGGGTTAACTGAGGATGGGTTAGAGTTAATGGAGGATGGGCTAGGGTTAGGGTTAACTGAGGATGGGTTAGGGTTAACTGAGGATGGGTTAGAGTTAATGGAGGATGGGCTAGGGTTAGGGTTAACTGAGGATGGGTTAGAGTTAATGGAGGATGGGCTAGGATTAGGGTTAACTGAGGATGGGTTAGAGTTAATGGAGGATGGGCTAGGGTTAGGGTTAACTGAGGATGGGTTAGAGTTAATGGAGGATGGGCTAGGGTTAGGGTTAACTGAGGATGGGTTAGAGTTAATGGAGGATGGGCTAGGGTTAGGGTTAATGGAGGATGGGCTAGGGTTAACTGAGGATGGGTTAGGGTTAACTGAGGATGGGTTAGGGTTAACTGAGGATGGGTTAGGGTTAACTGAGGATGGGTTAGAGTTAATGGAGGATGGGCTAGGGTTAGGGTTAACTGAGGATGGGTTAGGGTTAACTGAGGATGGGTTAGAGTTAATGGAGGATGGGCTAGGGTTAGGGTTAACTGAGGATGGGTTAGGGTTAACTGAGGATGGGTTAGAGTTCATGGAGGATGGGCTAGGGTTAGGGTTAACTGAGGATGGGCTAGGGTTAACTGAGGATGGGTTAGAGTTAATGGAGGATGGGCTAGGGTTAGGGTTAACTGAGGATGGGCTAGGGTTAACTGAGGATGGGTTAGAGTTAATGGAGGATGGGCTAGGGTTAGGGTTAACTGAGGATGGGTTAGGGTTAACTGAGGATGGGTTAGAGTTAATGGAGGATGGGCTAGGGTTAGGGTTAACTGAGGATGGGTTAGGGTTAACTGAGGATGGGTTAGAGTTAATGGAGGATGGGCTAGGGTTAGGGTTAACTGAGGATGGGTTAGAGTTAATGGAGGATGGGCTAGGGTTAGGGTTAACTGAGGATGGGTTAGAGTTAATGGAGGATGGGCTAGGGTTAGGGTTAACTGAGGATGGGTTAGAGTTAATGGAGGATGGGCTAGGGTTAGGGTTAACTGAGGATGGGTTAGAGTTAATGGAGGATGGGCTAGGGTTAGGGTTAACTGAGGATGGGTTAGAGTTAATGGAGGATGGGCTAGGGTTAGGGTTAACTGAGGATGGGTTAGAGTTAATGGAGGATGGGCTAGGGTTAGGGTTAACTGAGGATGGGTTAGAGTTAATGGAGGATGGGCTAGGGTTAGGGTTAATGGAGGATGGGCTAGGGTTAACTGAGGATGGGTTAGGGTTAACTGAGGATGGGTTAGGGTTAACTGAGGATGGGTTAGGGTTAACTGAGGATGGGTTAGAGTTAATGGAGGATGGGCTAGGGTTAGGGTTAACTGAGGATGGGTTAGGGTTAACTGAGGATGGGTTAGAGTTAATGGAGGATGGGCTAGGGTTAGGGTTAACTGAGGATGGGTTAGGGTTAACTGAGGATGGGTTAGAGTTCATGGAGGATGGGCTAGGGTTAGGGTTAACTGAGGATGGGCTAGGGTTAACTGAGGATGGGTTAGAGTTAATGGAGGATGGGCTAGGGTTAGGGTTAACTGAGGATGGGCTAGGGTTAACTGAGGATGGGTTAGAGTTAATGGAGGATGGGCTAGGGTTAGGGTTAACTGAGGATGGGTTAGGGTTAACTGAGGATGGGTTAGAGTTAATGGAGGATGGGCTAGGGTTAGGGTTAACTGAGGATGGGTTAGGGTTAACTGAGGATGGGTTAGAGTTAATGGAGGATGGGCTAGGGTTAGGGTTAACTGAGGATGGGTTAGAGTTAATGGAGGATGGGCTAGGGTTAGGGTTAACTGAGGATGGGTTAGAGTTAATGGAGGATGGGCTAGGGTTAGGGTTAACTGAGTATGGGTTAGAGTTAATGGAGGATGGGCTAGGGTTAGGGTTAACTGAGGATGGGTTAGAGTTAATGGAGGATGGGCTAGGGTTAGGGTTAATGGAGGATGGGCTAGGGTTAACTGAGGATGGGTTAGGGTTAACTGAGGATGGGTTAGGGTTAACTGAGGATGGGTTAGGGTTAACTGAGGATGGGTTAGAATTAATGGAGGATGGGCTAGGGTTAGGGTTAACTGAGGATGGGTTAGAGTTAATGGAGGATGGGCTAGGGTTAGGGTTAACTGAGGATGGGTTAGAGTTAATGGAGGATGGGCTAGGGTTAGGGTTAACTGAGGATGGGTTAGAGTTAATGGAGGATGGGCTAGGGTTAGGGTTAACTGAGGATGGGTTAGAGTTAATGGAGGATGGGCTAGGGTTAGGGTTAATGGAGGATGGGCTAGGGTTAACTGAGGATGGGTTAGGGTTAACTGAGGATGGGTTAGGGTTAACTGAGGATGGGTTAGGGTTAACTGAGGATGGGTTAGAGTTAATGGAGGATGGGCTAGGGTTAGGGTTAACTGAGGATGGGTTAGAGTTAATGGAGGATGGGCTAGGGTTAGGGTTAACTGAGGATGGGTTAGGGTTAACTGAGGATGGGTTAGGGTTAACTGAGGATGGGTTAGGGTTAACTGAGGATGGGTTAGAGTTAATGGAGGATGGGCTAGGGTTAGGGTTAACTGAGGATGGGTTAGAGTTAATGGAGGATGGGCTAGGGTTAGGGTTAACTGAGGATGGGTTAGGGTTAACTGAGGATGGGTTAGGGTTAACTGAGGATGGGTTAGGGTTAACTGAGGATGGGTTAGAGTTAATGGAGGATGGGCTAGGGTTAGGGTTAACTGAGGATGGGTTAGAGTTAATGGAGGATGGGCTAGGGTTAGGGTTAACTGAGGATGGGTTAGGGTTAACTGAGGATGGGTTAGGGTTAACTGAGGATGGGTTAGAGTTAATGGAGGATGGGCTAGGGTTAGGGTTAACTGAGGATGGGTTAGAGTTAATGGAGGATGGGCTAGGGTTAGGGTTAACTGAGGATGGGTTAGGGTTAACTGAGGATGGGTTAGGGTTAACTGAGGATGGGTTAGGGTTAACTGAGGATGGGTTAGGGTTAACTGAGGATGGGTTAGGGTTAACTGAGGATGGGTTAGGGTTAACTGAGGATGGGTTAGGGTTAACTGAGGATGGGTTAGGGTTAACTGAGGATGGGTTAGGGTTAACTGAGGATGGGTTGATGACCTGGGTGTTTCCTGTAGGCCAATAGAAAAATGTCATGCAGAGAATGCTGCATCGCTGCAGCAGCTCGTGAATGTTGCGTAAATTTTTATTTTTATTCTTCACCTTTATTTAAACTCTCTGGGATATGTGGCACGGTAACGTCCCACCTGGCCAACATCCAGTGAAAATGCAGAGCGCCAAATTCAAGTAAATTACAATACAAATTAAACTTTCATGAAATCACACATTCAATATACAATATACATCAAAAATACCTTACGGCTAAAGCAAACAATGCTATTATCTGAGGATAGCAACCAAGCAAACAAACACAGGCCATCATATTTCAACCCTCCTGGCGCGACACAAAACGCAGAAATAAAGACATAATTCATGCCTTACCTTTGACAAGCTTCTTCTGTTGGCACTCCAATATGTCCCATAAACATCACAAATGGTCCTTTTATTCAATTAATTCTGTCGATATATATCCAAAATGTCCATTTATTTGGCGCGTTTGATCCAGAAAAACACCGGTTCCAACTTGCACAACGTGACTACAAAATATCTCAAAAGTTACCTGTAAGCTTTGTCCAAACATTTCAAACTACTTTTTGAATACAGCTTTAGGTATTTTTTTACGTAAATAATCGATAAAATTGAAGACGGGATGAACTGTGTTCAATACTGGAGGAAAACAATGTGTAGCATGCTTTCTGGTCCGGCGCCTCTAACAAACAGTACACTTCACTGGAGCCTCATTCTGAACATGGCTACTTCTTCATTTCTCAAAGGAAAAACCTCAAACAATTTCTAAAGACTCTTGACATCCAGTGGAAGCGATAGTAACTGCAAAAAGGTCCCTTAGAAATCTGGATTCCCAATGAAACCTCATTGAAAAGAGAGTGACCTAAAAAAAAAAACAATCTCAATGGTTTGTCCTCGGGGTTTGGCCTGCCAAATAAGTTATTTTATAGTCACAGAGATGATTGAAAGAGTTTCAGAAACTTCAGAGTGTTTTCTATCCAATACTACTAATAATATGCATATATTAGCATCTGGGACTGAGTAGGAGGCAGTTTACTCTGGGCACGCTTTTCATCCAAACGTGAAAATGCTGCCCCCTATCCTAGAGAAGTTAACCAGGTAGGCCAGTTGAGAACAAGTTCTCCTTTACAACTGCAGCAGGGCCAAGATAAAGCAAAGCAGTGACACACAAACAACAACACAGAGTTACACATGGAATAAGTAAACGTACAGTCAATAACACAATAGAAAATCTGTATACAGTGTGTATACAGTGTGTGCAAATTAGGTAAGATTTGGGAGGTAAGGCAATAAATGGGCCGTAGTGGCGAAGTAATTACAATTTAGCAATTAAACACTGGAGTGATAGATTTTCAGAAGATGAATGTGGAAGTAGAGATACAGGGGTGCAAAGGAGAAAAAACCCAATATGGGGATGAGGTAGTTGGATGGGCTATTTACAGGTGGACTATGTAAAGGTGCAATTTTCTGTTAGCTGCTCTGACAGCTGATGCATAACCTGTAGCCAGTGGGTTTGGCGATGAATATGAAGCGAGGGCCAGCCAACAAGAGCATACAGGTCGCAGTGGTGGGTAGTATATGGGGCTTTGGTGACAAAATGGATGGCACTGTGATAATTTGCTGAGTAGAGTGTTGGAGGCTATTTTGTAAATGACATCGCCGAGGTCAAGTGCTGGATGCTTTGTTGCGAAATAGGAAGCTGATTCTAGATTTAATTTTGGATTGGAGATGCTTAATGTGAGTCAACACAAAAATGGCTCCGGAAGAAATGGCAGCAGTTTTAGGGGCCCAACAAATGGTGCTACTATGTGTTTTTTTCGAGTTATTTATAACTTATTTTGTACATAATGTTTCTGCAACCGTATCTTACGGCAAAAAATAACTTCTGGATATCAGGCCAGCGATCACTCACCTCGGATTAGATGACAGGACAGCGAACCCTCACCTCGGATTAGATGACAGGCCAGCGATCACTCACCTCGGATTAGATATCAGGACAGCGATCCTCACCTCGGATTAGATATCAGGCCAGCGATCACTCACCTCGGATTAGAGATCAGGCCAGTGATCACTCACCTCGGAATAGATATCATGCCAGCGATCCCTCACCTCGGATTAGATATCAGGCCAGCGATCACTCACCTCGGATTAGATATCAGGACAGCGATCCCTCACCTCGGATTAGATATCAGGCCAGCGATCACTCACCTCGGATTAGATATCAGGCCAGCGATCACTCACCTCGGAATAGATATCATGCCAGCGATCACTCACCTCGGATTAGATACCAAAGTGCAATCATTGGACAATAAATTAGACAAGGTACGATCACGAATATCCTACCAACGGGACATCAAAAACTGTAATATCCTATGTGTCACGGAATCGTGGCTGAATGATGACATGGATATTCAGCTAGCGGGATATACGCTGCACCGGCAAGATAAAACAGCACACTCCGGTAAGACGAGGGGGGGCGGTCTGTGCATATTTGTAAACAACAGCTGGTGCACGAAATCTAAGGAAGTCTCTAGATTTTGCTCGCCTGAAGTAGAGTATATTGTGATAAATTGCAGGCCACACTACTTGCCTAGAGAGTTTTCAGCTATACTTTTCGTGGCTGTTTATTTACCACCACAGACGGATGCTGGCATTAAGACCGCACTCAGTCAGCTGTATAAGGAAATAAGCAAACAGGAAACCACTCACCCAGAGGCGGCGCTCCTAGTGCCCGGAGACTTTAATGCAGGGAAACTTAAATCAGTTCTACCAAATTTCTATCAACATGTTAAATGTGCAACCAGAGGGGGGGGGGGAATCACCTGTACTCCACACACAGAGACACGTACAAAGCTCTCCTTCGCCCTCCATTTGGTGTATCTGACCACAACTCTATACTCCTGATTCCTGCTTACAAGCTAAAATTAAAGCAGGAAGCCCCAGTGACTCGGTCTATAAAAAAGTGTAGGTGTGTAGCCAGGCGAGTAACCATCACCCTCTGTCTTCTTCTGGTGGTGTAGCTGTGTAGCCAGGCTAGTAACCATCACCCTCTGTCTTCTTCTGGTGGTGTAGCTGTGGAGCCAGGCTAGTAACCATCACCCTCTGTCTTCTTCTGGTGGTGTAGCTGTGTAGCCAGGCTAGTAACCATCACCCTCTGTCTTCTTCTGGTGATAAAGCTGTGGAGCCAGGCTAGTAACCATCACCCTCTGTCTTCTTCTGGTGATAAAGCTGTGGAGCCAGGCTAGTAACCATCACCCTCTGTCTTCTTCTGGCGGTATAGCTGTGTAGCCAGGCTAGTAACCATCACCCTCTGCCTTCTTCTGGTGGTGTAGCTGTGGAGCCAGGCTAGTAACCATCACCCTCTGTCTTCTTCTGGTGGTGTAGCTGTGGAGCCAGGCTAGTAACCATCACCCTCTGTCTTCTTCTGGTGATAAAGCTGTGTAGCCAGGCTAGTAACTATCCCCCTCTGTCTTCTTCTGGTGATAAATTGTGGAGCCAGGCTAGTAACCATCACCCTCTGTCTTCTTCTGGTGATAAAGCTGTGGCGCCAGGCTAGTAACCTTGGAAAGATAGCTTTTGCAGGAGCTTTGCTTGATCTACTCGTTCAAGGGCTTTGGACATATCAGCAAGTAACCAAGGCAGCAGCTACTCTTCCTGGTTTACAGCTAAGTTAGGGCCATTTATACAATTTTAAAACATTACAATATATTCACAGATTTCACAACACACTGTGTGCCCTCAGGCCCCTACTCCACCACTACCACATATCTACAGTACTAAATCCATGTGTATGTGTGTGTATAGTGCGTATGTTATCGTGTGTGTGTGTGTGTATAGTGCGTATGTATGCATGTGTCTGTGCCAATATTTGTGATGCTTCACAGTCCCCGCTGTTCCATAAGGTGTTTTTTATCTGTTTTTTAAATCTGTTTCTACTGCTGGTTCAGTTACCTGATGTGGAATAGAGTTCCATGTAGTCATGGCTCTATGTAGTACTGTGCGCCTTCCATAGTCTGTTCTGGATTTGGGGACTGTGATGAGACCTCTGGTGGCATGTCTTGTGGGGTATGTATGGGTGTCTGAATTGTGTGCCAGTAGTTAAGACAGACAGCTCGGTGTATTCACCATGTCAATACCTCTCATAAATACAAGTAGTGATGAAGTCAATCTCTCCTCCACTTTGAGCCAGTAGAAATTGACATGCATATTATTAATATTAACTCACTGTATGCACCCCAGGGCCAGACGTGCTGCCCTGTTCTGAGCCAATTGCAATTTTCCTAAGTCCTTTTTTCTGGCAACCATCATCATCACCATCATCACTAAGATCATCATCATCATCATCACCAACACCATCATCACCATCATCAAAACCATCATTACTAAGACCATCATCACTACCATCATCATCATCACCACCATCATCATCATCACCAAGACCATCATCACTACCATCATCATCATCATCACCACCATCATCACCATCATGTTTCTCACCTCTCCACTCTAGCTGTCTGCGGTGAGCATTCTGGAATAAAATGGCCTTTGAAACATCCCTTTAAGAGATGTGTGTGTGCTGCAGGGCTATACTCTAGAAGAGGTGCCAGATTCGTGTTGTGATCGCTGTGTTGCCACTGCCTGCACCATCCAACGACCTGATGGACACTTCATCACTGTCAAGGTTAGACACACACACACTAACGCACGCACGCACACACACACACACACAACTCTACTTTACTCAAACTCTAACCACCTGTCTCTCACCCTACAGGTCAACAGTAAACTAGCTCTACTCTAACCCCCTGTCTCTCACCCTACAGGTCAACAGTAAACTAGCTCTACTCTAACCCCCTGTCTCTCACCCTACAGGTCAACAGCAGTCTAAATGAAGGCTGTAGTCAGTACTCCTGTGGTGTCAACAGTAAAGGAGATCTGGTTCTCCAGACCAGAGTGACCACCTGCCCTTCTTTCGACCGCCAACTCTGTCTGGACCAGGGGGTATGGATACAACACAACACTATAACCACAACACAACCACAATACAACCATTAACCCTCATCACAACACTATAACCACAACACAACCACGACACAACCATTAACCCTCATCACAACACAACCACAATACAACCACAATACAACCATTAACCCTCATCACAACACAACCATTAACCCTCATCACATCACAACCATTAACCCTCATCACAACACAACCATTAACCCTCATCACATCACAACCATTAACCCTCATCACAACACAACCATTAACCCTCATCACAACACAACCATTAACCCTCATCACAACACAACCATTAACCCTCATCACATCACAACCATTAACCCTCATCACAACACAACCATTAACCCTCTTTACAACACAACCACAATACAACCATTAACCCTCATCACAACACAACCATTAACCCTCATCACAACACTATAACCACAACACTATAACCACAAAACAATCATTAACCCTCATCACAACACAACCATTAACCCTCATCACAACACATCCAACCACAACACTAATCCTTGATACAGTACTATAACCACAATACCACCACCAAACAACACTATGGGTATTTCTCTAAATGCGTACTACCGTGCTACCGTATTACCGTACTCTGAGCTTTGAGCACATTGCACCACGGGAGGGTCATGGCATGTGTCCAAATTAAAAAGTGTGAGTACAGAGACACTTCTCGGGTGCGTACTCCGTTGGTACATATTTTGAAGCATGCATCGCTGCTTCATCTGAAAGTATGCACAGAAATATGCTGCTTCATCTGAAAGTATGCACAGAAATATGCTGCTTCATCTGAAAGTATGCACAGAAATATGCTGCTTCATCTGAAAGTATGCACAGAAATATGCTGCTTCATCTGAAAGTATCCACAGAAATATGCTGCTTCATCTGAAAGTATGCACAGAAATATGCTGCTTCATCTGAAAGTATGCACAGAAATATGCTGCTTCATCTGAAAGTATGCACAGAAATATGCTGCTTCATCTGAAAGTATGCACAGAAATATGCTGCTTCATCTGAAAGTATGCACAGAAATATGCTGCTTCATCTGAAAGTATGCACAGAAATATGCTGCTTCATCTGAAAGTATGCACAGAAATATGACGCAACCTTTCTTGAAAACAATGGTGGCTGGAATTAAACTGAAGTGACAGAAAATACACTTGAAATACACAGAAAATGAAAAGTGGTCAATTCACGTCTCATATGTTGCCTGACTTCAATAGTTTTTCTTGATGCGTTAATAAATACATGCAGTGTTAACATTGGCATGGTTACCTGCCTACAATAACCAGTGTGTCTAGATCACAAGCCCATAGTAAGTCAATAGGGATTACTGGCTATGTAAAGTTGTATGTGTTCTCCACACTCTCCTCCTCCAGGGAACGTCATGGGAGAATGCACTCAGAGCATGATAGGGTGGAGCACAGTAGTATCCATGTTGAGAAACTCCCTATGACTACCTAAACCGAACTCCAACCCTAATATAAGACAACAATACAACACCACCTACTGTACGTCCAACGCTAACCCTCAATACAACATGACAACCACAACGCTAACCCTCAATACAACATGACAACCACAACGCTAACCCTCAATACAACATGACAACCACAACGCTAACCCTCAATACAACATGACAACCACAACGCTAACCCTCAATACAACATGACAACCACAACGCTAACCCTCAATACAACATGACAACCACAACGCTAACCCTCAATACAACATGACAACCACAACGCTAACCCTCAATACAACATGACAACCACAACGCTAACCCTCAATACAACATGACAACCACAACGCTAACCCTCAGTACAACATGACAACCACAACGCTAACCCTCAATACAACATGACAACCACAACGCTAACCCTCAGTACAACATGACAACCACAACGCTAACCCTCAATACAACATGACAACCACAACGCTAACCCTCAGTACAACATGACAACCACAACGCTAACCCTCAATACAACATGACAACCACAACGCTAACCCTCAGTACAACATGACAACCACAACGCTAACCCTCAATACAACATGACAACCACAACGCTAACCCTCAATACAACATGACAACCACAACGCTAACCCTCAATACAACATGACAACCACAACGCTAACCCTCAATACAACATGACAACCACAACGCTAACCCTCAGTACAACATGACAACCACAACGCTAACCCTCAATACAACATGACAACCACAACGCTAACCCTCAATACAACATGACAACCACAACGCTAACCCTCAATACAACATGACAACCACAACGCTAACCCTCAGTACAACATGACAACCACAACGCTAACCCTCAATACAACATGACAACCACAACGCTAACCCTCAGTACAACATGACAACCACAACGCTAACCCTCAGTACAACATGACAACCACAACGCTAACCCTCAGTACAACATGACAACCACAACGCTAACCCTCAGTACAACATGACAACCACAACGCTAACCCTCAGTACAACATGACAACCACAACGCTAACCCTCAGTACAACATGACAACCACAACGCTAACCCTCAGTACAACATGACAACCACAACGCTAACCCTCAATACAACATGACAACCACAACGCTAACCCTCAATACAACACAACACCACCTACATCCAACCACAACACTACCACATTTTACACATTACAGCTCCACAAACACTACATGTCCAAAGGTATGTGGACAACCCTTCAAATGAGTGAATTCAGCTATTTCAGCAACACCGGTTGCTGACAGGTGTATAAAATCGAGGACACAGCCATGCAATCTCCATAGACAAACATTGATTGTAAAATGGCTTTACTGAAGAGCTCAGTGACTTTCAACGTGACACCGTCATAAGATGCCACCTTTCCAACAAGTCAGTTCGTAAAATTTCTGCCTTGCAAAAGCTTCCCCGGTAAAATGTGTGTGTTGTTATTGTGAAGTGGAAATGTCTAGGAGCAACAATGTCTCAGCCGCGAAGTGGTAGACCACACAAACTTACAGAACGGGACTGCCGAGTGCTGAAAAATCATCTGTCCTCGGTTGCAACACTCACTACTGAGTTCTAAGCTTCCTCTGGAAGTAACGTCAGCACAAGAACTGTTCGTCGGGTGCTTCATGAAATGTGTTTCCATGGTCGAGCAGCCAAACACAAGCCTAAGATCACCAAGCGCGCGCAATGCCAAGCGTTGGCTGGAGTGGTATAAAGCTTGGTGCCATTGGACTCTGTGGAAACGCGTTCTCCGGAGTGATGAATCACGCTTCACCATCTGGCAGTCCAATGGACAAATATGGGTTTGGCGGATTGTCAGCAGAAAGCTACCTGGCCCAATGCATAGTGCCAACTGTAAAGTTTGGTGGAGGGGGAATAATGGTCTGGGCCTGTCTTTCATGTTTCGGGCCCTTTAATTCCAGTGAAGGGGTATCTTAACACTACAGCATACACTGACATTCTAGACAATTCTTCGTTTCCATATTTGTTTGAACAGTTTGGGGAAGGCCCTTTCCTGTTTCAGCATGACAATGCTCCTGTGCACAAAGCAGGTCCATACAGAAATGCTTTGCCGACATCAATGTGGAAGAACTTGACTGGCCTGCACAGAGCCCTGAACTCAACCCCATCGAACACCTTTGGGATGAATTGGAAAGCCGACTGCGAGCCAGGCCTAATCACCCAACATCAGTGCCCGACCTCACTAATGCTCTTGTGGCTGAATGGAAGAAAGTCCCTGCTGCAATGTTCCAACATCTATTGGAAAGCCTTCCCAGAAGAGTGAATGCTGTTATAGCAGGAAAGGGGGGACCAGCTCCATGTTAATGCCCATGATTTTGGAATGAGATGTTGGACGAGAAGGTGTCCACATACATTTGGCCGCGTAGTGTATCTATATCAAATGTGTCTGCTGTGTTTTATATTATATGATATGTCTCTGTTGTGTTTTATATTATATGATATGTCTCTGTTGTGTTTTATATTATATGATAGATATGATATGTCTCTGTTGTGTTTTATATTATATGATATGTCTCTGTTGTGTTTTATATTATATGATATATATGATATGTCTAATCGTCTCTGTGTTCAGGGGAAGATCAGCCAGATAGGAACCAGCTGCTGTGAGATGTGTGAGTATCATCTACAGGGTGTTTGTACCTTGTGTACCTTGTACCTTGTGTTTGTGTCCGTACCTTGTGTTTGTGTCTGTACTGTGTGATTGTAATGTGTGTGTGTGTGTTTATATTGTTAACTGTGTGTGTTTATACTGAGTGTGTGTGTGTACTGAGTGTGTGTCCTTATTGTGTAGGTGTACTGAGTGTGTCCATACTGTGTGTGTGTGTGTGTGTGTGTGTGTGTGTGTGTGTGTGTGTGTGTGTGTGTGTGTGTGTGTGTGTGTGTGTGTGTGTGTGTGTGTGTGTGTGTGTGTGTGTGTGTGTGTGTGAGAACTGGTGTGTGTGTGAGTGTGTGTTGGTGTCGGTACTGAGTGTGTGTGTGTATCTGTAGGTACAGAGCCAGAGTGTAGGAAGACAGTGGGAACACTCAACTACATCAAAGTGGACGACTGTCAGTCACAACAACAGATAGAACTACACTACTGTGAGGTGAGAACACACACAAATATTTAGCAGAGACTCTCCCTCTTAAACACACAATACATGGTTTGGGCAACCAATCTGAATTTTTCGATGGATAGCAACAGTCAACAAAACTTATAGTTTTTTATTTTTTTATTTTTTTTATGGCTATATAATTTAAAAGTGCATCAGGGGTAACTACTTGCAACTGATAGCTGAAATATTGAGACTGTTGAAGTGTTTTTCAAATCCAAAAATGTTTCTGTTGCATGGTTTGCTAGCTAGCTGGTTAGCTAGCTCTCATTGAAAACGTTGCTAATGCTAGCTAACCATAGTTAATGACACATTTTTCCAAATGTCTGTTAGCTAGCTAACTAAAAGTGCTGAATGTAGTAGCAAAACGTTTTTTTTATTTTTTATTACTTTATCTAGTCCTTTGCCTATATCTTAATCTGACTTTCGTACAGGTCATGTTGTTTTTCACATTTCTGTCTCTGGTAAACACACACTATATCAAATAAAATCTAAGTTTGTCACATGCACAGGATACAGAAGGTGTAAACAGTGCAGTGCAACGGTTATTGCATAGTGCAGTATTTTGTTAAATACATGTAGCTAGCTAGCTAAACAATGAATCCTAATCCCAACTATAATGCCGCGTTCAAAACAACTGGGCACTCAGAATTTTTTAATTTATTAAAACGGTCATCCAATTTTGAATTCGAACTCGGGCCTCTTTCTAGAGCTCCGACTTTCAGACCTGAAGATTACTGATGTCATAATTTGACCTCGCATTTTTCCAAGTTCCCAGTTGTTTTGAATGCAGTAATACTACCATGCATGAGTCTGCAGGTAGCTAAAGCTAACCAACTATGGTCAATGTTAGCTAGCTAGCAAAAATAAGGCTATAACTACCAATACAAATGGCTTTCTGCGATACGAATAATATTACTACACAGATCATACACGTAATGTTAGCTAAAGAGCCAGCCAGCTAAAATTAGCTATCTAGCTAACAGTAAGCTTTAACTTAAAATGAAAACAACTTTCTGACAAAATGTGTTCTCTTTTGGACTCTCTTTGCATTTGGCAATCATCTCTCTGCTTCCACCGGGCAATCCAAAACTAGCTCAACTTGTTTCCGTGACAGCGGCACTGTTTCTTCCCCCCGTTTCTTCCCCACCACTGTCATCAGTAGACTGGTTCAATATTTTTTTTTATTGAATCAGGGATTTCCTCATTGTTTGATAAATGTTCATTCAGGGAGAGTCAGCACGATCGTCCTCCAGAAAGTTGTCCATCACAACTTGTTCCCACTAATCTCTGTCGATAGCGCTATTAATTTCAGGGCAGTAATGTAAGAGAGGAGTAGCAAAACTTTTTCAGGTCTTCATTATATCTTTAAAAAAAGCTGAGGTAGAAAGGATTGTCCACACATGCTGAGCAGCTACATGGCACCACCAATCCAAACTCATCTCCCGGTATGTCCATTATCTCAGCCAATCATGGCTAGTGGGAAAGTTCCTGTATGTTTCCATGGCTAAACCAACTAGGCTCATAATAAAAAATTGTATTAATATATTCAGAAGGCATATAAGTTTGTTATGAAGACACATGAAAGTTCACATGTTCAAGATGGAATTTCTGCCACAAAACGCATTTTGATGCAAATAAATGTAAAAAAAAGTTGAAATGCCTCTCCTGTGAAGTAGTGACGTACATGCAACATACATCTAGCTTCTGGAAACAGGTCAAAAGTGGTAAGTAGCTTTGACCAGAAACATAGAATAAGACTTTGACTGCATGGACAATGCATCCAGAGACACCCAGTGATTAGACACACTACTTCATTTGATGGTTCAACACAGTTCAACTCCTAATCAGCAATGGGTGTCTATGTTTTATTTCATTCTCTATTAAAAACACAGTTTGAGATCCTTGTGAGGGGTTTTCTCCAAATTGGGCTTCCCGGGAAAATGTTGACCGAGGTTGCGAACAGTAACGAAGGGGGGTGGGACTTAGTGAAGAGTTAATTAAAGTAGGTAAGACAACTATATATTATGACCCACTCCCCCCCCCCCCTCTCACTCCCCCCCCCCCTCTCGCTCCCCCCCTCTCTCCACCCCTCTCTCGTTTTCCCTCCTTCCCTCTCTCCACCCCTCTCTCGCTCTCCCTCCTTCCCTCTCTCTATCTCTCTCTCGCTCTCTCTCCCCCTCACCCTCCCTTTCTCTCTCTCCCTCTCTCTCACCCTCTCTCCCTCACTCAATGCAAAGGGACTTTATTGGCATGGAAAACATGTTTACATTGCCAAAGCAATAAACCAAAGTGAAATAAACCAAAGTGAGGAGACAGTAAATACTCAGGGTTGAAAAAGATGAATACATTTCAAGTGTTATATTATCAGCTCTGTAAAGTGTTCTAGCAACGTGCAAATAGTATGAATAGTAGTAAATAAACAGATAAACATTGGTTGTGTTTACAACGTTGTTTGTGTTCCACTGGATGCCCTTTTCTCATGGCAACAGGTCACAAATCTTGCTGCTGTGACTGAACACTGTGGTATTTACCCTAACCGATATGATAGTTTATCAGTGATAGATTTTCTTTCAACTTCTTTGTGGGTCCGTGTGATCTGTGGGAAATATCTCGAAGGTGGTCATACATTTCGCAGGAGATAAGGAAGTGCCCGCTCAGTTTCCATCTCATTTTGTAGGCAGTGTGCACATAGCCTGCCGTCCCTTGAGAGCCAGGTCTGCCTATGGCGGCCTCTCTCAATAGTAAGGCTATGTTCAGGATTTTCTTAATTTGGGGTCAGTTACAGTAATCAGGTATTCTACCACTGTGTACTCTCTGTTTAGGGCCAGATACCATTCAAATTAGGTCTGTTTTTAGGTTGATTCTTTCCAGTGTGTCAAATTGTTACCTTTTTGCTTTCTCATAATTTGGTTGTGTCTATTTGTATTGCTGTTCTGGGGATCTGTGGGGTCTGTTTGTGTTTGTGAACAAAGCCCCTGAAACCAGCACCTCTTCTCCAGGTTAATCTCTCTGAAGGTGAGGGCTTTGTGGTGCAATGTGTAAGCATCGCTTCCTTTTAGGTGGTTGTTGAATTGAACAGCTTTTTTTCTGGATTTTGATAACTAGCAGGTATTGTCCTAATGCTGTTATTCTTGCAGTATTCTACATGCAGTCTCAATTGGGTCTTTGTCCAATGTTGTGAATTCTTTGTTGGTGAGTGGACCCAGACTTCACAACCATAGAGGACCCAGACTTCACAACCATAGAGGGCAATGTGTTATATAACTGACTTAAGGTATTTTTTGCCAGATCCTAATTGGGATGTGGAATTTTATGTTCCTTTTGATGGCGTAGAAGGCAATTTTTGCCTTGTCTCTCAGATCGTTCATTGCCTTATGTTGATGATTAGGCAGAGGTAAATACAGTTGAAGTCGGAAGTTTACATACACTTAAGTTGGAGTCATTAAAACTCATTTTTCAACCACTCCACAAATGTCTTGTTAACAAACTATAGTTTTGGTTAGTCGGTTAGGACATCTACTTTGGGCATGACAAGTAATTTTTCCAACAATTGTTTACAGACAGATTATTTCACTTATAATTCACTGTATCACAATTCTAGTTGGTCAGAAGTTGACATACACTAAGGTGACTGTGCCTTTATTAAACAGCTTGGAAAATTTCAGAAATTATGTCATGGCTTTAGAAGCTTCTGATAGGCTAATTGACATCATTTGAGTCAATTGGAGATGTACCTGTGGATGTATTTCAAGGCTTACCTTCAAGCTCAGTGCCTCTTTGCTTGACATCATGGGAAAATCAAAAGAAATCTGCCAAGACCTCAGAAAAAAAATTGTAGACCTCCACAAGTCTGGTTCATCCTTGGGAGCAATTTCCAAATGTCTGAAGGTACCACGTTCATCTGTACAAACAATAGTACGCAAGTATAAACACCATGGGACAACGCAGCCATCACACCGCTCAGGATGGAGACGCGTTCTGTCTCCTAGAGATGAATGTACTTTGGTGCAAAAAGAGCAAATCAATCCCAGAACAACAGCAAAGGACCTTGCGAAGATGCTGGAGGAAACAGGTACAAAAGTACCTCTTTATCCACAGTAAAACGAGTCCTATGTCGACATAACCTGAAAGGCCGCTCAGCAAGGAAGAAGCTACTGCTCCAAAACCGCCATAAGAAAGCCAGACTACGGTTTGCAACTGCACATGGGGACAAAGATTGTACTTTTTGGAGAAATGTCCTCTGGTCTAATGAAACAAAAATAGAACTGTTTGGCCATAATGACCATTGTTATGTTTGGAGGAAAAAGGGTGAAGCTTGCAAGCCGAAGAACACCATCCCATCTGTGAAGCACGGGGGTGGCAGCATCATGTTGTGGGGGTGCTTTGTTGCAGGAGGGATTGGTGCACTTCACAAAATAGATGGCATCATGAGGCAGGAAAATTATGTGGATATATTGAAGTAACATTTCAAGACATCAGTCATGAAGTTAACCTCTCTTGGGCACGTGAGACGGTAGCGTCCCACCTCTTCAACAGCCAGTGAAACTGCTTGGCGTCAAATTCAAATACAGAAATACTCATTATAAAAATTCAGAAAAAATACATATTTTTCATAGGTTTAAAGATTAACTTCTTGTGAATCCAACCACGGTGTCAGATTTAAAAAATGCTTTACGACAAAAGCATACCTTACGATTATTTGAGAACATAGCCCACTAGACAAATCATTACAAACAGTAGCCAGCCAAGTAGAACAGTTACACATGTCAGAAATAGAGATAAAATTAATCCCTTACCTGATGATCTTCATATGGTTACACTCAGCAGACATTAATTTACTCAATAAATGTTCCTTTTGTTCGATAAAGTCACTTTATATCCAAAAACCTCAGTTTTGTTTGTGCATTTTCTTTAGTAATCCACAGGCTCAAACGCAGTCAAAACAGGAAGACAAAAAAATCCTAATTGTATCCGTAAAGTCCATAGAAACATGTCAAACGATGTTTATATTCATTCCTCAGTTAGTTTTTAGCCTAAATAATCGATAATATTTAAACCGGACAATAACGTCGTCAATTTAAAAAGGTAAACAAGAAAGGCATTCTCTCGGTCTCGCGCATGAAAAAGCTCTGTGACACTTTAGGGTCCACTCATTCCGACTGCTCTTACTTCTTCATTTTCAGAATACAAGCCTGAAACAATTTCTAAAGACTGTTGACATCTAGTGGAAGGCATAGAAACTGCAATTTGAGTACTAAGTCAATGGATTCTGTAATGGCATTGAATAGATAACTACAAAACCAAACAAATAACTACTTCCTGAATAGATTTCTCAGGTTTTCGCCTGCCAAATCAGTTCTGTTGTAACGATTTTCTTCCGTTGGTGAAGGAGAGGACCAAAATGCAGCGCGGCTAGTGTTCAACATGTTTAATAAACAAAGAGACGATAACGTGAACACTATACAAAATACAAAATAACAAACGTGAAAACCGAGACAGTCCTATCTGGTGCAGAACACAAAGACAGAAGACAACCACCCACAAACCCCAACACAAAACAAGCCACCTAAATATGATTCCCAATCAGAGACAACACAAAACACCTGCCTCTGATTGAGAACCATATTAGGCCAAACATAGAAACAGACAAACTAGACACACAACATAGAATGCCCACCCAGCTCACGTCCTGACCAACACTAAAACAAGTAAAACACACAAGAACTATGGTCAGAACGAGACATCTGTTATACTCACAAACACTATTTTAACAGTTTTGGAAACGTTAGAGTGTTTTCTATCCAAATCTACCAGTTATATGCATATCATATCTTCTGGGCCCGAGAAGCAGGCAGTTTAATTTGGGAATGCATTTCATCCAAAATTCCGAATGCTGCCCCCTACCTTAGTGAAGTTAAATCTTGGTCGCAAATGGGTCTTCCAAATGGACAATGACCCAAAGCATGCTTCCAAAGTTGTGGCAAAATGGCTTAAGGACAAGAAAGTCAAGGTATTGGAGTGGCCAACACAAAGCCCTGACCTCAATCCCATAAAACATTTGTGGGCAGAACTGAAAAAGTATGTTCGAGTAAGGAGGCCTAACAAACCTGACTCAGTTACACCAGGTTTGTCAGGAGGAATGGGCCAAAATTCACCCAACTTATTGTGGGAAGCTTGTGGAAGGCTACCTGAAACGTTTGACCCAAGTTAAACAATTTAAAGGCAATGCTACCAAATACTAATTGAGTGTATGTAAACTTCTGACCCACTGGGAATGTGATGAAAGAAATAAAAGCTGAAATAAATAATTCTGTCTACTATTATTCTGACAGGTCACATTCTTCAAATAAAGTGGTGATCCTAACTGACCTAAGACAGGGAATTTGTACTAGGATTAAATGTCAGGAATTGTGAAAAACTGACTTTAAATGTATTTGGCCAAGGTGTATGTAAACTTCCGACTTCAACTGTATATTTTTGTGCGCTCTAGGGCAACTATCAAGGCTCAGGAAAAGACCCAGGTACAGACAGTTTCGAAGTAGCAAAAGTTAATTACAAAAACAGGGGGCAGGCAAACGACAGGTCAAGGGCAGGCAGAGGTCATGTACAGAACGGCATGCAGGCTCAGGGTCAGGGCTTGCATGGGTCAGTAATCCAGGGAGGTGTGACAAGGTACAAAACGACAGGCCGGCTCAGGGTCAGGGCAGAATGGTCAAAAACGGGAAAACGGGAACTAGAGAAAGACAGGAGCACGGGAAAAAACACAGGTATAAATACACTGGGGATACTGGGGAAGATGGGTGACACCTGGAGGGTGGAGACAAGCACAAAGACAGGTCACACCCTGAAACAGATCAGGGTGTGACAGCAACAGTGTCTAGATAGAATTTGTATTTGTTGTCTTGGCTACTGGACCTTTTTTGGGACACCATTATTTTTGTTTTACTGAGATTCACTGTCAGGGCGCAGGTCTGACAGAATCTGCACAGAAGATCTAGGTGCTGCTGTAGGCCCTCCTTGGTTGGGGACAGATCTAGGTCCTGCTGTAGGCCCTCCTTGGTTGGGGACAGATCTAGGTGCTGCTGAAGGCCCTCCTTGGTTGGGGACAGATCTAGGTACTGCTGAAGACCCTCCTTGGTTGGGGACAGATCTAGGTGCTGCTGAAGGCCCTCCTTGGTTGGGGACAGATCTAGGTACTGCTGTAGGCCCTCCTTGGTTGGGGACAGATCTAGGTACTGCTGTAGACCCTCCTTGGTTGGAGACAGATCTAGGTGCTGCTGAAGGCCCTCCTTGGTTGGGGACAGATCTAGGTACTGCTGTAGGCCCTCCTTGGTTGGGGACAGAAGCACCAAATCATCACCAAACAGTAGACATTTGACATTTGACTTTAGATTCTATTAGCGTGAGGCCGGGTGCTGCAGACTGTTCTAGTGCCCTCGCCAATTTATTGATATATTTGTTGAAGAGGGTGGGGCTCAAGCTGCATCCCTGTCTCACCCCACGGCCCTGAGTAAAGAAATCTGTGTGTTTATTGCCAATTTTAACTGCACACTTGTTTTTGTGTCTAATGATTTTATAATGTCTTTCTCTCTCTCTCTTTCAGGGGAAGTGTCGTAGTAAGAGTGTATATTCCCTGGAGACTAACGCTGTGGAGAGGGAGTGTGTGTGTTGTGCTTCTGTGGCGACAGAGCCTCTGAGCGTTCCGCTGCTGTGTTCTAATGGAACACTGACACATCACAACGTTCTGTCTGTCACCGCCTGCGACTGTCTGGCCCAGCACTGCACCTAGAGAGAGAACTGAATCAAATTGAGAGAGACTGTGTGTGTGTGTATGTGTGTACCCTGATAAACATGTACTCAAATAAACAATTTGGATATTCTCATTCTGTCTGTCTGTCTTTCTTTCTCTCTCTTTATCCATCTGTCTTTCTCTTGTTGTGGCATTTTCCTATATTACCAAGTGAGGAGAGTTACAAACTACACATCAGTCAATGAGCTTTAAGCTTTAGCCTTTGACTTTCAACAATTCACTATCTATAATGAATTTTGAGAGTCCCTACAGAAGAATACAAATATATTTTATAGCCAAGATACACCCCCCTCAACTTACATGACGAACCACAGATCTTAGGAACAGTTCACAAAGGTTAACCACTAACGCTTCTCTCTCCCGGATCCGGGATCCTCCTCATCTAAAAAGCTGACTAGCATAGCCTAGCCTAACGGGACAAGGATATCATATAATATAATTTCATGAAATCACAAGTCCAATACAGCAAATGAAAGGTTAACATCTTGTGAATCCAGCCATCATTTCCGATTTTTAAAATGTATTACAGCGAAAACACAATATGTATTTATATTAGATAACCACAATAGCCAAACACGGCATATTTTCACCATGTTTCCACCGCATAGGTAGCTTTCACAAAACCCACAAATAGAGATAAAATTAATCACTAACCTTGAACAACTTCATCAGATGACAGTCTTATAACCTCATGTTATACAATACATTTATGTTTTGTTCGAAAATGTGCATATTTATAGCTACAAATCCTGGTTTTACATTGCAGCCACCATCACAAATAGCACCAAAGCAGCCAGAATAATTACAGGGAGCAACGTGAAATACATAAATACTCATCATAAAACATTTATGAAAAATACATGGTGTACAGCAAATGAAAGATAAACATCTTGTGAATCCAGCCAATATTTCCAATTTTTTAAGTGTTTTACAGCGAAAACACAATATAGAATTATATTAGCTCATCACAATAGCCAAACACACAACGCCATTTATCCACCGCAAACATAGCTTTCGCAAAAACCAGCAATAAATATAAAATTCATCACTAACCTTTGGACAACTTCATCAGATGACAGTCTTATAACATCATGTTATACAATACATTTATGTTTTGTTCGAAAATGTGCATATTTAGAGCTGCAAATCGTGGTTATACATTGTGAATACGTAGCACCAATTCACCAAAATCTCCGGAGATATTTTGGACAGTCACCTAATCTAATCAAAGAACTCGTCATAAACTTTACTAAAACATACATGTTGTACAGCAAATGAAAGATACACTGGTTCTTAATGCAACCGCTGTGTTAGATTTTTTTAAATAACTTTACCACAACATACAGCATGCGTTATTGTGAGACAGCGCTCACCTATTCTCCGCGGTGTTGGAGTCAACATATTACACAGAAATACGAAATATCATAAATGTTGTCTTACTTTTGCTGTTCTTCCATCATAATGTTGTGCAAGGAGTCCTAGGTCCAGAATAAATCGTTGTTTGGTTTTAGAATGTCCATTTCTTCTGTCGAATTAGCAACTTTGGCTAGCCATGTGGCGCGATCATCTCTTGACGCATGGAAGGAAAAATTCCAAAATTCCCAATAAACATTGAATAAACTGATCAAACTCGGTTTAAAAATCCTACTTTATGTTGTTTTTCTCATATGTATCAAATAAAATCAGAGCCGGAGCAATTCGCCGTGTATACCTAACGCTTTTCAGAAGACAATGTCGAGTTCCCCCGCGCGCTGTCGAAAACTGACAAAATACCGGACCTGCCACTCCAAAAGCTCTTATTCGGCCTCAGATCAAGCTAGACACCCCATTCAACCTTCCACTGCCTGTTGAAATCTAGTGGAAGGCGTATGAAGTGCATACATATAGATAAATAAAAGCCAATTGAATAGGCAAGCCCTGACACAGAGCCTCGTTTTCAGATTTTTCACTTCCTGTATGGAAGTTTGCTGCCAAATGAGTTCTGTTTTACTCACAGATATAATTCAAACAGTTTTAGAAACTTCAGAGTGTTTTCTATCCAATAGTATTAATAATATGCATATTGTATGATCTATAACAGAGTACGAGGCCGTTTAATTTTTATGCACGATTTTTTCGAAAGTGAAAACAGCGCCCCCCTATTCACAAGAAGTTAAGATTTATATGAAAGATATCTATAAAACATAGCAGACAGTTACTGCTGTGTCAATAGTTCTCATTGCAAAGACCAGTGTCTGGCCCCCTCCTACTTCAAACTGGAACCCGTCTCACCCTGGTACGGTATAGCACAAAAACATTACCTTTACTATCTGGAATGCTCTTTAGGCTTTATTACCCAAAGACATCGTAAATCTCCTCTGTCAGTGCTATCTCATAGAGGCCCATCCTCAGTGGAACACACACACACACAATACTCGACAGAATCCTCTATTTTGTCGAATAAAACAACCATTCTAATGCAATACAAGCACTATAACATAATCTTGCAATTTTCCACGACACTCTCTGTCTATCTGTCTTTCTGTCTTCGTCTCTATTTCTGTCTGTCTATCTGTCTTTCTGTCTGTCTATCTGTCTTTCTGTCTTTCTGTCTTTCTGTCTTCGTCTCTCTTTATTTCTGTCTGTCTTTCTGTCTTCCTCTCTCTTTATTTCTGTCTTCGTCTCTCTTTATTTCTGTCTGTCTATCTGTCTTTCTGTCTTCGTCTCTCTTTATATCTGTCTGTCTATCTGTCTTTCTGTCTTCGTCTCTGTCTTTCTGTCTTCGTCTCTCTGTCTTTCTGTCTTCGTCTCTCTGTCTTTCTGTCTGTCTATCTGTCGTTCTGTCTTCGTCTCTCTTTATATCTGTCTGTCTAGCTGTCTCTCTGTCTTCGTCTCTGTCTTTTTCTGTCTTCGTCTGTCCTGTCCTGTCCTGTCCCGTGTGGCTCAGTTGGTAGAGCATGGTGTGTGCAATGCTAGGGTTGTGGGTTCAATTCCCATAGAGGACTGTATAAAAAATTACAAATATTTCTGCACTCACTGGGGATGTCAATCATTCAACCTGCTGCCAGACCCTATGGACGCTGTAGTCTAAGGCACCTGGTTCAATTGTGTTTAGGAGCATTTTTTAAATATCTAGTAAGAAATATTTGATAATTTACAATCATCCTAAATGAAGATATTTGAGCTGTGTTAGTTTTAACATTATATGCAACCCCCGTCTCTCGCTATTGATTTCAACTTGATAATCGATGATTGATTGACAAAACAGTGTTGAATTTCTCTTTCTCTTTCGGTGACCCCCGTATCAAAATGCAAAATTACAAAATCTACAGTGCCTTGCAAAAGAATTCATCCCTCTTGGCTCATGTTGTATACAGATCAAAACCTTAGAGACAGTCATACTAGATGTTGTATACAGATCAAAACCTTAAATAAAGACCCTCATACTAGATGTTGTATACCGATCAACACCTTAAATAAAGACCCGCAGTAGTGTAAGTGGAGTGAATATTATTATTTTTTGTATAATTATTTTTGTTTTTAACTTAACCTAAAGGTATTGGTTTAAGGTGAAATTTGAATCGCGTGGCGGTTATGTCACAGGTAGAAACAATCAAATTGAAAGTTAAAAGTGAATGATTAAAAGTAAAGTATGTGGTGGTTAAATCAAGGGTTAGGGTTAGGGTTAGAGGGTTAGGTTTCTAGTTTTGAGTCGGTTGATCCACTTCCATCTCTGACACGTGGAAGCCGAAGGGGGGGAAGGGAGGGGGTGCACTCCACATCATATACGCGTAGGCCGGAGGGGTCCGGGCGCAACCGGCCAAAGTTGTAGGCCCCATGGTTGCCCACTTGTAGATTAACCTGTTGGTTGGGTAAAAGACTGTCTGTTTGTAGGGTTAGGGTTAGGTATAGTTTTTAGGGTGGTTAAGGTTAGGGTTAAGGTTAGGGTAAGGTAAGGTATAGTTTTTAGAATGGTTAAGGTTAGGGTAAGGTATAGTTATTAGAATGGTTAGGGTTAGGTTTAGGGTTAGGGTTAGTTTTTGAATATAATTGTGTTTCGTTTCAGCTAGTTTGTTTTACAGTGCACAGGCCTATCTCCTGTTTATCCCTCTTCTGAAGATCTGTTATATTAGGTGTAGTACTTAAAAAGGCCCGTAGGTGTCCTCCTAAGATCATAAATTAAACTGAAGTAAGTTCTAAAATGCCTCTTTTTCTGGGTGACAGTGCAGGAGCCGATGTGGTGAAAGATTTATTCAACCATAATGTTGTTAAATATGAACATAAAAGCAATATTGTGCATTTAGTTGGTTTTATTGTTTTATTCTGTTAAAAGAAAGGAAAACCTAAGAAAAGGAAATGCCAAACTAAAACCGAACAAAACATAAATATATAGAGTATAGATAAAATATAAATAAAAGCATGTTCTTCTACATCCATTTTCCTGTCTGTTAAAACCCATTTTCTAAAACCTCTCGTTCAGGCCATTTGGCGTTATTGTCTGTAGGTGCTGGATCCACTCCCGTTCTACCCTCTTTCGCTGCCCACAGGTCCAGCCTATGTGTGACTGTAACCCTGATATGGTAAGGTGGGTGATGGGGTGCTCCTGGAAGTGGGTTATGAGTGCCGTTTGTAGGTGTGCCCTTTTAATGTTATACAGGTGTTGTTTGAGTCTGGTTTCTATGGTGTGTTTGGTTTCTCCGATGTATTGTTTATTGCAGAGTGTGCGTGTAATGATATAAATGGCGTTATGGGTGTTCAATGAATAGGATTCTTGTACTGGTGCTGATGTATGGCTGTGTATGTTTGTAATGAACTTTATCTGTCGAAAATGGAAATTGTGAGATTTGGGGTCTTGTGGTGGCTTACTACTGAATCTTGCTTTGGTGAGGAGGTCCTTTAAATTGTTGTTCTTTCTGAATGCTGAAATTATTCTGTATGGTTTGAGTGGTATGTAAGTGTGCTGAACTGTAGAGAAGTTGTGTTTGATTGATTGATGTAGGGATCTGATTCTCTGTGAAAATGTGGTTACTAGGGGGATGATAATTGTCTGTTGATTGAGTATTGATGACAAAGGAGAAGGGACAGAGGAAGTGTTGCGGTTTAGTGATTGGTGCAGATCACTCTCCATAGGGGAGTCAGGATTAGGGTGAAGGAGGGAGGTAGGGATTAAGTTAGGATGAGAACCCTGATTGGGGTAATGGTAAACATTAAGGTTAGGCGTGGGGTTTGGGGAGAGGTTAAGGTTAGGCGTGGGGTTTGGGGAGAGGTTAAGGTTAGGCGTGGGGATTGGGGAGAGGTTAAGGTTAGGCGTGGGGATTGGGGAGAGGTTAAGGTTAGGCGTGGGGTTTGGGGAGAGGTTAAGGTTAGGCGTGGGGTTTGGGGAGAGGTTAAGGTTAGGCGTGGGGTTAGGGGAGAGGTTAAGGTTAGGCGTGGGGTTTGGGGAGAGGTTAAGGTTAGGCGTGGGGTTAGGGGAGAGGTTAAGGTTAGGCGTGGGGTTAGGGGAGAGGTTAAGGTTAGGCGTGGGGTTTGGGGAGAGGTTAAGGTTAGGCGTGGGGTTAGGGGAGAGGTTAAGGTTAGGCGTGGGGTTAGGGGAGAGGTTAAGGTTAGGCATGGGGTTTGGGGAGAGGTTAAGGTTAGGCGTGGGGTTAGGTGAGAGGTTAAGGTTAGGCGTGGGGTTAGGGGAGAGGTTAAGGTTAGGCGTGGGGTTTGGGGAGAGGTTAAGGTTAGGCGTGGGGTTAGGGGAGAGGTTAAGGTTCGGCGTGGGGTTTGGGGAGAGGTTAAGGTTAAGGTTAGGCGTGGGGTTTGGGGAGAGGTTAAGGTTAGGCGTAGGGTTTGGGGAGAGGTTAAGGTTAGGCGTGGGGTTAGGGGAGAGGTTAAGGTTAGGCGTGGTGTTTGGGGAGAGGTTAAGGTTAGGCGTGGGGTTTGGGGAGAGGTCAAGGTTAGGCGTGGGGTTTGGGGAGAGGTTAAGGTTAGGCGTGGGGTTTGGGGAGAGGTTAAGGTTAGGCGTGGGGTTTGGGGAGAGGTTAAGTTTAGGCGTGGGGTTTGGGGAGAGGTTAAGGTTAGGCGTGGGGTTAGGTGAGAGGTTAAGGTTAGGCGTGGGGTTTGGGGAGAGGTTAAGGTTAGGCGTGGGGTTTGGGGAGAGGTTAAGGTTAGGCGTGGGGTTTGGGGAGAGGTTAAGGTTAGGCGTGGGGTTTGGGGAGAGGTTAAGGTTAGGCGTGGGGTTTGGGGAGAGATTAAGGTTAGGCGTGGGGTTTGGGGAGAGGTTAAGGTTAGGCGTGGGGTTTGGGGAGAGGTTAAGGTTAGGCGTGGGGTTAGGGGAGAGGTTAAGGTTAGGCATGGGGTTTGGGGAGAGGTTAAGGTTAGGCGTGGGGTTAGGGGAGAGGTTAAGGTTAGGCGTGGGGTTTGGGGAGAGGTTAAGGTTAGGCGTGGGGTTTGGGGAGAGGTTAAGGTTAGGCGTGGGGTTTGGGGAGAGGTTAAGGTTAGGCGTGGGGTTTGGGGAGAGGTTAAGGTTAGGCGTGGGGTTTGGGGAGAGGTTAAGGTTAGGCGTGGGGTATGGGGAGAGGTTAAGGTTAGGCGTGGGGTTTGGGGAGAGGTTAAGGTTAGGCGTGGGGTTAGGGGAGAGGTTAAGGTTAGGCGTGGGGTTTGGGGAGAGGTTAAGGTTAGGCGTGGGGTTTGGGGAGAGGTTAAGGTTAGGCGTGGGGTTTGGGGAGAGGTTAAGGTTAGGCGTGGGGTTTGGGGAGAGGTTAAGGTTAGGCGTGGGGTTTGGGGAGAGGTTAAGGTTAGGCGTGGGGTTTGGGGAGAGGTTAAGTTTAGGCGTGGGGTTTGGGGAGAGGTTAAGGTTAGGCGTGGGGTTAGGTGAGAGGTTAAGGTTAGGCGTGGGGTTTGGGGAGAGGTTAAGGTTAGGCGTGGGGTTTGGGGAGAGATTAAGGTTAGGCGTGGGGTTTGGGGAGAGGTTAAGGTTAGGCGTGGGGTTTGGGGAGAGGTTAAGGTTAGGCGTGGGGTTTGGGGAGAGGTTAAGTTTAGGCGTGGGGTTTGGGGAGAGGTTAAGGTTAGGCGTGGGGTTAGGTGAGAGGTTAAGGTTAGGCGTGGGGTTTGGGGAGAGGTTAAGGTTAGGCGTGGGGTTTGGGGAGAGGTTAAGGTTAGGCGTGGGGTTAGGGGAGAGGTTAAGGTTAGGCGTGGGGTTTGGGGAGAGGTTAAGGTTAGGCGTGGGGTTTGGGGAGAGGTTACGGTTAGGCGTGGGGTTAGGGGAGAGGTTAAGGTTAGGCGTGGGGTTTGGGGAGAGGTTAAGGTTAGGAGTAGGGTTTGGGGAGAGGTTAAGGTTAGGCGTGGGGTTTGGGGAGAGGTTAAGGTTAGGCGTGGGGTTTGGGGAGAGGTTAAGGTTAGGCGTGGGGTTAGGGGAGAGGTTAAGGTTAGGCGTGGGGTTTGGGGAGAGGTTAAGGTTAGGCGTGGGGTTAGGGGAGAGGTTAAGGTTAGGCGTGGGGTTTGGGGAGAGGTTAAGGTTAGGCGTGGGGTTTGGGGAGAGGTTAAGGTTAGGCGTGGGGTTTGGGGAGAGGTTAAGGTTAGGCGTGGGGTTTGGGGAGAGGTTAAGGTTAGGCGTGGGGTTAGGGGAGAGGTTAAGGTTAGGCGTGGGGTTTGGGGAGAGGTTAAGGTTAGGCGTGGGGTTTGGGGAGAGGTTAAGGTTAGGCGTGGGGTTTGGGGAGAGGTTAAGGTTAGGCGTGGGGTTTGGGGAGAGGTTAAGGTTAGGCGTGGGGTTTGGGGAGAGGTTAAGGTTAGGCGTGGGGTTAGGGGAGAGGTTAAGGTTAGGCGTGGGGTTTGGGGAGAGGTTAAGGTTAGGCGTGGGGTTTGGGGAGAGATTAAGGTTAGGCGTGGGGTTTGGGGAGAGGTTAAGGTTAGGCGTGGGGTTTGGGGAGAGGTTAAGGTTAGGCGTGGGGTTAGGGGAGAGGTTAAGGTTAGGCGTGGGGTTTGGGGAGAGGTTAAGGTTAGGCGTGGGGTTAGGGGATAGGTTAAGGTTAGGCGTGGGGTTAGGGGAGAGGTTAAGGTTAGGCGTGGGGTTAGGGGATAGGTTAAGGTTAGGCGTGGGGTTAGGGGATAGGTTAAGGTTAGGCGTGGGGTTTGGGGAGAGGTTAAGGTTAGACGTGGGGTTAGGGGAGAGGTTAAGGTTAGGCGTGGGGTTAGGGGAGAGGTTAAGGTTAGGCGTGGGGTTTGGGGAGAGGTTAAGGTTAGGCGTGGGGTTAGGGGAGAGGTTAAGGTTAGGCGTGGGGTTTGGGGAGAGGTTAAGGTTAGGCGTGGGGTTAGGGGAGAGGTTAAGGTTAGGCGTGGGGTTTGGGGAGAGGTTAAGGTTAGGCGTGGGGTTTGGGGAGAGGTTAAGGTTAGGCGTGGGGTTAGGGGAGAGGTTAAGGTTAGGCGTGGGGTTTGGGGAGAGGTTAAGGTTAGGCGTGGGGTTTGGGGAGAGGTTAAGGTTAGGCGTGGGGTTTGGGGAGAGGTTAAGGTTAGGCGTGGGGTTAGGGGAGAGGTTAAGGTTAGGCGTGGGGTTTGGGGAGAGGTTAAGGTTAGGCGTGGGGTTTGGGGAGAGGTTAAGGTTAGGCGTGGGGTTTGGGGAGAGGTTAAGGTTAGGCGTGGGGTTTGGGGAGAGGTTAAGGTTAGGCGTGGGGTTAGGGGAGAGGTTAAGGTTAGGCGTGGGGTTTGGGGAGAGGTTAAGGTTAGGCGTGGGGTTAGGGGAGAGGTTAAGGTTAGGCGTGGGGTTTGGGGAGAGGTTAAGGTTAGGCGTGGGGTTTGGGGAGAGGTTAAGGTTAGGCGTGGGGTTTGGGGAGAGGTTAAGGTTAGGAGTAGGGTTTGGGGAGAGGTTAAGGTTAGGCGTGGGGTTTGGGGAGAGGTTAAGGTTAGGCGTGGGGTTAGGGGAGAGGTTAAGGTTAGGCGTGGGGTTTGGGGAGAGGTTAAGGTTAGACGTGGGGTTAGGGGAGAGGTTAAGGTTAGGCGTGGGGTTTGGGGAGAGGTTAAGGTTAGGCGTGGGGTTTGGGGAGAGGTTGAGGTTAGGCGTGGGGTTTGGGGAGAGGTTAAGGTTAGGCGTGGGGTTTGGGGAGAGGTTAAGGTTAGGCGTGGGGTTTGGGGAGAGGTTAAGGTTAGGCGTGGGGTTTGGGGAGAGGTTAAGGTTAGGCGTGGGGTTAGGGGAGAGGTTAAGGTTAGGCGTGGGGTTTGGGGAGAGGTTAAGGTTAGGCGTGGGGTTAGGGGAGAGGTTAAGGTTAGGCGTGGGGTTTGGGGAGAGGTTAAGGTTAGGTGTGGGGTTTGGGGAGAGGTTAAGGTTAGGCGTGGGGTTTGGGGAGAGGTTAAGGTTAGGCGTGGGGTTTGGGGAGAGGTTAAGGTTAGGCGTGGGGTTAGGGGAGAGGTTAAGGTTAGGAGTAGGATTGAGGTTAGGGTTAAGAGAGGTAGGTGATTTGATGTGGTCTATGAGTGTTGAATGAATGGGAGGGAGGGCGGCCAATGTGTTGTTTTTAATGGTTCTTAAAAATCGTTTTGAATATCCTCTTCTTCTAAGTGCATTGAATAGTGTATTTATTGCATAATCCAGGTCTTGCTTGCAAGATGATATCCTGTAGAACCGTATGATTTGTGATTTTATTATTCCCTTAAATGTATGTTTAGGATGGTAACTGTGTTTATGAAGTAAAGCATGTGTGTCTGTTGGTTTGAAGTAGACTCTAGTGTGTAGTGTTTTCTGTGATTGATTGTTATTACTGAAAAAAACTGTTGTGTCTAAGAAGTTGACTTCTTGCGGATGAATTGTGTATTTAACCTTAATGGATGAATGATGACTGTTGAGAATGTTTATGAAATCTGTGAATAATTGGATGTCGTGGGGCCAGGCTCCTATTATGTCGTCTAAAAAGCGGTAATAAAAAGTGGGTTGATATGGACACTTGGCCAGTGCCTCTCTCTCCCATTCAGCCATGTATATATTGGCGTAAGCAGGTGCGAATTTTTTGCCCATGGCTGTTCCCTCCACCTGCAGGTAATAGTGATCGTTGAATAAAAAGTCATTGCTAGTCAGGCTGATTTCTAATAATTGTAATATTTCTGTGTCCGGTCTAGTGTTGTCTGGGTATCTCTTAAAGATATTTCTAATTGCTTGTATTCCTGTTGCTGTATTTATATTAGTGTATAAGCTATCAATATCTATCGTGAATATGTGTGTGTGGGAGGGAACAGCTATGGGTCCAATCCTCTCCATAAAGTGGTAAGTGTCCCTGAGAAAGCTGGGGTGCCTGGTGGAGAGAGGGTTAATGTGATTATCTATATATTGTGAAATGTTATAGGATTCACTGTTGCAGTCTGATACAATCGGTCTGCCAGGGGGAACTTCAAAGGGAATTGTCCATGTCCCCGGTTCCTTGTGTACTTTTAACAGTAAATAGAATAGTCTAGGTCGTGGGGTGTCTGTACCGTAAAGAAAGTCCCGTTGTTTTGCTGTAATGTAGTGTTGGTCATAGAGTATTTTTATTATTGTCCTTAACTGTGTCTGTGTCTGTGGTTGTATACTGTTTTCTATTGGTTTATAATGTTTGGTGTTTGATAACTGTCTGTTGGCTTCATACATGTATTGATGTTTATCCAATATTACTATTTTTGAACCTTTATCTGCTGGTTTGATGATTATGTGTGGGTTATTTTTGAGTTGTTGTATTGCCTGTCTTTCTATGTGTGTGAGGTTATCCTCCCTATCAGTGTGCATCTGATGGTTGTGAAGTGTGTTCTTGTCTATTCTGATTAGTCTCCTGATTCTACCATCTATCTGGGAGGTTTTAGGTTCCCAGGTAGATGGTAAAGTAAATGGTTGGTGGTTGTCGTCTGTGTTGTAGTCATAGTAGTCCAACAGTTTAAGTCTTCTGTGATATTTGTGGGTGTCCCTTTGAAGTTCCTCCCAATCAAATTTGTTTGGGCGAGGGATGAATGTTAACCCTCTCTCCAGGAGCTTTACCTGTGCTACTGTGGGTATGAAGGATTTGGAAAGGTTCATGATATTAGTTGTTGACTGGTCCACTGCTCCCCTTATTGGAGGATCTGCACTGGTTATTAGGGAAGGAAAGAGATTAAGAGAAAGATTATTTCTATCCAGACTGTGGCTTGTGGTTAATGTAAATTTAACTGTCTGCACCAGTGTTGAAAGATGAGGTCTGCTGTGGTGGATGTCCAGTGTATGAGAACTGTTGTTGTGTGAAATGTGTCTTGTGGAATCTCTAATAGAGTTGGGAAGTTAGTGGTAATGTAAGCGTTGATGACCCTAACCCTAACCCTAACCCTAACTGCAGCAATCCCCACCCTAGCTCTAACCTTAACCCCAATCCTAAACTTAACCGCAGTCCTGACAATAACCTTAGATCTAATCCTAACCCGAACCATAATCCTAACCTTAACCCCACCTCAAGCTCTAATCGCTAATCCTGAACCTTGACCTAGATTCTGACCTTAATTCGAACCCAAGCCTTAAACATAATCCTAACCTTAACTCCAAGCCTAACCCCTTGGACTCAAAACGTGGACATAAGGAATCCCATAGGCCTGATAGAGATTAACCAGTCTAAACCTAACCAGATTCCTAGACTCGAACTCGGGCTCCATAAAGAGGTATCCTGAGGAGCCTGGTAATTAGGGAGCATGGGTTGATGTATTGCCTGGGGGTTTATCCTTGTAGAGGAAAATGTTATCTTTATCTGTTTCCCTTCCTATATGAACCATAACCCCTTCTTTTGGGGAATATCTCCAAATTTCCCGTAGAATAATTATGTATCCTTAGGAGCAATAGAATTAGAGAACATGCGCCCGTGCACTTGGTCCTCTTGAAGGGCAACTTAAACCTAACCCTAACCCTAACCCTAAGCCTAACCCCTAACCCTAACCCTAACCCTAACCCTAACCCTAACCCTAACCCTAACCCTAACCCTAACCCCTAACCCTCCCTAACCCTAACCCCTAACCCTAACCCTAACCCCTAACCCTAACCCCTAACCCCTAACCCCTAACCCTAACCCTAACCCCTAACCCTAACCCTAACCGAGGAACGCCTGGACATACACTGCACCTGCACCTTACACACCCCACATCCCATACAAAAGATAGGGGGTCATTAAGACCACAAAAATAGACCTCCAATAGCACTATAGAGTTACCATGACTATGGACTCTCAATAATACTTTCCTTTAGCCACTTTACTAGCACTATAGAGTTACCATGACCATGGACTCTCAATAATACTTTCCTTTAGTCACAAAAAAAAAAAAAAAAAAAAAAAAAAAAAAGGGGGGGATATATTTATATATATTCTTTTTTGGTTTCTTGAACTCGGGGTTACCATGACCATGGGCCTTGATGAAAAGAAACAATAAAATAGAACAAAAAAATAGAACAAAAAAAAACCTTACCAACCCACCATCCTTCCGAAATACCTCTCATCTACACCCACCAGCACCCCCAACAGACGAGAACCTTTTTTCTCCAACTACTCTGGGGACCCCGACCTTGGCGACTCACCCGCGGCGAGTAGACCCTAAGCAATTAGGCCCGGCCATACACCAAGAAAGAAGACAGGAGGAAATGGTATAGACCGGACTCCTCGGGACCCTTCGTGGTCTTGTTGGCAGACCTATCGGCACAACCCTCCCAACCCCACACAAACAGGAGACTCACGTACCGCGCTGGACGACTATCTACCCCAGTTTAGAATTGGATTGGCAGTATGTCCAGTAGCGCGTGTTTCATCCTAGCGGGTTGGGGCAGCTAAAAGTGGGGCTTTCGGGTCGGGCGCTGCGCCTGGAGTATCGCCTTGGCCGTGTAACCCCTGGGGTGCCCAGATTATGTCTGGCGGCGAATTGGATTCCACTAATTTTCACTGGGGGACCCCTTACCCCGCCGCACTAAGCCTGGACAACCGATCCACACTTTTTTACCTGGACTACGATCAAATTCACTGTCTAGGGAGGATATACCTCTGGAAACGCTACGATCCTGGAAGGGAGTTATTCCACTGGTAACTATCACCCGAACCACTGAATTACCCAGGACTGAGATGGTAGGGATGGAACACGGCAATCAACTGTAACTCCTGGCAGACGTACAACACAAAGGCCAGAGGTTGTTGGCCTGATCCAAAAAAACCCCGATAGACTTTTCGAAACGTAGGACGGAACTCCCAAGGTGGATGTATGACAGCCGTGAAGAGGGCTTGCCTTCTGGGTTCTTATCTGCCCAAACCTATGGGAGTTCAATGACTTACCACTCGACAGGGACACATGGCAACCAACTGAGGTCCGGACCTGCACAAGGTACGCAACTCGACGGTTTTGCCTGATCCTACGCTGAGTATACCCATACGGACCAGCTGGATTGGACTATACATGGGTTGATTCAGAGTTAGGATCCTGGAAGGGAATAACCCCTGAATTACACACATGATTGAAAACATCCAGGACCTAAACTGACGAACACGGAAGTAAATACATAGACAACACGGAGCTAAGAGAGAAGGATCCGAGGTGGAGTAAACTCCTAGGTTGCACTATGCTTTCCACATCCGTTGACAAAGCGGACCTAGACATCTTGACCACACCACTCGATATGGACACATGGCAACCAACCGAGGACCAAACCTGCATAAGGGGCGCAACTCAAGGGATTTTGCCTGATCCTAAATCGAGTCGACAGACCTACCTAAACTTAATCATTCTAAAAACTATACCTTACCCTAAACCCTAACCCTAACCTTAACCATTCTAAAAAACCATACCTAACCTTAACCCCAACCTTAACCCTAACCCTAACCCTTACCCTAACCCTAACCCTAACCTTAACCACTCTCAAAACTATACCTTACCCTAACCTCAACCCTAACCTTAACCATTTTACCAACTATACCTAACCCTAACCCCTAACCTACGGATAGACGACTCTTTAACCCAAGCAATTGGTTAATCTACAAGTGGGCACCATGGGGCCTACGACTTTGGCCGGCCGAGCCCGGACCCCTCCGGCCCGCGCGCATATGAGTGGAGTGCACCCCCTCCCTTCCCCCCTCCGGCTTCCACGTGTCAGAGATGGAAGTGGATCAACCGACTCAAAACTAGAAACCTAACCCTAACGCTAACGCTAACCCTAACCCAAACCCTAACCCTAACCCTAACCCTAACCCTAACCCTTACTAAACTGAGAGAGTGTTACTAAACTGAGAGAGTATCACTCAACTGAGAGAGTATTACTAAACTGAGAGAGTGTTACTAAACTGAGAGAATATTATTAAACTGAGAGAGTATTACTAAACTGAGTGAGTATAACTCAACTGAGAGAGTATTACTAAACTGAGAGAGTGTTACTAAACTGAGAGATTATTACTAAACTGAGAGAGTATTACTAAACTGAGAGAGTGTTACTAGACAGAGAGAGTATTATTAAACTGAGAGAATATTACTAAACTGAGAGAGTATTACTAAACTGAGAGAGCTGAGAGAATATTACTAAACTGAGAGAATATTACTAAACTGAGAGAGTATTACTAAACTGAGAGAGTACTACTAATCTGAGACAGTTTTACTAAACTGAGAGAGTGTTACTAGACTCAGAGAGTATTACTCAACTGAAAGAGTATTACTAAACTGAGAGAGTATTACTAAACTGAGACAGTTTTACTAAACTGAGACAGTTTTACTAAACTGAGAGAGTATTACTAAACTGAGAGAGTGTTACTAAACTGAGAGAATATTACTCAACTGAGAGAGTATTACTAAACTGAGAGAGTATAACTCAACTGAGAGAGTATTACTAAACTGAGAGAGTATTACTAAACTGAGAGAGTATTACTAAACTGAGAGAGCTGAGAGAATATTACTAAACTGAGAGAATATTACTAAACTGAGAGAGTATTACTCAACTGAGAGAGTATTACTAAACTGAGCGAATATTACTAAACTGAGTAAATATTACTAAACTGAGAGAGTATTACTAAACTGAGAGACCTGAGAGATTATTACTCAACTGAGAGAGTATTACTAAACTGAGAGAGTGTTACTAAACTGATAGAATATTTCTCAACGGAGAGAGGTTAAGGTTAGGCGTGGGGTTTGGGGAGAGGTTAAGGTTAGGCGTGGGGTTTGGGGAGAGGTTAAGGTTAGGCGTGGGGTTTGGGGAGAGGTTAAGGTTAGGCGTGGGGTTTGGGGAGAGGTTGAGGTTAGGTGTGGGGTTAGGGGAGAGGTTAAGGTTAGGCGTGGGGTTTGGGGAGAGGTTACGGTTAGGCGTGGGGTTAGGGGAGAGGTTAAGGTTAGGCGTGGGGTTTGGGGAGAGGTTAAGGTTAGGAGTAGGGTTTGGGGAGAGGTTAAGGTTAGGCGTGGGGTTTGGGGAGAGGTTAAGGTTAGGCGTGGGGTTTGGGGAGAGGTTAAGGTTAGGCGTGGGGTTAGGGGAGAGGTTAAGGTTAGGCGTGGGGTTTGGGGAGAGGTTAAGGTTAGGCGTGGGGTTAGGGGAGAGGTTAAGGTTAGGCGTGGGGTTAGGGGAGAGGTTAAGGTTAGGCGTGGGGTTTGGGGAGAGGTTAAGGTTAGGCGTGGGGTTTGGGGAGAGGTTAAGGTTAGGCGTGGGGTTTGGGGAGAGGTTAAGGTTAGGCGTGGGGTTAGGGGAGAGGTTAAGGTTAGGCGTGGGGTTAGGGGAGAGGTTAAGGTTAGGCGTGGGGTTTGGGGAGAGGTTAAGGTTAGGCGTGGGGTTTGGGGAGAGGTTAAGGTTAGGCGTGGGGTTTGGGGAGAGGTTAAGGTTAGGCGTGGGGTTTGGGGAGAGGTTAAGGTTAGGCGTGGGGTTAGGGGAGAGGTTAAGGTTAGGCGTGGGGTTTGGGGAGAGGTTAAGGTTAGGCGTGGGGTTTGGGGAGAGGTTATGGTTAGGCGTGGGGTTTGGGGAGAGGTTAAGGTTAGGCGTGGGGTTTGGGGAGAGGTTAAGGTTAGGCGTGGGGTTTGGGGAGAGGTTAAGGTTAGGCGTGGGGTTTGGGGAGAGGTTAAGGTTAGGCGTGGGGTTAGGGGAGAGGTTAAGGTTAGGCGTGGGGTTTGGGGAGAGGTTAAGGTTAGGCGTGGGGTTTGGGGAGAGATTAAGGTTAGGCGTGGGGTGTGGGGAGAGGTTAAGGTTAGGCGTGGGGTTAGGGGAGAGGTTAAGGTTAGGCGTGGGGTTAGGGGAGAGGTTAAGGTTAGGCGTGGGGTTTGGGGAGAGGTTAAGGTTAGGCGTGGGGTTTGGGGAGAGGTTAAGGTTAGGCGTGGGGTTTGGGGAGAGGTTAAGGTTAGGCGTGGGGTTTGGGGAGAGGTTAAGGTTAGGCGTGGGGTTTGGGGAGAGGTTAAGGTTAGGCGTGGGGTTAGGGGAGAGGTTAAGGTTAGGCGTGGGGTTTGGGGAGAGGTTAAGGTTAGGCGTGGGGTTAGGGGAGAGGTTAAGGTTAGGCGTGGGGTTTGGGGAGAGGTTAAGGTTAGGTGTGGGGTTTGGGGAGAGGTTAAGGTTAGGCGTGGGGTTTGGGGAGAGGTTAAGGTTAGGCGTGGGGTTTGGGGAGAGGTTAAGGTTAGGCGTGGGGTTAGGGGAGAGGTTAAGGTTAGGAGTAGGATTGAGGTTAGGGTTAAGAGAGGTAGGTGATTTGATGTGGTCTATGAGTGTTGAATGAATGGGAGGGAGGGCGGCCAATGTGTTGTTTTTAATGGTTCTTAAAAATCGTTTTGAATATCCTCTTCTTCTAAGTGCATTGAATAGTGTATTTATTGCATAATCCAGGTCTTGCTTGCAAGATGATATCCTGTAGAACCGTATGATTTGTGATTTTATTATTCCCTTAAATGTATGTTTAGGATGGTAACTGTGTTTATGAAGTAAAGCATGTGTGTCTGTTGGTTTGAAGTAGACTCTAGTGTGTAGTGTTTTCTGTGATTGATTGTTATTACTGAAAAAAACTGTTGTGTCTAAGAAGTTGACTTCTTGCGGATGAATTGTGTATTTAACCTTAATGGATGAATGATGACTGTTGAGAATGTTTATGAAATCTGTGAATAATTGGATGTCGTGGGGCCAGGCTCCTATTATGTCGTCTAAAAAGCGGTAATAAAAAGTGGGTTGATATGGACACTTGGCCAGTGCCTCTCTCTCCCATTCAGCCATGTATATATTGGCGTAAGCAGGTGCGAATTTTTTGCCCATGGCTGTTCCCTCCACCTGCAGGTAATAGTGATCGTTGAATAAAAAGTCATTGCTAGTCAGGCTGATTTCTAATAATTGTAATATTTCTGTGTCCGGTCTAGTGTTGTCTGGGTATCTCTTAAAGATATTTCTAATTGCTTGTATTCCTGTTGCTGTATTTATATTAGTGTATAAGCTATCAATATCTATCGTGAATATGTGTGTGTGGGAGGGAACAGCTATGGGTCCAATCCTCTCCATAAAGTGGTAAGTGTCCCTGAGAAAGCTGGGGTGCCTGGTGGAGAGAGGGTTAATGTGATTATCTATATATTGTGAAATGTTATAGGATTCACTGTTGCAGTCTGATACAATCGGTCTGCCAGGGGGAACTTCAAAGGGAATTGTCCATGTCCCCGGTTCCTTGTGTACTTTTAACAGTAAATAGAATAGTCTAGGTCGTGGGGTGTCTGTACCGTAAAGAAAGTCCCGTTGTTTTGCTGTAATGTAGTGTTGGTCATAGAGTATTTTTATTATTGTCCTTAACTGTGTCTGTGTCTGTGGTTGTATACTGTTTTCTATTGGTTTATAATGTTTGGTGTTTGATAACTGTCTGTTGGCTTCATACATGTATTGATGTTTATCCAATATTACTATTTTTGAACCTTTATCTGCTGGTTTGATGATTATGTGTGGGTTATTTTTGAGTTGTTGTATTGCCTGTCTTTCTATGTGTGTGAGGTTATCCTCCCTATCAGTGTGCATCTGATGGTTGTGAAGTGTGTTCTTGTCTATTCTGATTAGTCTCCTGATTCTACCATCTATCTGGGAGGTTTTAGGTTCCCAGGTAGATGGTAAAGTAAATGGTTGGTGGTTGTCGTCTGTGTTGTAGTCATAGTAGTCCAACAGTTTAAGTCTTCTGTGATATTTGTGGGTGTCCCTTTGAAGTTCCTCCCAATCAAATTTGTTTGGGCGAGGGATGAATGTTAACCCTCTCTCCAGGAGCTTTACCTGTGCTACTGTGGGTATGAAGGATTTGGAAAGGTTCATGATATTAGTTGTTGACTGGTCCACTGCTCCCCTTATTGGAGGATCTGCACTGGTTATTAGGGAAGGAAAGAGATTAAGAGAAAGATTATTTCTATCCAGACTGTGGCTTGTGGTTAATGTAAATTTAACTGTCTGCACCAGTGTTGAAAGATGAGGTCTGCTGTGGTGGATGTCCAGTGTATGAGAACTGTTGTTGTGTGAAATGTGTCTTGTGGAATCTCTAATAGAGTTGGGAAGTTAGTGGTAATGTAAGCGTTGATGACCCTAACCCTAACCCTAACCCTAACTGCAGCAATCCCCACCCTAGCTCTAACCTTAACCCCAATCCTAAACTTAACCGCAGTCCTGACAATAACCTTAGATCTAATCCTAACCCGAACCATAATCCTAACCTTAACCCCACCTCAAGCTCTAATCGCTAATCCTGAACCTTGACCTAGATTCTGACCTTAATTCGAACCCAAGCCTTAAACATAATCCTAACCTTAACTCCAAGCCTAACCCCTTGGACTCAAAACGTGGACATAAGGAATCCCATAGGCCTGATAGAGATTAACCAGTCTAAACCTAACCAGATTCCTAGACTCGAACTCGGGCTCCATAAAGAGGTATCCTGAGGAGCCTGGTAATTAGGGAGCATGGGTTGATGTATTGCCTGGGGGTTTATCCTTGTAGAGGAAAATGTTATCTTTATCTGTTTCCCTTCCTATATGAACCATAACCCCTTCTTTTGGGGAATATCTCCAAATTTCCCGTAGAATAATTATGTATCCTTAGGAGCAATAGAATTAGAGAACATGCGCCCGTGCACTTGGTCCTCTTGAAGGGCAACTTAAACCTAACCCTAACCCTAACCCTAAGCCTAACCCCTAACCCTAACCCTAACCCTAACCCTAACCCTAACCCTAACCCCTAACCCCTAACCCTAACCCCTAACCCTAACCCTAACCCCTAACCCTAACCCCTAACCCCTAACCCCTAACCCTAACCCTAACCCCTAACCCTAACCCTAACCGAGGAACGCCTGGACATACACTGCACCTGCACCTTACACACCCCACATCCCATACAAAAGATAGGGGGTCATTAAGACCACAAAAATAGACCTCCAATAGCACTATAGAGTTACCATGACTATGGACTCTCAATAATACTTTCCTTTAGCCACTTTACTAGCACTATAGAGTTACCATGACCATGGACTCTCAATAATACTTTCCTTTAGTCAGAAAAAAAAAAAAAAAAAAAAAAAAAGGGAGATATATTTATATATATTCTTTTTTGGTTTCTTGAACTCGGGGTTACCATGACCATGGGCCTTGATGAAAAGAAACAATAAAATAGAACAAAAAAATAGAACAAAAAAAAACCTTACCAACCCACCATCCTTCCGAAATACCTCTCATCTACACCCACCAGCACCCCCAACAGACGAGAACCTTTTTTCTCCAACTACTCTGGGGACCCCGACCTTGGCGACTCACCCGCGGCGAGTAGACCCTAAGCAATTAGGCCCGGCCATACACCAAGAAAGAAGACAGGAGGAAATGGTATAGACCGGACTCCTCGGGACCCTTCGTGGTCTTGTTGGCAGACCTATCGGCACAACCCTCCCAACCCCACACAAACAGGAGACTCACGTACCGCGCTGGACGACTATCTACCCCAGTTTAGAATTGGATTGGCAGTATGTCCAGTAGCGCGTGTTTCATCCTAGCGGGTTGGGGCAGCTAAAAGTGGGGCTTTCGGGTCGGGCGCTGCGCCTGGAGTATCGCCTTGGCCGTGTAACCCCTGGGGTGCCCAGATTATGTCTGGCGGCGAATTGGATTCCACTAATTTTCACTGGGGGACCCCTTACCCCGCCGCACTAAGCCTGGACAACCGATCCACACTTTTTTACCTGGACTACGATCAAATTCACTGTCTAGGGAGGATATACCTCTGGAAACGCTACGATCCTGGAAGGGAGTTATTCCACTGGTAACTATCACCCGAACCACTGAATTACCCAGGACTGAGATGGTAGGGATGGAACACGGCAATCAACTGTAACTCCTGGCAGACGTACAACACAAAGGCCAGAGGTTGTTGGCCTGATCCAAAAAAACCCCGATAGACTTTTCGAAACGTAGGACGGAACTCCCAAGGTGGATGTATGACAGCCGTGAAGAGGGCTTGCCTTCTGGGTTCTTATCTGCCCAAACCTATGGGAGTTCAATGACTTACCACTCGACAGGGACACATGGCAACCAACTGAGGTCCGGACCTGCACAAGGTACGCAACTCGACGGTTTTGCCTGATCCTACGCTGAGTATACCCATACGGACCAGCTGGATTGGACTATACATGGGTTGATTCAGAGTTAGGATCCTGGAAGGGAATAACCCCTGAATTACACACATGATTGAAAACATCCAGGACCTAAACTGACGAACACGGAAGTAAATACATAGACAACACGGAGCTAAGAGAGAAGGATCCGAGGTGGAGTAAACTCCTAGGTTGCACTATGCTTTCCACATCCGTTGACAAAGCGGACCTAGACATCTTGACCACACCACTCGATATGGACACATGGCAACCAACCGAGGACCAAACCTGCATAAGGGGCGCAACTCAAGGGATTTTGCCTGATCCTAAATCGAGTCGACAGACCTACCTAAACTTAATCATTCTAAAAACTATACCTTACCCTAAACCCTAACCCTAACCTTAACCATTCTAAAAAACCATACCTAACCTTAACCCCAACCTTAACCCTAACCCTAACCCTTACCCTAACCCTAACCCTAACCTTAACCACTCTCAAAACTATACCTTACCCTAACCTCAACCCTAACCTTAACCATTTTACCAACTATACCTAACCCTAACCCCTAACCTACGGATAGACGACTCTTTAACCCAAGCAATTGGTTAATCTACAAGTGGGCACCATGGGGCCTACGACTTTGGCCGGCCGAGCCCGGACCCCTCCGGCCCGCGCGCATATGAGTGGAGTGCACCCCCTCCCTTCCCCCCTCCGGCTTCCACGTGTCAGAGATGGAAGTGGATCAACCGACTCAAAACTAGAAACCTAACCCTAACGCTAACGCTAACCCTAACCCAAACCCTAACCCTAACCCTAACCCTAACCCTAACCCTAACCCTTACTAAACTGAGAGAGTGTTACTAAACTGAGAGAGTATCACTCAACTGAGAGAGTATTACTAAACTGAGAGAGTGTTACTAAACTGAGAGAATATTATTAAACTGAGAGAGTATTACTAAACTGAGTGAGTATAACTCAACTGAGAGAGTATTACTAAACTGAGAGAGTGTTACTAAACTGAGAGATTATTACTAAACTGAGAGAGTATTACTAAACTGAGAGAGTATTACTAAACTGAGAGAGTGTTACTAGACAGAGAGAGTATTATTAAACTGAGAGAATATTACTAAACTGAGAGAGTATTACTAAACTGAGAGAGCTGAGAGAATATTACTAAACTGAGAGAATATTACTAAACTGAGAGAGTATTACTAAACTGAGAGAGTACTACTAATCTGAGACAGTTTTACTAAACTGAGAGAGTGTTACTAGACTCAGAGAGTATTACTCAACTGAAAGAGTATTACTAAACTGAGAGAGTATTACTAAACTGAGACAGTTTTACTAAACTGAGACAGTTTTACTAAACTGAGAGAGTATTACTAAACTGAGAGAGTGTTACTAAACTGAGAGAATATTACTCAACTGAGAGAGTATTACTAAACTGAGAGAGTATAACTCAACTGAGAGAGTATTACTCAACTGAGAGAGTATTACTAAACTGAGAGAGTATTACTAAACTGAGAGAGCTGAGAGAATATTACTAAACTGAGAGAATATTACTAAACTGAGAGAGTATTACTCAACTGAGAGAGTATTACTAAACTGAGCGAATATTACTAAACTGAGTAAATATTACTAAACTGAGAGAGTATTACTAAACTGAGAGACCTGAGAGATTATTACTCAACTGAGAGAGTATTACTAAACTGAGAGAGTGTTACTAAACTGATAGAATATTTCTCAACGGAGAGAGGTTAAGGTTAGGCGTGGGGTTTGGGGAGAGGTTAAGGTTAGGCGTGGGGTTTGGGGAGAGGTTAAGGTTAGGCGTGGGGTTTGGGGAGAGGTTAAGGTTAGGCGTGGGGTTTGGGGAGAGGTTGAGGTTAGGTGTGGGGTTAGGGGAGAGGTTAAGGTTAGGCGTGGGGTTTGGGGAGAGGTTACGGTTAGGCGTGGGGTTAGGGGAGAGGTTAAGGTTAGGCGTGGGGTTTGGGGAGAGGTTAAGGTTAGGAGTAGGGTTTGGGGAGAGGTTAAGGTTAGGCGTGGGGTTTGGGGAGAGGTTAAGGTTAGGCGTGGGGTTTGGGGAGAGGTTAAGGTTAGGCGTGTGGTTAGGGGAGAGGTTAAGGTTAGGCGTGGGGTTTGGGGAGAGGTTAAGGTTAGGCGTGGGGTTAGGGGAGAGGTTAAGGTTAGGCGTGGGGTTAGGGGAGAGGTTAAGGTTAGGCGTGGGGTTTGGGGAGAGGTTAAGGTTAGGCGTGGGGTTTGGGGAGAGGTTAAGGTTAGGCGTGGGGTTTGGGGAGAGGTTAAGGTTAGGCGTGGGGTTAGGGGAGAGGTTAAGGTTAGGCGTGGGGTTAGGGGAGAGGTTAAGGTTAGGCGTGGGGTTTGGGGAGAGGTTAAGGTTAGGCGTGGGGTTTGGGGAGAGGTTAAGGTTAGGCGTGGGGTTTGGGGAGAGGTTAAGGTTAGGCGTGGGGTTTGGGGAGAGGTTAAGGTTAGGCGTGGGGTTAGGGGAGAGGTTAAGGTTAGGCGTGGGGTTTGGGGAGAGGTTAAGGTTAGGCGTGGGGTTTGGGGAGAGGTTATGGTTAGGCGTGGGGTTTGGGGAGAGGTTAAGGTTAGGCGTGGGGTTTGGGGAGAGGTTAAGGTTAGGCGTGGGGTTTGGGGAGAGGTTAAGGTTAGGCGTGGGGTTTGGGGAGAGGTTAAGGTTAGGCGTGGGGTTAGGGGAGAGGTTAAGGTTAGGCGTGGGGTGTGGGGAGAGGTTAAGGTTAGGCGTGGGGTTTGGGGAGAGGTTAAGGTTAGGCGTGGGGTGTGGGGAGAGGTTAAGGTTAGGCGTGGGGTTTGGGGAGAGGTTAAGGTTAGCCGTGGGGTGTGGGGAGAGGTTAAGGTTAGGCGTGGGGTTTGGGGAGAGGTTAAGGTTAGGCGTGGGGTTTGGGGAGAGGTTAAGGTTAGGCGTGGGGTTTGGGGAGAGGTTAAGGTTAGGCGTGGGGTTTGGGGAGAGGTTAATGTTAGGCGTGGGGTTTGGGGAGAGGTTAAGGTTAGGCGTGGGGTTAGGGGAGAGGTTAAGGTTAGGCGTGGGGTTTGGGGAGAGGTTAAGGTTAGGCGTGGGGTTAGGGGAGAGGTTAAGGTTAGGCGTGGGGTTTGGGGAGAGGTTAAGGTTAGGTGTGGGGTTTGGGGAGAGGTTAAGGTTAGGCGTGGGGTTTGGGGAGAGGTTAAGGTTAGGCGTGGGGTTTGGGGAGAGGTTAAGGTTAGGCGTGGGGTTAGGGGAGAGGTTAAGGTTAGGAGTAGGATTGAGGTTAGGGTTAAGAGAGGTAGGTGATTTGATGTGGTCTATGAGTGTTGAATGAATGGGAGGGAGGGCGGCCAATGTGTTGTTTTTAATGGTTCTTAAAAATCGTTTTGAATATCCTCTTCTTCTAAGTGCATTGAATAGTGTATTTATTGCATAATCCAGGTCTTGCTTGCAAGATGATATCCTGTAGAACCGTATGATTTGTGATTTTATTATTCCCTTAAATGTATGTTTAGGATGGTAACTGTGTTTATGAAGTAAAGCATGTGTGTCTGTTGGTTTGAAGTAGACTCTAGTGTGTAGTGTTTTCTGTGATTGATTGTTATTACTGAAAAAAACTGTTGTGTCTAAGAAGTTGACTTCTTGCGGATGAATTGTGTATTTAACCTTAATGGATGAATGATGACTGTTGAGAATGTTTATGAAATCTGTGAATAATTGGATGTCGTGGGGCCAGGCTCCTATTATGTCGTCTAAAAAGCGGTAATAAAAAGTGGGTTGATATGGACACTTGGCCAGTGCCTCTCTCTCCCATTCAGCCATGTATATATTGGCGTAAGCAGGTGCGAATTTTTTGCCCATGGCTGTTCCCTCCACCTGCAGGTAATAGTGATCGTTGAATAAAAAGTCATTGCTAGTCAGGCTGATTTCTAATAATTGTAATATTTCTGTGTCCGGTCTAGTGTTGTCTGGGTATCTCTTAAAGATATTTCTAATTGCTTGTATTCCTGTTGCTGTATTTATATTAGTGTATAAGCTATCAATATCTATCGTGAATATGTGTGTGTGGGAGGGAACAGCTATGGGTCCAATCCTCTCCATAAAGTGGTAAGTGTCCCTGAGAAAGCTGGGGTGCCTGGTGGAGAGAGGGTTAATGTGATTATCTATATATTGTGAAATGTTATAGGATTCACTGTTGCAGTCTGATACAATCGGTCTGCCAGGGGGAACTTCAAAGGGAATTGTCCATGTCCCCGGTTCCTTGTGTACTTTTAACAGTAAATAGAATAGTCTAGGTCGTGGGGTGTCTGTACCGTAAAGAAAGTCCCGTTGTTTTGCTGTAATGTAGTGTTGGTCATAGAGTATTTTTATTATTGTCCTTAACTGTGTCTGTGTCTGTGGTTGTATACTGTTTTCTATTGGTTTATAATGTTTGGTGTTTGATAACTGTCTGTTGGCTTCATACATGTATTGATGTTTATCCAATATTACTATTTTTGAACCTTTATCTGCTGGTTTGATGATTATGTGTGGGTTATTTTTGAGTTGTTGTATTGCCTGTCTTTCTATGTGTGTGAGGTTATCCTCCCTATCAGTGTGCATCTGATGGTTGTGAAGTGTGTTCTTGTCTATTCTGATTAGTCTCCTGATTCTACCATCTATCTGGGAGGTTTTAGGTTCCCAGGTAGATGGTAAAGTAAATGGTTGGTGGTTGTCGTCTGTGTTGTAGTCATAGTAGTCCAACAGTTTAAGTCTTCTGTGATATTTGTGGGTGTCCCTTTGAAGTTCCTCCCAATCAAATTTGTTTGGGCGAGGGATGAATGTTAACCCTCTCTCCAGGAGCTTTACCTGTGCTACTGTGGGTATGAAGGATTTGGAAAGGTTCATGATATTAGTTGTTGACTGGTCCACTGCTCCCCTTATTGGAGGATCTGCACTGGTTATTAGGGAAGGAAAGAGATTAAGAGAAAGATTATTTCTATCCAGACTGTGGCTTGTGGTTAATGTAAATTTAACTGTCTGCACCAGTGTTGAAAGATGAGGTCTGCTGTGGTGGATGTCCAGTGTATGAGAACTGTTG
>NC_092094.1:2790751-2792606 GCF_045679555.1 Salvelinus alpinus
ATTGATGAATGGAAGGGTGGAGGAATGGATGGATGGATGAATGGAGGGGTGGATGAATGGAGGGGTGGATGAATGGAGGGGTGGATGAATGGAGGGGTGGATGAATGGAGGGATGGATGGATGGAGGGGTGGATGAATGGAGGGATGGATGAATGGAGGGATGGATGGATGGATGAATGGAGGGGTGGATGAGTGGAGGGATGGATGGAGGGATGGATGGATGGAGGGGCGGATGGATTGATGAATGGAGGGGTGGATGAATGGAGGAGTGGATGAATGGAGGGATGGATGAATGGAGGGGTGGATGAATGGATGGATTGATGAATGTATGGATATATGAATGGAGGGGTGGAGGAATGGATGGATGGATGAATGGAGGGGTGGATGAATGGAGGGATGGATGAATGGAGGGGTGGATGAATGGAGGGGTGGATGAGTGGAGGGGTGGATGAATGGAGGGATTGATGAATGTATGGATAGATGAATGGAGGGGTGGAGGAATGGATGGATGGATGAATGGAGGGGTGGATGAATGGAGGGGTGGATAAATGGAGGGATGGATGAATGGAGGGGTGGATGAATGGAGGGGTGGATGAATGAAGGGGTGGATGAATGGAGGGATGGATGAATGGAGGGATGGATGGATGGAGGGGTGGATGAATGGAGGGGTGGATGAATGGAGGGATGGATGGATGGAGGGATGGAGGGATTGATGAATGGAGGGGTGGATGAATGGAGGGGTGGATGGATGGAGGGATGGATGGATTGATGAATGGAGGGGTGGATGAATGGAGGGATGGATGGATGGAGGGATGGATGGATTGATGAATGGAGGGGTGGATGAATGGAGGGGTGGAGGAATGTATGGATGGAGGAATGGAGGGGTGTATGAATGTATGGATGGATGAATGGAGGGATGGATGGATGGAGGGATGGATGGATGGAGGGGTGGATGGATGGATGGAGGGGTGGATGGATGGAGGGGTGGATGGATTGATGAATGGAGGGGTGGATGAATGGAGGGGTGGATGAATGGATGGAGGGGTGGATGGATGGATGGATGGAGGGGTGGATGGATGGAGGGATTGATGAATGGAGGGGTGGATGAATGGAGGGATGGATGAATGGAGGGGTGGATGAATGTATGGATGGATGAATGGAGGGGTGGATGAATGGAGGGGTGGATGAGTGGAGGGATGGATGGAGGGATGGATGGATGGAGGGGTGGATGAATGGAGGGGTGGATGGAGGGATGGATGGATGGAGGGGCGGATGAATGGAGGGGTGGATGAATGTATGGATGGATGAATGGAGGGGTGGATGAATGGAGGGGTGGATGAGTGGAGGGATGGATGGAGGGATGGATGGATGGAGGGGCGGATGGATTGATGAATGGAGGGGTGGATGAATGGAGGGGTGGATGAATGGAGGGATTGATGAATGTATGGATAGATGAATGGAGGGGTGGAGGAATGGATGGATGGATGAATGGAGGGGTAGATGAATGGAGGGATGGATGAATGGAGGGGTGGATGAATGTATGGATGGATGAATGGAGGGGTGGATGAGTGGAGGGGTGGATGAATGGAGGGATTGATGAATGTATGGATAGATGAATGGAGGGGTGGAGGAATGGATGGATGGATGAATGGAGGGGTGGATGAATGGAGGGATGGATGAATGGAGGGATGGATGAATGGAGGGGTGGATGAATGGAGGGGTGGATGAATGGAGGGGTGGATGAATGGAGGGATGGATGGATGGAGGGGTGGATGAATGGAGGGTGGATGAATGGAGGGGTGGATGGAGGGATGGATGGATGGAGGGGCGGATGAATGGAGGGGTGGATGAATGT
>NC_092094.1:2792706-2857706 GCF_045679555.1 Salvelinus alpinus
ATGGATGGATGAATGGAGGGGTGGATGAATGGAGGGGTGGATGAGTGGAGCGATTGATGGATGGAGGGATGGATGGATGGAGGGGCGGATGGATGGATGGATGAATGGAGGGGTGGATGAATGGAGGGATGGATGAATGGAGGGATTGATGAATGTATGGATAGATGAATGGAGGGGTGGATGAATGGAGGGATGGATGAATGAAGGGGTGGATGAATGGAGGGGTGGATGAATGGAGGGATGGATGAATGGAGGGATGGATGAATGGAGGGGTGGATGAATGGAGGGGTGGATGAATGGAGGGGTGGATGAATGGAGGGATGGATGGATGGAGGGGTGGATGAATGGAGGGATGGATGGATGAATGGAGGGGTGGATGAGTGGAGGGATGGATGGAGGGATGGATGGATGGAGGGGCGGATGGATTGATGAATGGAGGGGTGGATGAATGGAGGAGTGGATGAATGGAGGGATGGATGAATGGAGGGGTGGATGAATGGAGGGATTGATGAATGGAGGGATGGATGAATGGAGGGGTGGATGAATGTATGGATGGATGAATGGAGGGGTGGATGAGTGGAGGGGTGGATGAATGGAGGGATTGATGAATGTATGGATAGATGAATGGAGGGGTGGAGGAATGGATGGATGGATGAATGGAGGGGTGGATGAATGGAGGGATGGATGAATGGAGGGATGGATGAATGGAGGGGTGGATGAATGGAGGGGTGGATGAATGAAGGTGTGGATGAATGGAGGTGTGGATGAATGGAGGGATGGATGAATGGAGGGATGGATGAATGGAGGGGTGGATGAATGGAGGGGTGGATGAATGGAGGGGTGGATGAATGGAGGGATGGATGGATGGAGGGGTGGATGAATGGAGGGGTGGATGAATGGAGGGGTGGATGAATGGAGGGATGGATGAATGGAGGGATGGAGGGATGGATGAATGGAGGGGTGGATGAATGGAGGGGTGGATGAGTGGAGGGATGGATGGAGGGATGGATGGATGGAGGGGCGGATGGATTGATGAATGGAGGGGTGGATGAATGGAGGAGTGGATGAATGGAGGGATGGATGAATGGAGGGGTGGATGAATGGAGCGATTGATGAATGGAGGGATGGATGAATGGAGGGGTGGATGAATGTATGGATGGATGAATGGAGGGGTGGATGAGTGGAGGGGTGGATGAATGGAGGGATTGATGAATGTATGGATGGATGAATGGAGGGGTGGATGAATGGAGGGGTGGATGAATGAAGGGGTGGATGAATGGAGGGATGGATGAATGGAGGGATGGATGGATGGAGGGGTGGATGAATGGAGGGGTGGATGAATGGAGGGATGGATGGATGGAGGGATGGAGGGATTGATGAATGGAGGGGTGGATGAATGGAGGGGTGGATGGATGGAGGGATGGATGGATTGATGAATGGAGGGGTGGATGAATGGAGGGATGGATGGATGGAGGGATGGATGGATTGATGAATGGAGGGGTGGATGAATGGAGGGGTGGAGGAATGTATGGATGGAGGAATGGAGGGGTGTATGAATGTATGGATGGATGAATGGAGGGATGGATGGATTGAGGGATGGATGGATGGAGGGGTGGATGGATGGATGGAGGGGTGGATGGATGGAGGGGTGGATGGATTGATGAATGGAGGGGTGGATGAATGGAGGGGTGGATGAATGGATGGAGGGGTGGATGGATGGATGGATGGAGGGGTGGATGGATGGAGGGGTGGATGAATGGAGGGGTGGATGAATGGAGGGATGGATGAATGGAGGGGTGGATGAATGTATGGATGGATGAATGGAGGGGTGGATGAATGGAGGGGTGGATGGAGGGATGGATGGAGGGATGGATGGGTGGAGGGGTGGATGAATGGAGGGGTGGATGGAGGGATGGATGGATGGAGGGGCGGATGGATTGATGAATGGAGGGGTGGATGAATGTATGGATGGATGAATGGAGGGATTGATGAATGTATGGATAGATGAATGGAGGGGTGGAGGAATGGATGGATGGATGAATGGAGGGGTGGATGAATGGAGGGATGGATGGATGGAGGGGCGGATGAATGTATGGATGGATGAATGGAGGGGTGGATGAATGGAGGGGTGGATGAATGGAGGGATTGATGAATGTATGGATAGATGAATGGAGGGGTGGAGGAATGGATGGATGGATGAATGGAGGGGTGGATGAATGGAGGGATGGATGAATGGAGGGGTGGATGAATGTATGGATGGATGAATGGAGGGGTGGATGAGTGGAGGGGTGGATGAATGGAGGGATTGATGAATGTATGGATAGATGAATGGAGGGGTGGAGGAATGGATGGATGGATGAATGGAGGGGTGGATGAATGGAGGGATGGATGAATGGAGGGATGGATGAATGGAGGGGTGGATGAATGGAGGGGTGGATGAATGGAGGGATGGATGGATGGAGGGGTGGATGAATGGAGGGATGGATGGATGAATGGAGGGGTGGATGAGGTGGAGGGGTGGATGGATGGAGGGATGGATGGATGGAGGGGTGGATGAGATGGAGGGATGGTGATGAGGATGGAGTGGATGGATGAATGGAGGGGTGGATGGAGATGTATGGAGGGTGGATGAATGGAGGGGTGGATGAGTGGAGGGGTGGATGAATGGAGGGGGGATGTGATGAGATGTATGGATAGATGAATGGAGGGGTGGAGGAATGGATGGATGGATGAATGGAGGGGTGGATGAATGGAGGGATGGATGAATGGAGGGATGGATGAATGGAGGGGTGGATGAATGGAGGGGTGGATGAATGAAGGTGTGGATGAATGGAGGTGTGGATGAATGGAGGGGTGGATGAATGGAGGGGTGGATGAATGGAGGGGTGGATGAATGGAGGGGTGGATGAATGGAGGGATGGATGGATGGAGGGGTGGATGAATGGAGGGGTGGATGAATGGAGGGGTGGATGAATGGAGGGATGGATGAATGGAGGGATGGATGGATGGATGGATGAATGGAGGGATGGATGGATGAATGGAGGGGTGGATGAGTGGAGGGATGGATGGAGGGATGGATGGATGGATTGATGAATGGAGGGGTGGATGAATGGAGGAGTGGATGAATGGAGGGATGGATGAATGGCGGGGTGGATGAATGGAGCGATTGATGAATGGAGGGATGGATGAATGGAGGGGTGGATGAATGGAGGGATGGATGAATGGAGGGATGGATGAATGGAGGGGTGGATGAATGGAGGGGTGGATGAATGAAGGTGTGGATGAATGGAGGTGTGGATGAATGGAGGGATGGATGAATGGAGGGGTGGATGAATGGAGGGGTGGATGAATGGAGGGGTGGATGAATGGAGGGGTGGATGAATGGAGGGATGGATGGATGGAGGGGTGGATGAATGGAGGGGTGGATGAATGGAGGGGTGGATGAATGGAGGGATGGATGAATGGAGGGATGGATGGATGGATGGATGGAGGGGTGGATGAATGGAGGGGTGGATGAGTGGAGGGATGGATGGAGGGATGGATGGATGGATTGGATTGATGAATGGAGGGGTGGATGAATGGAGGAGTGGATGAATGGAGGGATGGATGAATGGAGGGGTGGATGAATGGAGCGATTGATGAATGGAGGGATGGATGAATGGAGGGGTGGATGAATGTATGGATGGATGAATGGAGGGGTGGATGAGTGGAGGGGTGGATGAATGGAGGGATTGATGAATGTATGGATAGATGAATGGAGGGGTGGAGGAATGGATGGATGGATGAATGGAGGGGTGGATGAATGGAGGGATGGATGAATGGAGGGATGGATGAATGGAGGGGTGGATGAATGGAGGGGTGGATGAATGAAGGGGTGGATGAATGGAGGTGTGGATGAATGGAGGGATGGATGGATGGAGGGGTGGATGGATGGAGGGGTGGATGAATGGAGGGGTGGATGAATGGAGGGGTGGATGAATGGAGGGATGGATGAATGGAGGGATGGATGGATGGATGGACTCTAATAATAATAGAGTCTAATATACTCTAATATACTATACATATATATATACTAATAATATACTATATATATACTAATAATAATAGTACTCTAATATACTCTAATATACTATACAATTGGCCCAGTGTCGTCTGGGTTAGGGGAGGGTTTTTGCCGGCAGGGATGTTCTTGTTCCATCGCGCTCTAGCGACTCCTGTGGCTGGCCGGGGGCAGTGCACGCTGACACGGTCGCCAGGTTACGGTGTTTCCTCTGACACATCAGTGCGGCTGGCTTCCGGGTTAAGTGGGCATTGTGTCAAGAAGCAGTGCAGCTTGGTTGGGTCGTGTTTCGGAGGACGCACGGCTCTCGACCTTCGCCTCTCCCGAGTCCGTACGGGAGTTGCAGCGATGAGACAAGACTGTAACTACCAAGTGGATACCACGAAATTGGGGAGAAAAAGGGGAGAAAAAGGGGTATAAGTTAAAAAATAAGGGCCTTATGTTATGGACAATGCCTTGATCTCTGGGGAGGTCAGAGAAGATAAGATAGTTAATTTATTATACTCTTAGTTCTACCCTGATCCCTGCAGATCTGCTCTGAGAGACAAGAGGGAGGGGTGTTGGTTACAGTAAATGGAAAGAGAGGGGGTTCAAAAAAGGGCTATGTGATGACAGCGAGATCCATACGGAGTTGTTTTCACACTCTTGATTTGACCAGACGACAGAGAGAGAGAACAGTTCTGAGCTGAACATAACATTATGCCTGTTATTTATCATCTCCAAGCTGAGATTTCATTCTATATTATCACATAAGGTAATCTCCCTGTTTTAATATGTAATTTCTTAGAGTGGTCCAACAACCATTAGCAGAATTGTAATCTAATTAAGGAATGTAGATCTAGCAGTTTGGGTAAATTAGTATTTTCCTTCTGCTGGCATTTTGGCAGACTAGTGTTCCTCTGAGAGAGATGGAGGGAGTGAGTGAGAGAGGAGAGGAGAGGTGAAGGGAGGAGTGAGGAGGGAGAGAGGTGAGGGGGAGGAGGGAGAGAGAGAGAGAGAGAAGAGGGGAGTGAGGGAGAGGAGAGGAGTGAGGGAGAGGAGAGAGGAGGAGAGGTGAAGGGAGGAGTAGAGGGGAGGGAGGGGAGGGGGAGGAGGAGAGTGAGGGAGGGAGGAGAGGGAGGGACGGGAGAGAGAGGAGGAGAGTGAGGGAGAGGAGAGAGAGAGGAGGGGTGTGAGGGAGAGGAAAGAGAGAGCAGGTGAGTGAGGGAGAGGAGAGAGGAGGGCAGTGGGGGAGAGGAGGGGGAGAGGAGAGAGAGGAGGTGAGTGAGGGAGAGGACAGGGAGGAGGGGAGTGGGGGAAAGGAGAGAGGGTGGAGGGGAGTGATGGAGAAGAGAGAGAGGAGGGGAGTAAGGGAGAGGAGAGAGAGAGGGGAGTGAGGGAGAGGAGAGTGGAGTAGCAGAGCGTAATGGGCCTCAGCTAAAGCGACAGATGATGATGAAGATTTTGTGTGAAAAGCTGACAGACGACAGAAACACACACACACACACACACAAACACTCTCTCAACATGTAACATGCAGTAGGGTTGAGGTTGGTAGGGTAGTGGGACATATACGTGAATATATCTGCTGCTACAGATCGGTACTACGTGGGCTGTAGAACAAGTAAGCAGTGTACTGTGACTGTACACATGAGCATAGGATGAAACGCATGTTGAGATTTCAACAAGGAACACAGCACATGCTTCATTCCACGGTTCATGAGTAGATGGATCTGATTATATCTTCTATTCTATTATACTCTACTCTGTTCTACTATACTCTGTTATACTATACTATATTCTACTCTATTATACTATACTATATTCTACTATACTCTATTATACTATACTCTGTTATACTATACTCTATTCTACTCTATTATACTAACCTCTATTCTACTCTATTATACTATACTCTGTTATGCTATACTCTGTTATACTATATTATACTAACCTCTATTCTACTCTATTATACTATACTCTGTTATGCTATACTCTATTCTACTATATTATACTAACCTATATTCTACTCTATTATACTATACTCTATTATATCATACTATATTCCACTATACTCTATTATAATATACTCTATTCTACTCTATTCAACCATACTCTATTATACTATACTATAGTATACTATACTCTATTCTGCTCTACTATACTATACCCAATTATACTACACTAGATTCTACTCTAGCCAACTATACTATGTTATACTATAATGTGTTATACTATACTCTATTCTACTATAGTATACTATACTCTATTATACTATACTATATTATATTATACTCTAGTATACTGTGCTATATTACACTACAATATATTATACTCTATCATAATATACTCTATTATACTATACTATATTCTACTCTATTCAACTATACTATATTATACTATGATCTATTATACTATACTATATTATACTATGCTCTATTCTACTCTATTATACTATACTATATTATACTATGCTCTATTCCACTCTATGCTACTATGCTCTATTATACTATACTATATTATATCATACTCTATTCTACTACATTCTACCATACTCTACTATACTCTATTGTGCTCTATTATACTCTATCCCGCCATACTCCATCCCACTATACTCTATTCTATCATATTATACTATACTCTATTGTACTCTATTTCACTATACTCTATTGTACTCTATTACACCCGGTTCTACTCTATTCCGCTATACTATATTATACTATACTCTACGGTATTCTACTATACTCTATTGTACTCTATTATACTCCACTGTACTCTATTCTACTATTCTATACTCTATTCTGCTATACTATACTCTACTCTTCTACTCGATTCCACTATACTCTATTGTACTCTATTACACCCGGTTCTACTCTATTCCGCTATACTATATTATACTATACTCTACGGTATTCTACTATACTCTATTGTACTCTATTATACTCCACTGTACTCTATTCTACTATTCTATACTCTATTCTGCTATACTATACTCTACTCTTCTACTCGATTCTACTCTACTCGATTCTGCTCTACTATATTATACTCTAGTATACAATTTATACTATACTATATTCTACTCTACTATACTCGATTCTACTATACGCTACTATACTATATTCTACTCTACAATACTATTCTCTATTCTACTCTACTCCACTGTATTCCACTCCACTATAATATATTCTACTCTGCTATACTCTATTCTACTATACTATTCTCTATTCTACTCTACTTTATTCTACTCCACTATACTTTATTATGCTACACTATATTATTTACTCTATTATACTCCACTATACTCCATTCACTCGACTTTATTCTACTATACTATAGTACACCATACTCTTTTCTACTCTAATATACTCTATTCTACTTTACTCTATTATACTATACTATATTCTACTCTATTCTACTCTACTATACTATTCTCTATTCTACTCTACTCTACTTTATTCCACTCTACTATATTCTACCACACTATATTATATACTATACTATACTCTACAATACTTTATTCTACTATACTATATTCTGCTCTACTTTATTCTACTCTAATGTGCTGTATTATACTATACTATATACTATATTCAACTATACTCTATTGCGCTCTATTATACTCGAGTATACTCTATTCTACTATACTGTATTATACTATACTATATTCTACTGTACTCTGTTATACTCTATTCTAATATACTATACTCCATTCTACTATTCTATGCTCTATTCTACTATAATATACTCTACTATCGATTCTACTCTACTCTATTCTACTCTACTATATTTCACTCTACTATACAATTTCTACTCTACCATACTCAATTCCACTATACTATATTCTACTCTATTCTATTCTACTCTACTCCACTATAGTCTATTCTACTATACTCTATTATATACTCTGCTCTGCTCTACTATACTCTATTCTACTCAACTACACTCTATTCCACTCTACTATATTCCACAAAACTCTATTCTAATATATTCTACTCGACTATACTATTCTCTATTCTACTCTACTTTATTCTACTCCACTATATTTTATTCTACTACACTCTATTCAGTACTCTAATATACTCTAATATACTATATTCTACTATACTATTCTCTATTCTACTGTACTTTATTCTACTCTACTATACTGTATTATACTATACTCCATTCTGCTATACTCTATTGTGCTATATTATGCTCTATTCTGCTATACTATATTATACTATATTCTACTCTATTATACTACTCTATTATACTCCACTATACTATATTCTACTATACTGTATATTACTATACTATAATCTACTATACTCTTCTACTCGATTCTACTCTACTCGATTCTACTCTATTATACTATACTATATTATACTCTACTATACAATTTCTACTCTACTATATTCTACTCTGCTATACTCGGTTCTACTATACTATATTCTACTCTATTCTACTCTACTATACTCTATTCTACTCTACTATACTCTTCTATGCTCTATTATACTCCACTATAATATATTCAATCAATCAAGTTTATTTTATATAGCCCTTCGTACATCAGCTAATATCTCGAAGTGCTGTACAGAAACCCAGCCTAAAACCCCAAACAGCAAGCAATGCAGGTGTAGAAGCACGGTGGCTGGGAAAAACTCCCTAGAAAGGCCAAAACCTAGGAAGAAACCTAGAGAGGAACCAGGCTATGAGGGGTGGCCAGTCCTCTTCTGGCTGTGCCGGGTGGAGATTATAACAGAACATGGCCAAGATGTTCAAAATATTCATAAATGACCAGCATGGTCAAATAATAATCAGGAATAAATGTCAGTTGGCTTTTCATAGCCGATCATTAAGAGTTGAAAACAGCAGGTCTGGGACAGGTAGCACGTCCGGTGGACAGGTCAGGGTTCCATAACCGCAGGCAGAACAGTTGAAACTGGAACAGCAGCAAGGCCAGGTGGACTGGGGACAGCAAGGAGTCATCATGCCCGGTCGTCCTGACGCATGGTCCTAAGGCTCAGGTCCTCCGAGAGAGAGAAAGAAAGAGAGAAGGAGAGAATTAGAGAGAGCATACTTAAATTCACACAGGACACTGGATAAGACAGGAGAAGTACTCCAGATATAACCAACTGACCCTAGCCCCCCGACACATAAACTACTGCAGCATAAATACTGGAGGCTGAGACAGGAGGGGTCAGGAGACACTGTGGCCCCATCCGATGATACCCCCGGACAGGGCCAAACAGGAAGGATACTTTGCCAAAGCACAGCCCCCGCACCACTAGAGGGATATCTTCAACCACCAACTTACAATCCTGAGACAAGGCCGAGTATAGCCCACAAAGATCTCCACCACAGCACAAACCAAGGGGGGGCGCCAACCCAGACAGGAAGATCACGTCAGTAACTCAACCCACTCAAGTGACGCACCCCTCCCAGGGACGGCATGAAAGAGCACCAGTAAGTCAGTGACTCAGCCCCTGTAATAGGGTTAGAGGCAGAGAATCCCAGTGGAGAGAGAGGAACCGGCCAGGCAGAGACAGCAAGGGCGGTTCGTTGCTCCAGAGCCTTTCCGTTCACCTTCACACTCCTGGGCCAGACTACACTCAATCATATGACCTACTGAAGAGATAAGTCTTCAGTAAAGACTTAAAGGTTGAGACCGAGTCTGCGTCTCTCACATGGGTAGGCAGACCATTCCATAAAAATGGAGATCTATAGGAGAAAGCCCTGCCTCCAGCTGTTTGCTTAGAAATTCTAGGGACAATTAGGAGGCCTGCGTCTTGTGACCGTAGTGTACGTGTAGGTATGTACGGCAGGACCAACTCGGAAAGATAGGTAGGAGCAAGCCCATGTAACGCTTTATAGGTTAACAGTAAAACCTTGAAATCAGCCCTTCCCTTAACAGGAAGCCAGTGTAGGGAAGCTAGCACTGGAGTAATATGATCAAATTTCTTGGTTCTAGTCAGGATTCTAGCAGCCGTATTTAGCACTAACTGAAGTTTATTTAGTGCTTTATCCGGGTGGCCGGAAAGTAGAGCATTGCAGTAGTCTAACCTAGAAGTAACAAATGCATGGATTCATTTTTCTGCATCATTTTTGGACAAAAAAATTCTGATTTTTGCAATGTTACGTAGATGGAAAAAAGCTGTCCTTGAAACAGTCTTGATATGTTCGTCAAAAGAGAGATCAGGGTCTAGAGTAACGCCGAGGTCCTTCACAGTTTTATTTGAGACGACTTTACAACCATCAAGATTAATTGTCAGATTTAACAGAAGATCTCTTTGTTTCTTGGGACCTAGAACAAGCATCTCTGTTTTGTCCGAGTTTAAAAGTAGAACGTTTTCAGCCATCCACTTCCTTATGTCTGAAACACAGGCTTCTAGTGAGGGCAATTTTGGGGCTTCACCATGTTTCATTGAAATGTACAGCTGTGTGTCATCCGCATAGCAGTGAAAGTTAACATTATGTTTTCGAATGACATCCCCAAGAGGTAAAATGTATAGTGAAAACAATAGTGGTCCTAAAACGGAACCTTGAGGAACACCGAAATGTACAGTTGATTTGTCAGAGGACAAACCATTCACAGATACAAACTGATATCTTTCCGACAGATAAGATCTAAACCATATTCTACTCTACTCTATTCCACTATACTATTCTCTATTATACTCTACTTTATTCTACTATACTTTATTCTACTATACTCTATTCTATACTGTATTATACTATACCGTACTCTATTATGCTCTACTATGCTCCATTATACTCTACTATACTCTATTCCGCCATACTATAATATTCTCTATTCTGCTCTACTTTATTCTACTCTAATATACTATACTCTATTCTATACTCTATTATACTCTACTATGCTCTGTTCTGCTCTACTCTACTATACTATACTCCATTCTACTCTATTCTACTTTACTATACTCTCTTTACTCTATCTACTCTACTATACTATATTATACTCTACTATAATGTCCCTTCCAGCCAGCCCTGTCCCTTCCAGCCAGCCCTCACCCTTCCAGCCAGCCCTCACCCTTTCAACCAGCCCTCACCCTTCCAGCCAGCCCTCACCCTTCCAGCCAGCCCTCACCCTTCCAGCGAGCCCTCACCCTTCCAGCCAGCCCTCTCCTGTCCAGCCAGCCCTCACCCTTCCAGCCAGCCCTCTCCTGTCCAGCCAGCCCTCACCCTTCCCGCCAGCCCTCACCCTTCCAGCCAGCCCTCACCCTTCCAGCCAGCCCTCTCCTGTCCAGCCAGCCCTCACCCTTCCCGCCAACCCTCACCCTTCCCGCCAGCCCTCTCCCTTCCAGCCAGCCCTCACCCTTCCCGCCAGCCCTCTCCCTTCCAGCCAGCCCTCTCCCTTCCAGCCAGCCCTCACCCTTCCAGCCAGCCCCCCCCTTCCAGCCAGCCCTTCCCCTTCCAGCCAGCCCTCACCCTTCCAGCCAGCCCTCTCCTGTCCAGTCAGCCCTTCCCCTTCCAGCCAGCCATTCCCACTGAAGTTAAAGTGGGGCATGCAGGGGTATTGTAGCTTAGCTTTTAAGAGCATTGGGCTGGTAACCGAGAGGTCGCTGGTTCGAATCCCTAAGCCACCTAGGCTAACAATCTGTCGATGTTAGGCACTTAACCCTAATTACTCATGTAACTCGCTCTGGACAAGAGCATCTGCTAAATGACGACAAAGAGCAAGTTATATATTTTCCTTCTTGGATGTCCTGTTTACATAGTAGGGCAATGATGTGAAACACCGATGCATTCTAGCTACTACTGTACTACCTATGTTCACTTCCGGAAGTGTCCTCCCTGCCCCCTAACGTTGTCAATGTATGAACATGAAGCATCCTCAACATAAATAGATCATAGTCTGGCCCCCCAAAAAGACCAGACTACAGCAAGTATGACCAACAGGTGTCATAAAAAAAATACACCCCCCCCCTTTTCCAACGTTATAAATATTGTAATGAAACAGGCAGGGAGCAGGTCTCGAACCCTCGACCTTCGAGCCCGAGGTCCGGCGCGCTATCGACTGTGCCCCAAAAGCATGCTCCAACGGCAGAGTCGATTTCCGCGCTTATAAACCCAGGGTCATTACAATATTTACAAATGACCTTCCACTTGTACTGTTAAAAATATGTGCACACCCGCACCTCCTCAAAATGTATTAAAAAAATATATTATTAGCACCATAATTAACATTAACTGTAGAAGCCCTGTGTTTAAAAACATGGATATCGACTTTACTACATCAGCATGGTTTTGTGGCACAGACGATGCAGGGCTAAGGGCTAAGGGCTAAGGGCTAAGGGCTATGGGCTAAGGGCTAAGGGCTATGGGCTAAGGGCTATGGGCTATGGGCTATGGGCTAAGGGCTAAGGGCTAAGGGCTAAGGGCTAAGGGCTATGGGCTATGGGCTATGGGCTAAGGGCTATGGGCTAAGGGCTATGGGCTAAGGGCTAAGGGCTATGGGCTAAGGGCTAAGGGCTAAGGGCTATGGGCTATGGGCTAAGGGCTAAGGACTATGGGCTAAGGGCTAAGGGCTCCTTCACTCTCTCAATACTCTCGTCAACTATAGATTTTTGGGCTCATGCATTTTTTTTCTTTCCCTAAGCTGCTGAAATATATATAATTATAAAAATATATATTTTTCATATGTTTAAAAAATAAACTGTTTTAGTGTGTGGAAAACAACCAGGTTCTATTTTGTATTTATTTTGACCACGCAGGGCTAAGGTCGAGATTTCAGCGACCACCACGGACGAGCTCACTCTCTCCCTGCCTGTTTCATTACGATCAGAGCCGGCTGTAATTATCAGCTAGGGCCAAACCAGATTATTTATTTTTAAATGCTGATGCTATATTTATAATGACATGAAATATATTCAACGATTTTCCACCAACAGTTTTCTGTGCCGATGCACCATACACACGAGCAATAACCAACGCGTAACTGCATACCGATTACCGACTTAGAGCGCTTCGCCATGGTTTGCGTTTTCAACACTACAATCAAATAGAGGATGTACATCTCGACAAACAGAAACAAAACATCCCTCTCAGTATCTAAGGCTTGGTTTCACAATCTCCGAATATCATTTAACTTTTTGGTGTTTTGTAAAAGATTTCTCTTTGCATTTATCGAAGAGGCCGCTGCACAGTTTGGATGCTGGAATTACAGTGCATTAGGAAATTATTCAGACCCCTTCCCTTTTTCCACATTTTGTTACGTTACAGCCTTATTCTAAAATGGATTCAATTAAATGTTTTCTTCATCAATCTACACACAATACCACATAATGACAAAGCGAAAACAGGTTTTTAAAAATGTTTGAAATACATTTAAAAAATAATTGCTGTGCAGCGATGCTTTCCATCTAACCTGACAGAGCATGAGAGGATCTGCAGAGAAGAATGGGAGAATCTCCCCAAATACAGGTGTGCCAAGCTTGTAGCGTCTTCATCATTATGGGGAATTGTGTGTATATTGATGAGGTGGAAAAAAACTATTTAATTCATTTTAGAATAAGGCTGTAACTTAACAACATGTGGAAAAAGTCTGAATACTTTCCCGAATGCAGTAAGAAGTGATGTGGTATATTGCTCAATATTATCACAGATTTTATTTTTAAAATTCAGCTGGCCTTTTCAGTGGGGAGGTTACCATGGCGACCAAGGCACTCTGAGTTGTCCGTGACAGTCTGCCTGTGAGATGACTAGTAGCCGATGTGTCTTCGGTAACACTTGAAGCAAACTCAAACAGTGTAAAAACAACCCAGCTTGTGAACAATACAATGGAAATAGCCAAAAGACACAAGGACAAACTTTAAGTAGACTTTTGAGTAAATTAGACCAACTTTTATCGCTGTGCGTAGTGCTTCTAAAAATGAATCTTATCTCAGCACTTCAATCACAGTGTGTACAGCTGCCCAGCCAGGCGGTGCTGCTGCGCGGTGCACCGATCGGGTTTATTATTCGATTCCTAGTTCTTTGTGTGTTAGCTACCATCTATGAAACAAAAATGACTACAACACTTTGAAAACAGCCACTGCGCCATTTATTTTGCTATAAATGTGCTCATACTCGATTCCTATTTATATTCGCAGATGAGAGTGAAATGCACGGGGGAGCCCTGATCACCTGCCAACATGGCTGGTTAAATATACGTCTTATCCACCAATGCCATAATCTACCTGCATTTGGCAGGTGTTCATTTTAGGCCCTGGAATCAGCGCATCAATATCAGAAGTAAAAAATACAGCTTGCTACTGTTTCTTTCTATAATCTGTACAGAGTAGATCTGATCTGAATGGAATGAATGAAACATTCAAATAACAGGGTTTTTGTACCAATATTCAAATGACATTTTCACTGCATTTTTACAGCCTAGAGTAGAATGTTGTACTCAGTTATACTCACTTGAAAACAATAATGAAATCATTAATTACATTGTAGTGTTGTAGACTAGTCTAGGGAGGATCATTGTATTGTTGTAGACTAGTCTAGAGAGGATCATTGTGTTGTAGACTAGTCTAGAGAGGATCATTGTATTGTAGACTAGTCTAGGGAGGATCATTGTATTGTAGACTAGTCTAGGGAGGATCATTGTGTTGTAGACTAGACTAGAGAGGATCATTGTATTGTAGACTAGTCTAGGGAGGATCATTGTGTTGTAGACTAGTCTAGAGAGGATCATTGTGTTGTAGACTAGTCTAGAGAGGATCATTGTATTGTAGACTAGTCTAGGGAGGATCATTGTATTGTAGACTAGTCTAGGGAGGATCATTGTGTTGTAGACTAGTCTAGAGAGGATCATTGTATTGTAGACTAGTCTAGGGAGGATCATTGTGTTGTAGACTAGTCTAGAGAGGATCATTGTGTTGTAGACTAGTCTAGAAAGGATCATTGTATTGTAGACTAGTCTAGGGAGGATCATTGTGTTGTAGACTAGTCTAGAGAGGATCATTGTGTTGTTGTAGACTAGTCTAGAGAGGATCATTGTGTTGTAGACTAGTCTTGGGAGGATCATTGTATTGTAGACTAGTCTAGAGAGGATCATTGTATTGTAGACTAGTCTAGAGAGGATCATTGTGTTGTAGACTAGTCTAGAGAGGATCATTGTATTGTTGTAGACTAGTCTAGAGAGGATCATTGTGTTGTAGACTAGTCTAGGGAGGATCATTGTATTGTAGACTAGTCTAGGGAGGATCATTGTGTTGTAGACTAGTCTAGAGAGGATCATTGTATTGTACACTAGTCTAGGGAGGATCATTGTATTGTAGACTAGTCTAGGGAGGATCATTGTATTGTAGACTAGTCTAGGGAGGATCATTGTGTTGTAGACTAGTCTAGGGAGGATCATTGTGTTGTAGACTAGTCTAGGGAGGATCATTGTGTTGTAGACTAGTCTAGGGAGGATCATTGTATTGTAGACTAGTCTAGGGAGGATCTTTGTATTGTAGACTAGTCTAGGGAGGATCATTGTATTGTAGACTAGTCTAGGGAGGATCATTGTGTTGTAGACTAGTCTAGGGAGGATCATTGTGTTGTAGACTAGTCTAGGGAGGATCATTGTGTTGTAGACTAGTCTAGAGAGGATCATTGTGTTGTAGGCTAGTCTAGAGAGGATCATTGTATTGTAGACTAGTCTAGGGAGGATCATTGTGTTGTAGACTAGTCTAGGGAGGATCATTGTGTTGTAGACTAGTCTAGGGAGGATCATTGTATTGTAGACTAGTCTAGGGAGGGTCATTGTGTTGTAGACTAGTCTAGAGAGGATCATTGTGTTGTAGACTAGTCTAGGGAGGATCATTGTGTTGTAGACTAGTCTAGGGAGGATCATTGTGTTGTAGACTAGTCTAGGGAGGATCATTGTGTTGTAGACTAGTCTAGGGAGGATCATTGTGTTGTAGACTAGTCTCCTAGTGTCCTCTAGTGTCTCCTTGTTCCCTGTGTGTCTCAGCCCCAGTCCCTGATCCCAGGCAGTGTCTCCTTGTTCCCTGTGTGTCTCAGCCCCAGTCCCTGATCCCAGGCAATGTCTCCTTGTTCCCTGTGTGTCTCATCCCCAGTCCCTGATCCCAGGCAGTGTCTCCTTGTTCCCTGTGTTCCTCAGCCCCAGTACAGTCCCTGATCCCAGACAGTGTCTCCTTGCTCCCAGTACAGTCCCTGATCCCAGACAGTGTATCCTTGCTCCCTGTGTGTCTCAGCCCCAGTACAGTCCCTGATCCCAGACAGAGTCTCCTTGCTCCCTGTGTGTCTCAGCCCCAGTACAGTCCCTGATGTGCTGTAGCATGTCCACGTCACATAAACAATGAAAGCTGTTGACTGCGTTGCTGATATCATTTTTAGAGATGTATGGCCTTCTCTCTCAGTAATGACATTACGTTCTGTTAATTCCGGCCCGTGGGATTGTCCCCGGCTTGTTCTATCCTGTGCCTGTTCCACCGCTTCATTGGGTCTTGGCACCTGCTCAGTTGCGCACCGTTCTGGCTTTTTCGAGCTTCGGCCTCGGAGGTGTTCAGACTGAGGCTCAGAATCAGAGGAATAATCATCAGAGTGGTTTTCAGTCAGATGTTGTAGCATCTTCAGCAGCGCCAAAACGTAGCGTTTCAACTTACACTCTCACTTTGTACTCCGAGTTTACTAATGCTGCAGAAATCTGCTTTAAAGCTGTATCCAAACCCATAGGATATAGTGATCATAGTATAGTAGCCATATCCTCTAACGAGCCACAAACCCGGATCCGGGATACCCCCCATCAAAAAAGCAGACTAGCATAGCCTAGCCTAAAGCTACAGGGATATCATATAATCAAATGTTCATGAAATCACAAGTCCAAGACACCAGATGAAAGATACACATCTTGTGAATCCAGCCATCATTTCCGATTTTTTTAATGTTTTACAGGGAAGATTTCTATTAGCTATTTCTATTAGCTAACCACCATAGCAAAAGACAACTTTTTTTTCTCCACCATTTTTTTCCTGCATAGGTAGCCATCACTAATTCGACCAAATAAAGATATAAATAGCCACTAACCAAGAAGAAACTTCATCAGATGACAGTCTGATAACATATTTATTGTATAGCATATGTTTTGTTAGAAAAATGTGCATATTTCAGGTATAAATCACAGTTCTACATTGCAGCTGCAATCTGAAATAGCGTCGATGCAGGCAGAATAATTACAGAGACCAACGTCAAATACCTAATTACTCATCATAAAACATTTCTGAAAAATACACAGCGTACAGCAAATGAAAGCCCAACATCTTGTGAATCCAGCCAATATGTCAGATTTTTTAAGTGTTTTACAGCGAAAACACAATATAGCATTATATTAGCTTACCACTATAGCCAGAAACACAACCGCATTTACCAGCAGCAAATGTTAGCGATCGTAACAATCCAGCAAAAGATATATAATTTGACTAACCTTGATAAACTTCATCAGATGACAGTCCTGTAACATCATATTACACAATGCATATAGGTTTTGTTCGAAAATGTGCATATTTAGCAGCACAAATCGTGGTTATACAATGTGATCAGTAGCAACATTTCATGCATTCTGGCCGGCGCCATCTTGGAGAGGCACCTAATCTAATCGATAAATAATCGTAAACTTGACAGCAAATGAAAGATGCATTAGTTATTAATGCAACCGCTGTGTTAGATTTTTAAAATTAACGTTACTAGACATACAGTGTGCGTTACAGCCAGACCAGTGCCGCAATTAATGGCGGACAAATCCTTTTACATTTTTCCACATAAATACGGAATAACATCATAAATAGCTCTTACTTTTGGACGAGCTTCCATCAGAATCTTGGGCAAGTTGTCCTTTGTCCAAAAGAATCGTTGCTCGGTTGTAAAACGTCCTCTTCAACTTTGGAACTAGCAGCTAACAATAGCTATGTGGCGCAGACATGCCCAAATGTTCAAAATGCAATACTAAGGAAATTCCGAAAATCGCAATATACTCGCCTAAACTGATATAACTCGGTTTAAAATAACTTCGTTATGATGTTTCTAACACCTATATCGAATTAAATTACAGACGGATATATCTAAGGCCGATAACTGAGCGTTTCAAAATGCCATGCTGAGGTCCTGCATTGCGTCATGACGAACGTCGAAAAGACTGCACCCCCCATGCCATGGCCTTTTATAAGGTCTGAGATCTGCCTAGAAACTCCATTCCAATTCTCATTGGTTACTGACATCCAGGGGAAGGCGCGTGCAGTTCATGTCAACCCATAGGATACATACAGAGCTTTAAACTGATCTGAGAACAGAGCCTCGTTTTCAGACCTTCGCAGTTCCTGTCATGAATTTCGCTGCAGAATGAGTTCTGTTTCACCCACAGACATAATTCAAACGGTTTTAGAAACTAGAGATTGTTTTCTATCCAATAGTAATAATAATATGCATATTGTACGAGCAAGAATTGAGTACGAGGCAGTTTAATTTGGGAACGATAAATGTCGAAGTTGAAACAGCACTCCCTATAGTGGCAAGAGGCTATCTGGGAAAAACCAAAGTTCCAAAAGGCTGGACCTAAAATAGTGTATAAGAGGTCATACAAGAAGTTATGCAATGATTCTTATGTTGAAGTATATTTGTTGGTCTGATGTGGTAATGAGGAACATTCTGATGGTGCACAGGAGAGAGGAGGAGAGAGGAGTAGTGAGAGGAGGAGAGGAGTAGTGAGAGGAGTAGAGAGGAGTAGAGAGGAGAGGAGGAGAGAGGAGTAGAGAGAGGAGGAGAGAGGAGTAGTGAGAGGAGGAGAGGAGAGGAGGAGAGAGGAGTAGTGAGAGGAGAGGAGGAGAGAGGAGTAGAGAGAGGAGGAGAGGAGTAGTGAGAGGAGAGGAGGAGAGAAGAGTAGAGAGAGGAGGAGAGCAGAGGAGTAGTGAGAGGAGAGGAGGAGAGAGGAGTAGTGAGAGGAGAGGAGGAGAGAAGAGTAGAGAGGAGGAGAGCAGAGGAGTAGTGAGAGGGAGAGGAGGAGAGAAGAGTAGAGAGAGGAGGAGAGCAGAGGAGTAGTGAGAGGAGAGGAGGAGAGAGGAGTAGAGAGAGGAGGAGAGAGGAGTAGTGAGAGGAGAGGAGGAGAGAAGAGTAGTAAAAGGAGGAGAGCGGAGGAGTAGTGAGAGGAGGAGAGGAGTAGTGAGAGGAGTAGTGAGAGGAGAGGAGGAGAGAGGAGTAGAGAGAGGAGGAGAGAGGAGTAGTGAGAGGAGGAGAGAGGAGGAGTAGTGAGAGGAGGAGAGGAGTAGTGAGAGGAGAAGAGGAGAGAAGAGTAGTGAGAGGAGGAGAGCGGAGGAGTAGTGAGAGGAGGAGAGGAGTAGTGAGAGGAGAGGAGGAGAGAGGAGTAGTGAGAGGAGAGGAGGAGAGAAGAGTAGTGAGAGGAGGAGAGCGGAGGAGTAGTGAGAGGAGGAGAGGAGTAGTGAGAGGAGTAGTGAGAGGAGAGGAGGAGAGAGGAGTAGAGAGAGGAGGAGAGGAGTAGTGAGAGGAGGAGAGGAGTAGTGAGAGGAGAGGAGGAGAGAGGAGTAGAGAGAGGAGGAGTAGAGAGAGGAGGAGAGGAGTAGTGAGAGGAGGAGAGGAGTAGTGAGAGGAGGAGAGGAGTAGTGGAGTAGTGAGAGGAGGAGAGGAGTAGTGAGAGGAGGAGAGGAGTAGTGAGAGGAGAGGAGGAGAGAGGAGTAGAGAGAGGAGGAGTAGAGAGAGGAGGAGAGGAGTAGTGAGAGGAGAGGAGGAGAGAAGAGAGGAGTAGTGAGAGGAGGAGAGCGGAGGAGTAGTGAGAGGAGAGGAGGAGAGAGGAGTAGAGAGAGGAGGAGAAAGGAGTAGAGAGAAGAGGAGAGGAGAGGAGTAGTGAGAGGAGAGGAGGAGAGAGGAGTAGAGAGAGGAGGAGAGAGGAGTAGAGAGAGGAGGAGTAGTGAGGAGAGGAGGAGAGAGGAGTAGAGAGAGGAGGAGAGGAGTAGTGAGAGGAGAGGAGGAGAGAGGAGTAGTGAGAGGAGAGGAGGAGAGAAGAGTAGAGAGAGGAGAGGAGGAGAGAGGAGTAGAGAGAGGAGGAGTAGAGAGAGGAGTAGAGAGGGGAGGAGAGAGGAGTAGAGAGAGGAGGAGAGAGGAGTAGTGAGAGGAGGAGAGGAGTAGTGAGAGGAGTAGTGAGAGGAGAGGAGGAGAGAGGAGTAGTGAGAGGAGGAGTAGAGAGAGGAGGAGAGGAGGAGAGAAGAGTAGAGAGGGGAGGAGAGAGGAGTAGTGAGAGGAGGAGAGGAGAGAGGAGTAGTGAGAGGAGGAGAGGAGTAGTGAGAGGAGGAGAGGAGTAGTGAGAGGAGGAGAGGAGTAGTGAGAGGAGGAGAGAGGAGTAGTGAGAGGAGGAGAGGAGAGAGGAGTAGTGAGAGGAGGAGAGAGGAGTAGTGAGAGGAGGAGAGGAGTAGTGAGAGGAGGAGAGGAGTAGTGAGAGGAGAGGAGTAGTGAGAGGAGAGAGGAGTAGAGAGAGGAGGAGTAGTGAGGAGGGGAGGAGAGAGGAGGAGAGCGGAGGAGGAGAGATGAGTAGTGAGAGGGGAGGAGGAGAGAGAGAAGGAGAGAGGAGGAGGATAGCGGAGGAGTGAGAGGAGTAGAGAGAGGAGGAGTAGTGAGAGGAGTAGAGAGAGGAGGAGTAGAGAGAGGAGTAGAGAGAGGAGGAGTAGAGAGAGGAGGAGTAGAGAGAGGAGGAGTAGTGAGAGGAGAGGGAGGAGGAGTAGTGAGAGGAGGAGAGAGAGGAGGAGTAGAGAGGAGGAGGAGTAGTGAGAGGAGGAGAGAGGAGGAGGAGGAGGAGGAGGAGGAGTAGTGAGAGGAGTAGTGAGGAGTAGAGAGAGGAGGAGGAGGAGGAGTAGTGAGAGGAGTAGAGAGAGGAGGAGTGAGAGGAGGAGGAGGAGGAGGAGTAGTGAGAGGAGTAGAGAGAGGAGGAGTGAGAGGAGGAGGAGGAGGAGGAGTAGTGAGAGGAGTAGAGAGAGGAGGAGAAGGAGGAGTAGTGAGAGGAGTAGAGAGAGGAGGAGTGAGAGGAGTAGTGAGGAGTAGAGAGGAGGAGGAGTAGTGAGAGGAGGAGAGAGAGGAGGAGTAGTGAGGAGTAGAGAGAGGAGGAGTAGTGAGGAGTAGAGAGAGGAGGAGTAGTGAGGAGTAGAGAGAGGAGGAGTAGAGAGGAGGAGGAGTAGAGAGGAGGAGGAGTAGAGAGGAGGAGGAGTAGAGAGGAGGAGAGAGAGGAGGAGTAGTGAGGAGTATAGAGAGGAGGAGTAGTGAGGAGTAGAGAGAGGAGGAGTAGTGAGGAGTAGAGAGAGGAGGAGTAGAGAGGAGGAGGAGTAGAGAGGAGGAGGAGTAGCGAGGAGTAGAGAGAGGAGGAGTAGAGAGGAGGAGGAGTAGTGAGAGGAGGAGGAGTAGAGAGAGGAGGAGAGAGAGGAGGAGTAGAGAGGAGGAGGAGTAGTGAGAGGAGGAGGAGTAGTGAGAGGAGTAGAGAGAGGAGGAGAGAGAGGAGTAGTGAGAGGAGGAGAGAATACACTAAATAAATAGTAAATATGTATGCAGTCACTATACGGTGGCTTGAGATGACCTGCTATATATTGTTGTCAAGGTGGAAGGTGTTGTGTACTTTAGTCCTGACTCTCTCTGCTGTATCCCTCCACCAGGGAATCATTCCACACTAATATGACTCTGTGTTTGTTGTCAAGGGGGTTGCCGTGGGAAATAGAGGAACTACTTTAGTTCTGACTCTCCACTGTATCCCTCCACCAGAGACTCATTTCCAATCCCATCAACACACAGTAAGTGGATGAATCCCAAATGGCACCCTATCCCCTAAATAGTGCACTACTTTTGACCATGGCCCTATGGGGTAGTGCACTAAATAGGGTGCCATTTTGAACGTATACTCTGCGTTGGTTGATGTCTCCCGCCAAGGAAAAGGACTTTATATTACAGACTCATTGGAACAGAATTTACTCACAGCTCTCCTCTCCTCTCCTCTCCTCTCCTCTCCTCTCCTCTCCTCTCCTCTCCTCTCGTCTCGTCTCGTCTCGTCTCGTCTCGTCTCGTCTCGTCTCGTCTCGTCTCGTCTCGTCTCCTCTCCTCTCCTTTCTTCTCCTCTCCTTTCTTCTCTCCTCTTCTCTCCTCTCTCCTCTCTTTTCTTCTCTCCTCTCCTTTCTTCTCTCCTCTCCTCTTCTCTCCTCTCTCCTCTCCTTTCTTCTCTCCTCTCTCCTCTCCTTTCTTCTCTCCTCTCCTTTCTTCTCTCCTCTCTCCTCTCCTTTCTTCTCTCCTCTCCTTTCTTCTCTCCTCTCTTCTCCTCTCAATCAAATTCAATTCAAAGGGCTTTATTGGCATGGGAAAACCAAAGCAAATGGAATAGACAATAAACAGAAGGGAACTAGACAAGGGAAACATTAGTTAACATTACACAGAAGAAAAGTTTTAAAAGAAAATAGACATTTCAAATATTATATTATTGGCTATGTATAGTGTTGTAACAAAGTTTGAAAGGGAAAATAAATAAACAGATAAATATAGGTTGTTATTTACATTGTTCTTTGTGCTCCACTAATATACTAATATGGTCATACATTGGTCAGGAGGTTAGGAAGTGCAGCTCAGTTTCCACCTCATTTTGTGGGCAGTGTGCACATAGCCTGTCTTCTCTAGAGAGACAGGTCTGCCTACGGCGGCCTTTCTCAATAGCAAGGCTATGCTCACTGAGTCTGTACATAGTCAAGGATTTTCTTAAGTTTGGGTCAGTCACAGTGGTCAGATATTCTGCCACGGTGTAATTTCTGTTTAGGGCCAAATAGCATTTTAGTTTGCTAAATTTCTTTGTTCATTCTATTATATTTTTGCGTTCTCATAATTTGGTTGGGTCTAATTGTGTTGCTGTCCTGGGGCTCTGTGGGGTCTGTTTGTGTTTGTGAACAGAGCCCCAGGACCAGCTTACTTAGGGGACTCTTCTCCAGGTTCATCTCTCTGTAGGTGATGGCTTTGTTATTGAAGGTTTGGGAATCGCTTCCTTTTAGGTGGATGTTGAATTTAACGACTCTTTTCTAGATTTTGATAATTAGCGGGTTTCGGCCTAATTCTGCTCTGGTGTGTTATGTTGTACACAGAGGATATTTTTGCAGAGTTCTGCATGCAGAGTCTCAATTTGGTGTTTGTCCCATTCTTTGAATTCTTGGTTGGTGAGCGGACCCCAGACCTCACAACCATAAAGGGCAATGGGTTCGATAACTGATTGAAGTATTTTAGCCAGATCCTAATTGGGATGTCGAGTTTCATGTTCCTTTTGATGGCATAGCAGGCCCTTTTTCCCTTGTCTCTCAGATTGTTCACAGCCTTGTGGAAGTTATCTGTGGTGTTGATGTTTAGGCCGAGGTCGGTGTAATTCTCTGTGTGCTTTAGGGCGCCAGTGTCTAGATAGAATTTGTATTTGTTGTCTTGGCTACTGGACCTTTTTTGGAACACCATTATTTTTGTCTTACTGAGATTTACTGTCATGGCCCAGGTCTGACAGAATCTGTGCAGAAGATCTAGTTGCTGCTGTAGGCCCTCCTTGGTTGGGGACAGAAGCACCAGATCATCAGCAAGCAGTAGACATTTGACTTCCGAGTCTAGTAGGGGGAGGCCGGGTGCTGCAGACTGTTCTAGTGCCCTCGCCAATTCCTTGACTCATCAGACCGAAGGACAGATTTACACTGGTCTAATGTCCATTGCTCATTTCTTGGCTAAAGCAATTCTCCTCTTGTTGTTGGTGTCCTTAGTAGTGGTTTCCATTGCAGCAATTCGACCATGAAGGCCTGATTCACGCAGTCTCCTCTGAACAGATGAGTTTGAATCTGTCTGTCACTGGAACTCTGTGAAGCATATATTTGGTCTGCAATTTCTGAGGCTGGTATCTCTAAGGAACTTATCCTCTGCAGCAGAGGTAACTCTGGGGCTTCCTTTCCTGTGGCGGTCCTCATGAGAGTCAGTTTCATCATAGCGCTTGATGGTTTTTGCGACTGCACTTGAAGAAACGTTCAAATTTTCCGGATTGACTGACCTTAATCTCTCAAATAAATGATGGACTGTCGTTTTCTCTTTGCTCATTTGAGCTGTTCTTGCCATAATATAGACTTGGTCTTTTACCAAATAGGGCTGTCTTCTGTATCCCACCCCTACCTTGTCACAACATAACTGATTGGCTCAAACGCATTAAGGAAATAAATTCCACAAATGAACAAGGCACACCTGTTCATTTAAATGCAATCCAGGTGACTACCCCACGAGAGTGTGCCAAGAGTGTGCAAAGCTGTCATCGAGGCAAAGGGTGGCTACTTTGAAGAATATAAAATATATTTTGATTTGATTAACACTTGTTTTGGTTACTACATGATTCCATATGTGTTATTTCATAGTTTTGATGTCTTCACTATTATTCTACAATGTAGAACATTTATCAAATATTCAGACCGTGGTTCCAAGTGAAGATGCCAGAGCAGATAGGGATAATGTTGAATAGTTGAAGAATAGTCATTTGGAATTTGTGGTCTGTATATTTTATCATTTCATTGAGGATACCATCAACACCACAGGCCTTTTTGGGTTGGAGGGTTTGTATTTTGTCCTGTAGTTCATTCAATGTAATTGGAGAATCCAGTGGGTTCTGGTAGTCTTTAATAGTTGTTTCTAAGATTTTGTAAATAATCATGTTTATGTTTTAGCTCTTAGTTCTTTGTTGCATGTCTGAAAGGTTGGAGAAGTGGTTTACCCCTCATCTCCATTTTGGATAGATAACCTTTCGTGTTGTTGTTTGTTTAGTGTTTTCCAATTTTCCCTGAAGTGGTTAGAGTCTATGGATTCTTCAATTACATTGAGCTGATTTCTGACGTGCTGTTCTTTCTTTTTCCGTAGTGTATTTCTGTATTGTTTTAGTGATTCACCATAGTGAAGGCGTAGACTCAGGTTTTCTGGGTCTCTATGTTTTTTGTTGGACAGGTTTCTCAATTTCTTTCTTAGCATTTTGCATTCTTCATCAAACCATTTCTCATTGTTGTGAGTTGTCTGGTTTTCTGCCGGAATTTAAATTTAAATTAGCGGATAGGTCAAATGTATTGTTCAGGCTTCCTACTGCTAAGTTTACACCTTCACTATTGCAGAATAACATTTTGTCCTGGAAGTTGTCTAGAAGGGATTGGATTTGTTGTTGGCCAATAGTTTTCTGGTAGGTCTCTACACTACCTTCCATCCATCTACAGTATGTCTTAATAGGATGCAGTTTGTCTTATTTTCTCTCCTCTCCGTGTGACTCATTATAATACAACTCAGTCTTCATCTTGTCTTAATATATTCCATTATTATGATGACTTATCCTTCCACTTATACTGTGTTTTCAATATACCCTCTATATACCCCTCTATATACCCCTCTATATACCCTCTATATACCCCTCTATATACAATCTATATACCCCTCTATTTACCCCTCTATATACCCCTCTATATACCCTCTATATACCCCTCTATATACAATCTATATACCCCTCTATATACCCCTCTATATATCCCTCTATATACCCCTCTATATACCCCTCTATTTACCCCTCTATATACCCTCAATATATCCCTCTATATACCCCTCTATATACCCCTCTCTATACCCCTCTATATACCCTCAATATACCCCTCTATATACCCCTCTATATACCCATCTATATACCCTCTCTATACCCCTCTATATACCCTCTATATACCCCTCTATATACCCCTCTATATACCCTCTATATACCCCTCTATATACCCCTCTATATATCCCTCTATATATCCCTCTATATACCCCTCTATATATCCCTCTATATACCCCTCTATATACCCTCTATATACCCCTCTATATACCCCTCTATATACCCCTCTATATATCCCTCTATATACCCCTCTATATACCCCTCTATATATCCCTCTATATATCCCTCTATATACCCCTCTATATATCCCTCTATATATCCCTCTATATACCCCTCTCTATACCCCTCTATTTACCCCTCTCTATACCCCTCGCTATACCCCTCTATATATCCCTCTATATATCCCTCTATATATCCCTCTATATACCCCTCTCTATACCCCTCTATTTACCCCTCTATATACCCCTCTCTATACCCCTCTCTATACCCCTCTATATACCCCTCTATATACCCTCTATATACCCCTCTATATACCCCTCTATATACCCCTCTATATACCCTCTATATACCCCTCTATATATCCCTCTATATATCCCTCTATATACCCCTCTATATACCCCTCTATATATCCCTCTATATACCCCTCTATATACCCCTCTCTATACCCCTCTCTATACCCCTCTCTATACCCCTCTCTATACCCCTCTCTATACCCCTCTATATATCCCTCTATATACCCCTCTATATACCCTCTCTATACCCCTCTATATACCCTCTATATACCCATCTATATACCCTCTCTATACCCCTCTATATACCCTCTATATACCCCTCTATATACCCCTCTATATACCCTCTATATACCCCTCTCTATACCCCTCTATATACCCGTCTATATACCCCTCTCTATACCCCTCTCTATACCCCTCTCTATACCCCTCTATATACACCTCTATATACCCTCTCTATACCCCTCTATATATCCCTCTATATATCCCTCTATATATCCCTCTATATACCCCTCTATATATCCCTCTATATACCCTCTATATATCCCTCTATATACCCCTCTATATACCCTCTATATATCCCTCTATATATCCCTCTATATACCCCTCTATATATCCCTCTATATACCCCTCTATATATCCCTCTATATACCCCTCTATATACCCCTCTATATACCCCTCTCTATACCCCTCTCTATACCCCTCTATATACCCTCTATATACCCTCTATATACCCCTCTATATACCCCTCTATATATCCCTCTATATACCCCTCTATATACCCTCTATATACCCCTCTATATACCCATCTATATACCCCTCTATATACCCCTCTATATACCCCTCTATATACCCTCTATATACCCCTCTATATACCCCTCTATATATCCCTCTATATATCCCTCTATATACCCCTCTATATATCCCTCTATATATCCCTCTATATACCCCTCTATATACCCCTCTATATACCCTCTATATACCCCTCTATATACCCTTCTCTATACCCCTCTATATACCCCTCTATATACCCCTCTATATACCCCTCTATATACCCTCTATATACCCCTCTATATATCCCTCTATATATCCCTCTATATACCCCTCTATATATCCCTCTATATTTCCCTCTATATACCCCTCTATATATCCCTCTATATACCCCTCTATATACCTTCTATATACCCCTCTATATACCCTTCTCTATACCCCTCTATATACCCCTCTATATACCCCTCTATATATCCCTCTATATACCCCTCTATATACCCCTCTATATACCATCTCTATACTCCTCTCTATACCCCTCTATATACCCCTCTATATACCCCTCTATATACCCTCTATATATCCCTCTATATACCCTCTATATACCCCTCTATATACCCCTCTCTATACCCCTCTATATACCCCTCTCTATATCCCTCTATATACCCCTCTATATACCCCTCTCTATACCCCTCTCTATACCCCTCTCTATACCCCTCTATATACCCTCTATATACCCCTCTATATACCCCTCTCTATACCCCTCTATATATCCCTCTATATACCCCTCTATATACCCCTCTCTATACCCCTCTATATACCCTCTATATACCCCTCTATATACCCCTCTATATATCCCTCTATATACCCCTCTATATACCCCTCTATATACCCTCTATATACCCCTCTATATACCCCTCTATATACCCCTCTATATACCCCTCTATATACCCCTCTATATATCCCTCTATATACCCCTCTATATATCCCTCTATATACCCCTCTATATATCCCTCTATATACCCCTCTATATACCCCTCTATATACCCTCTATATACCCTCTATATACCCCTCTATATACCCTTCTCTATACCCCTCTATATACCCCTCTATATACCCCTCTATATATCCCTCTATATACCCCTCTATATACCCCTCTATATACCATCTCTATACTCCTCTCTATACCCCTCTATATACCCCTCTATATACCCCTCTATATACCCTCTATATATCCCTCTATATACCCTCTATATACCCCTCTATATACCCCTCTATATACCCCTCTATATATCCCTCTATATACCCCTCTATATACCCCTCTATATACCCTCTCTATACCCCTCTCTATACCCCTCTCTATACCCCTCTATATACCCCTCTATATACCCTCTATATACCCCTCTATATACCCCTCTCTATACCCCTCTATATACCCCTCTATATATCCCTCTATATACCCCTCTATATACCCTCTCTATACCCCTCTCTATACCCCTCTCTATACCCCTCTATATACCCCTCTATATACCCCTCTATATATCCCTCTATTTACCCCTCTATATACCCCTCTATTTACCCCTCTATATACCCCTCTATATACCCCTCTCTATACCCCTCTATATACCCCTCTATATATCCCTCTATATACCCCTCTATATACCCCTCTATATACCCTCTCTATACCCCTCTCTATACCCCTCTCTATACCCCTCTATATACCCCTCTATATACCCCTCTCTATACCCCTCTCTATACCCCTCTATATACCCCTCTATATATCCCTCTATATACCCCTCTATATACCCCTCTATATACCCTCTCTATACCCCTCTCTATACCCCTCTCTATACCCCTCTATATACCCCTCTATATATCCCTCTATTTACCCCTCTATATACCCCTCTATTTACCCCTCTATATACCCCTCTATATACCCCTCTATTTACCCCTCTATATACCCCTCTATTTACCCCTCTATATATCCCTCTATATACCCCTCTATATACCCCTCTATATATCCCTATATATACCCTCTATATAGCCCTCTATATACCCCTCTATATATCCCTCTATATGCCCCTCTATTTACCCCTCTATATACCCCTCTATATACCCTCTATATACCCCTCTATTTACCCCTCTATATATCCCTCTATATACCCCTCTATATACCCCTCTATATATCCCTATATATACCCTCTATATCTCCCTCTATATATCCCTCTATATACCCCTCTATATACCCCTCTATATACCCCTCTATATATCCCTATATATACCCTCTATATATCCCTCTATATACCCCTCTATTTACCCCTCTATATATCCCTCTATATACCCCTCTATATACCCCTCTATATATCCCTATATATACCCTCTATATATCCCTCTATATACCCCTCTATATATTCCTCTATATATTAAAAACAGTTTTATCATGTCTAGTTTCATGCCTTTAGGTGTGTCGTAGAATAAAGCAAAGAAGCTGTGAAAAGAGATGAATTATTTCTTATTCTACAAAGATATTCTAAAAATGGCCTGTACACATGTTGGTACTCCTTAGAAAATATAATGAAATAATTGGATTGTAGTGATATTTCAAACTAATTTGTTTATTTAATTAGTATCACACGTCTCCAATCTTGTAATCAGTCATTCAGCCTATTTTAAATGGGGGAAAAGTAGTCACTGTGTTGTTTGGTATCATTGTGTGAACCACACTGGACATGGAACAGAGAAAGTAAAGGAGAGATTTGTCTGAGGAGATCAGAAAGAAAATAATAGACAAGCAAGGTAAAGGTAAAGGTAAAGGTAGAGGTAAAGGTAGAGGTAGAGGTAGAGGTAGAGGTAAAGGTAAAGGTAGAGGTAGAGGTAGAGGTAAAGGTAAAGGTAGAGGTAGAGGTAAAGGTAAAGGTAAAGGTAGAGGTAGAGGTAGAGGTAGAGGTAAAGGTAGAGGTAGAGGTAAAGGTAAAGGTAGAGGTAGAGGTAGAGGTAAAGGTAAAGGTAGAGGTAAAGGTAAAGGTAGAGGTAGAGGTAAAGGTAAAGGTAGAGGTAGAGGTAAAGGTAGAGGTAGAGGTAAAGGTAAAGGTACGAGACCATCTCCAAGCATCCTGATGTTCCTATGACAACATATGCAAATATTATTTAAGAAGTTTAAGGTCCATGGAACTGTAGCCAACCTCCCTGGGCGCGGCTGCATGAGGAAAATCGGCCCTATCGTGAACAGAAGGATAGTGCGAATGGCAGAAAAAGAACCAAGGATAACTGCAAAAGAGATCCAAGGTGAAGGTACGCCAGTTTCTGATCGCACCATCCGTCGCTTTTTGAAGCGGAAGTGGGCTCCATGGAAGAAGACCCAAGAGGACTCCACTTTTAAAAGATAAACATAAAAAAGCCAGACTGGAATTTGCTAAAATGCATATTGACAAGCCACAATCCTTCTGGGAGAAATGTCCTTTGGACAGATGAGTCAAAACTGGAGCATTTTGGCAAGTCACATCAGCTCTATGTTCACAGATAAGGAAATGAAGCTTTCAAAGAAAAGACCACCACTCCTACAGTGAAACATGGAGGAGGCTCGGTTATGTTTTGGGGCTGCTTTGCTGCGCCTGGCACAGGGTGCCTTGAATCAGTGCAGGGCACAATGAAATCTCCAGACTACAAAGGCGTTCTGGAGCGAAACGTACTGCCCAGTGTCAGAAAGCTCTGTCTCAGTCGCAGGGTCCTTCAACAGGATAATGACCCAAAACACACAGCTAAAATCACCCAAGAATGGATAAGAACAAAACGGTGGACTATTCTGAAGTGGCTATGAGTCCTGATCTGAATCCTATCGAACATCTATGGGAAGAGCTGAATCTTACAGTCTGGAGAAACCTGAGACAGCTGGAGCAGTTTGTTCAGGAAGAGTGGGCCAAACTACCTGTTAACAGGTGCAGAAGGCACCCAACAAACCTGAGACAGCTGGAGCAGTTTGTTCAGGAAGAGTGGGCCAAACTACCTGTTAACAGGTGCAGAAGGCACCCAACAAACCTGAGACAGCTGGAGCAGTTTGTTCAGGATGAGTGGGCCAAACCACCTGTTAACAGGCTGTCATGACGTTGCCTGCTTGGGTATAGCAAACCCCATCCACCTCTCCCTGACTCTCCCTTTCCTCCTTCAACCCATGCTGTGATCACAGAGAGATGTCGTAAATTCCTGAGAATCTCCTCATGGCCAAACAGTATTAGAAGAGAGGGTAAACTTTCAGGACAAAGGAAGTTTCTTCCACCTCACAGAACTTGAGGTACGAACAGATTTCATGTTCCTGCAAAAGTATAAAAGATCGGTGAAAAGTCCAGCTATTAACCGGTCCGGTCGTCACAATGTGGGAAACTCATGGGAGACTGTGGGACTACATTACCATACCGCTGTTTATATAATAACCTCAGATATGAGGTTTACATCTGATTGTTGTATAAAATGAATGAGTGGGTATGATACTGTTTGTATAATTGTGTAATATGATTTTGGACTGTTTAATGAAGAAAAATACAAATCCCGTTTGATTTGAACTAAATCCGAGGACCCGCCCCTGAGCCAGTTGGGTCAGACATCCTGGGACAGCCCCTTTCGGCAATTCCGAATAAAAGCCCAACTCTGAGAAATTATCATTAGACCATGTTTTCCATGGTTCCATGGCTTCCCCTCCTCATCCCCTCCTAATCTCCTCATCCCCTCCTCATCCCCTCTTCCCCTCCTCATCCCCTCTTCCCCTCCTCATCCCCTTATCCCCTCCTCATCCCCTCTTCCCCTCCTCATCCCCTCCTCATCCCCTCCTCTTCCCCTCCTCATCCCCTCATCATCCCCTCTTCCCTTCCTCATCCCCTCCTCATCCCCTCTTCCCCTCATCCCCTCTTCCCCTCCTCCTCATCCCCCCATCCCCTCTTCCCCTCCTCATCCCCTCTTCATCTCCTCATCCCCTCATCTTCCCCTCCTCTTCCCCTCCTCATCCACTCCTCATCCCCTCATCATCCCCTCTTCCCTTCCTCATCCCCTCCTCATCCCCTATCCCCTCCTCATCCCCTCTTCCCCTCCTCATCCCCTCATCCCCTCCTCATCCCCTCTTCCCCTCCTCATCCCCTCTTCATCCCCTCTTCCCTTCCTCATCCCCTCATCCCCTCCTCATCCCCTATCCCCTCCTCATCCCCTCTTCCCTTCCTCATCCCCTCATCATCCCCTATCCCCTCTTCCCCTCCTCATCCCCTCTTCATCTCCTCATCCCCTCATCTTCCCCTCCTCTTCCCCTCCTCATCCCCTCCTAATCTCCTCATCCCCTCCTCATCCCCTCTTCCCCTCCTCATCCCCTCTTCCCTTCCTCATCCCCTCCTCATCCCCTCTTCCCCTCCTCATCCCCCCATCCCCTCCTCATCCCCTCTTCCCCTCCTCATCCCCTCTTCATCTCCTCATCCCCTCATCTTCCCCTCCTCTTCCCCTCCTCATCCACTCCTCATCCCCTCATCATCCCCTCTTCCCTTCCTCATCCCCTTATCCCCTCTTCCCCTCCTCTTCCCCTCCTCATCCCCTCCTCATCCCCTCCTCATCCCCTTATCCCCTCCTCATCCCCTCTTCCCCTCATCATCCCCTCCTCATCCCCTCCTCATCCCCTCTTCCCCTCCTCATCCTCTTATCCCCTCCTCATCCCCTTATCCCCTCCTCATCCCCTCCTCATCCCCTCTTCCCCTCCTCATCCCCTCTTCCCCTCCTCATCCCCTCTTCCCCTCCTCATCCCCTCTTCCCCTCCTCATCCCCTCCTCATCCCCTCCTAATCTCCTCTTCCCCTCCTCATCCCCTCCTCATCCCTCCTAATCTCCTCTTCCTCCTCTTCCCCTCCTCTTCCCCTCCTCATCCCCTCCTAATCTCCTCTTCCCCTCCTCATCCCCTCCTCTTCCCATCCTCTTCCCCTCCTCTTCCCCTCCTCATCCCCTCCTAATCTCCTCTTCCCCTCCTCATCCCCTCCTAATCTCCTCATCCCCTCCTCATCCCCTCTTCCCCTCCTCATCCCCATATCCCCTCCTCATCCCCTCCTCATCCCCTCCTCATCCCCTCTTCCCCTCCTCATCCCCTCTTCCCCTCCTCATCCCCTTATCCCCTCCTCATCCCCTTATCCACTCCTCATCCCCTCCTCATCCCCTCTTCCCCTCCTCATCCCCTCTTCATCTCCTCATCCCCTCATCTTCCCCTCCTCTTCCCCTCCTCATCCCCTCCTAATCTCCTCATCCCCTCCTCATCCCCTCTTCCCCTCCTCATCCCCTCTTCCCTTCCTCATCCCCTCCTCATCCCCTCTTCCCCTCCTCATCCCCCCATCCCCTCCTCATCCCCTCTTCCCCTCCTCATCCCCTCTTCATCTCCTCATCCCCTCATCTTCCCCTCCTCTTCCCCTCCTCATCCACTCCTCATCCCCTCATCATCCCCTCTTCCCTTCCTCATCCCCTTATCCCCTCTTCCCCTCCTCTTCCCCTCCTCATCCCCTCCTCATCCCCTCCTCATCCCCTTATCCCCTCCTCATCCCCTCTTCCCCTCATCATCCCCTCCTCATCCCCTCCTCATCCCCTCTTCCCCTCCTCATCCTCTTATCCCCTCCTCATCCCCTTATCCCCTCCTCATCCCCTCCTCATCCCCTCTTCCCCTCCTCATCCCCTCTTCCCCTCCTCATCCCCTCTTCCCCTCCTCATCCCCTCTTCCCCTCCTCATCCCCTCCTCATCCCCTCCTAATCTCCTCTTCCCCTCCTCATCCCTCCTCCTCATCCCCTCCTAATCTCCTCTTCCCCTCCTCTTCCCCTCCTCTTCCCCTCCTCATCCCCTCCTAATCTCCTCTTCCCCTTCTCATCCCCTCCTAATCTCCTCTTCCCCTCCTCTTCCCCTCCTCTTCCCCTCCTCATCCCCTCCTAATCTCCTCTTCCCCTCCTCATCCCCTCCTAATCTCCTCATCCCCTCCTCATCCCCTCTTCCCCTCCTCATCCCCATATCCCCTCCTCATCCCCTCCTCATCCCCTCCTCATCCCCTCTTCCCCTCCTCATCCCCTCTTCCCCTCCTCATCCCCTTATCCCCTCCTCATCCCCTTATCCACTCCTCATCCCCTCCTCATCCCCTCTTCCCCTCCTCATCCCCTTATCCCCTCTTCCCCTCCTCATCCCCTCCTCATCCCCTCCTCATCCCCTCTTCCCCTCCTCATCCCCATATCCCCTCCTCATCCCCTCCTCATCCCCTCCTCATCCCCTCTTCCCCTCCTCATCCCCTCTTCCCCTCCTCATCCCCTTATCCCCTCCTCATCCCCTTATCCACTCCTCATCCCCTCCTCATCCCCTCTTCCCCTCCTCATCCCCTTATCCCCTCTTCCCCTCCTCATCCCCTCCTCATCCCCTCCTCATCCCCTCTTCCCCTCCTCATCCCCTTATCCCCTCCTCATCCCCTCTTCCCCTCCTCATCCCCTCTTCCCCTCATCATCCCCTCCTCATCCCCTTATCCCCTCCTCATCCCCTTATCCCCTCCTCATCCCCTCATCCCCTCTTCCCCTCCTCATCCCCTTATCCCCTCCTCATCCCCTCTTCCCCTCCTCATCCCCTCTTCCCCTCCTCATCCCCTTATCCCCTCCTCATCCCCTCTTCCCCTCCTCATCCCCTCCTCATCCCCTCTTCCCCTCCTCATCCCCTTATCCCCTCCTCATCCCCTCCTCATCCCCTCTTCCCCTCCTCATCCCCTCTTCCACTCCTCATCCCCTCTTCCCCTCCTCATCCCCTTATCCCCTCCTCATCCCCTCCTCATCCCCTCTTCCCCTCCTCATCCCCTTATCCCCTCCTCATCCCCTTATCCCCTCCTCATCCCCTCTTCCCCTCCTCATCCCCTCTTCCCCTCCTCATCCCCTCCTCATCCCCTCATCCCCTCCTCATCCCCTCTTCCCCTCCTCATCCCCTCTTCCCCTCCTCATCCCCTCATCCCCTCTTCCCCCCCTCACCCCCTCTTCCCCTCCTCATCTCCTCATCCCCTCATCCCCTCCTCATCCCCTCTTCCCCTCCTCATCCCCTTATCCCCTCCTCATCCCCTCTTCCCCTCCTCATCCCCTCCTCCCCTCCTCATCCCCTCTTCCCCTCCTCATCCCCTTATCCCCTCTTCCCCTCCTCTTCCCCTCCTCATCCCCTCTTCCCCTCCTCATCCCCTTATCCCCTCCTCATCCCCTCTTCCCCTCCTCATCCCCTCCTCATCCCCTCTTCCCCTCCTCATCCCCCTATCCCCTCATCATCCCCTCCTCATCCCCTTATCCCCTCCTCCTCCCCTCATCCCCTCTTCCCCTCCTCATCCCCTTATCCCCTCCTCATCCCCTCTTCCCCTCCTCATCCCCTCTTCCCCTCCTCATCCCCTCTCCTCCCCTCCTCATCCCCTCTTCCCCTCCTCATCCCCTTATCCCCTCCTCATCCCCTCCTCATCCCCTCTTCCCCTCCTCATCCCCTCTTCCCCTCCTCATCCCCTTATCCTCTCCTCATCCCCTCTTCCCCTCCTCATCCCCTCCTCATCCCCTCTTCCCCTCTTCATCCCCTTATCCCCTCCTCATCCCCTCCTCATCCCCTCTTCCCCTCCTCATCCCCTCCTCATCCCCTCCTCATCCCCTCATCTCCTCACCCCCTCTTCCCTTCCTCATCTCCTCATCCCCTCCTCATCCCCTCCTCATCCCCTCCTCCCCTCCTCATCCCCTTATCCCCTCCTCATCCCCTCCTCTTCCCCTCCTCATCCCCTCCTAATCTCCTCTTCCCCTCCTCATCCCCTACTAATCTCCTCATCCCCTCTTCCCCTCCTCATCCCCTTATCCCCTCCTCATCCCCTCCTCTCATCCCCTCTTCCCTTCCTCATCTCCTCATCCTCTCCTCATTCCCTCTTCCCCTCCTCATCCCCTTATCCCCTCCTCATCCCCTCCTCTTCCCCTCCTCTTCCCCTCCTCATCCCCTCCTAATCTCCTCTTCCCCTCCTCATCCCCTACTAATCTCCTCATCCCCTCCTCATCCCCTCTTCCCCTCCTCATCCCCTTATCCCCTCCTCATCCCCTCCTCATCCCCTCTTCCCCTCCTCATCCCCTCTTCCCCTCCTCATCCCCTTATCCCCTCCTCATCCCCTCCTCATCCCCTTATCCCCTCCTCATCCCCTTATCCCCTCCTCATCCCCTCCTCATCCCCTTATCCCCTCCTCATCCCCTCTTCCCCTCCTCATCCCCTCTTCCCCTCCGCATCCCCTTATCCCCTCCTCATCCCCTCTTCCCCTCCTCATCCCCTCCTCATCCCCTCTTCCCCTCCTCATCCCCTTATCCCCTCCTCATCCCCTCTTCCCCTCCTCTTCCCCTCCTCATCCCCTCTTCCCCTCCTCATCCCCTCTTCCCCTCCTCATCCCCTCCTCATCCCCTCTTCCCCTCATCCCCTTATCCCCTCCTCATCCCCTTATCCCCTCCTCACCCCCTCTTCCCCTCCTCATCCCCTTATCCCCTCCTCATCCCCTCCTCATCCCCTTATCCCCTCCTCATCCCCTCTTCCCCTCCTCATCCCCTCCTCATCCCTCTCCTCATCCCCTTATCCCCTCCTCATCCCCTTATCCCCTCCTCATCCCCTCTTCCCCTCCTCATCCCCTCTTCCCCTCCGCATCCCCTTATCCCCTCCTCATCCCCTCTTCCCCTCCTCATCCCCTCCTCATCCCCTCCTCATCCCCTTATCCCCTCCTCATCCCCTCTTCCCCTCCTCATCCCCTTATCCCCTCCTCATCCCCTCCTCATCCCCTTATCCCCTCCTCATCCCCTCTTCCCCTCCTCATCCCCTTATCCCCTCCTCATCCCCTCCTCATCCCCTCTTCCCCTCCTCATCCCCTCATCCCCTCCTCATCCCCTCCTCATCCCCTCTTCCCCTCCTCATCCCCTCCTCATCGCCTCTTCCCCCTCCTCATCCCATCTTCCCCTCCTCATCTCCTCATCCCCTCCTCATCCCCTCCTCATCCCCTCTTCCCCTCCTCATCCCCTTATCCCCTCCTCATCCCCTCCTAATCTCCTCTTCCCCTCCTCATCCCCTACTAATCTCCTCATCCCCTCCTCATCCCCTCTTCCCCTCCTCATCCCCTCATCCCCTCCTCATCCCCTTATCCCCTCCTCATCCCCTCTTCCCCTCCTCATCCCCTCCTCATCCCTCTCCTCATCCCCTTATCCCCTCCTCATCCCCTTATCCCCTCCTCATCCCCTCTTCCCCTCCTCATCCCCTCTTCCCCTCCGCATCCCCTTATCCCCTCCTCATCCCCTCTTCCCCTCCTCATCCCCTCCTCATCCCCTCCTCATCCCCTTATCCCCTCCTCATCCCCTCTTCCCCTCCTCATCCCCTCTTCCCCTCCTCATCCCCTCATCCCCTCCTCATCCCCTCCTCATCCCCTCATCCCCTCCTCATCCTCTCTTCCCCTCCTCATCCCCTTATCCCCTCCTCATCCCCTCCTCATCCCCTCCTCATCCCCTCTTCATCGCCTCTTCCCCTCCTCATCCCATCTTCCCCTCCTCATCTCCTCATCCCCTCCTCATCCCCTCTTCCCCTCCTCTTCCCCTCCTCATCCCCTCTTCCCCTCCTCATCCCCTCTTCCCCTCCTCATCCCCTCTTCCCCTCCTCATCCCCTCCTCATCCCCTCTTCCCCTCATCCCCTTATCCCCTCCTCATCCCCTTATCCCCTCCTCACCCCCTCTTCCCCTCCTCATCCCCTTATCCCCTCCTCATCCCCTCCTCATCCCCTTATCCCCTCCTCATCCCCTCTTCCCCTCCTCATCCCCTCCTCATCCCTCTCCTCATCCCCTTATCCCCTCCTCATCCCCTTATCCCCTCCTCATCCCCTCTTCCCCTCCTCATCCCCTCTTCCCCTCCGCATCCCCTTATCCCCTCCTCATCCCCTCTTCCCCTCCTCATCCCCTCCTCATCCCCTCCTCATCCCCTTATCCCCTCCTCATCCCCTCTTCCCCTCCTCATCCCCTTATCCCCTCCTCATCCCCTCCTCATCCCCTCTTCCCCTCCTCATCCCCTCATCCCCTCCTCATCCCCTCCTCATCCCCTTATCCCCTCCTCATCCCCTCTTCCCCTCCTCATCGCCTCTTCCCCTCCTCATCCCATCTTCCCCTCCTCATCTCCTCATCCCCTCCTCATCCCCTCCTCATCCCCTCTTCCCCTCCTCATCCCCTTATCCCCTCCTCATCCCCTCCTAATCTCCTCTTCCCCTCCTCATCCCCTACTAATCTCCTCATCCCCTCCTCATCCCCTCTTCCCCTCCTCATCCCCTCCCCCTCATCCCCTCCTCATCCCCTTATCCCCTCCTCATCCCCTCTTCCCCTCCTCATCCCCTTATCCCCTCCTCATCCCCTCTTCCCCTCCTCATCCCCTTATCCCCTCCTCATCCCCTTACCTCATCCCCTCCTCATCCCCTCTATCCCCTCCTCATCCCCTCTTCCCCTCCTCATCCCCTCTATCCCCTCCTCATCCCCTCTTCCCCTCCTCATCCCCTTATCCCCTCCTCATCCCCTCCTCATCCCCTTATCCCCTCCTCATCCCCTCTTCCCCTCCTCATCCCCTCTATCCCCTCCTCATCCCCTCTTCCCCTCCTCATCCCCTCCTCATCCCCTCCTCATCCCCTCATCCCCTCCTCATCCCCTCCTCATCCCCTCCTCATCCCCTCCTCATCCCCTCTTCCCCTCCTCATCCCCTTATCCCCTCCTCATCCCCTCCTCATCCCCTCTATCCCCTCTTCATCGCCTCTTCCCCTCCTCATCCCATCTTCCCCTCCTCATCTCCTCATCCCCTCCTCATCCCCTCCTCATCCCCTCCTCATCCCCTTATCCCCTCCTCATCCCCTCCTAATCTCCTCTTCCCCTCCTCATCCCCTACTAATCTCCTCATCCCCTCCTCATCCCCTCTTCCCCTCCTCATCCCCTTATCCCCTCCTCATCCCCTCCTCATCCCCTTATCCCCTCCTCATCCCCTCTTCCCCTCCTCATCCCCTTATCCCCTCCTCATCCCCTCTTCCCCTCCTCATCCCCTCCTCATCCCTCTCCTCATCCCCTTATCCCCTCCTCATCCCCTCTTCCCCTCCTCATCCCTCTCCTCATCCCCCCTTCCACCCTTCCTCCTCTCCCCCCAAGTTTAAAAGCAAGTTTGTTGCAATTTTACACATTTTGCCATGGGGTGGAGACAAGATTGTGCAATTTATAACAAATGTTATGCAACTCTACTCATTTTGCCATGGGACAGAGAGGAAAATGGACTGCTTTACAGCTAATTTCCGGCAATTTTACACATTTTGCCAAAGGGAGGAGAGACATTTTTTCAGTTTTTAATTTGATCTGTGAGTGAGACTGACTAACAAAATCAATGGGGGCTCCCCAGCCGGTAATTCGACAATGATAACTAGTTTAGATAGCTGGCCGCTAAACTAACTTAGCAATCTAAAACATGTTAGTTGCCGTGGGATAACTGACTGTCAGTGGCTGACACATAAACAAGAGAAAAGATGCAGCTCCTTGTGTGTTCTAGTAGATGGATCCGAGGACCTTCCATCCTTTACGTCGTAGCCTATCAGCTCCGTGAACACGGGACATGACATCAGAGAATTATCATCATCGTGACCTGAGCGCTCATACTGGACCTTGGTTAGAAACCGTGTTCTGCTGTTAGGAACCGTGTTCTGCTGTCAGGAACCGTGTTCTGCTGTTAGGAACTGTGTTCTGCTGTCATACTGGACCTTGGATAGGAACGGTGTTCTGCTGTCATACTGGACCTTGGATAGGAACCGTGTTCTGCTGTCATACTGGACCTTGGATAGGAACCGTGTTCTGCTGTTAGGAACCGTGTTCTGCTGTTAGGGACCGTGTTCTGCTGTTAGGGACCGTGTTCTGCTGTTAGGAACCGTGTTCTGCTGTTAGGGACCGTGTTCTGCTGTTAGGGACCGTGTTCTGCTGTTAGGAACTGTGTTCTGCTGTCATACTGGACCTTGGATAGTAACTGTGTTCTGCTGTCATACTGGACCTTGGATAGTAACTGTGTTCTGCTGTTAGGAACCGTGTTCTGCTGTTAGGAACCGTGTTCTGCTGTTAGGAACCGTGTTCTGCTGTTAGGGACCGTGTTCTGCTGTTAGGGACCGTGTTCTGCTGTTAGGAACCGTGTTCTGCTGTTAGGGACCGTGTTCTGCTGTTAGGGACCGTGTTCTGCTGTTAGGAACTGTGTTCTGCTGTCATACTGGACCTTGGATAGGAACCGTGTTCTGCTGTCATACTGGACCTTGGATAGTAACTGTGTTCTGCTGTCATACTGGACCTTGGATAGGAACTGTGTTCTGCTGTCATACTGGACCTTGGTTAGGACCCGTGTTCTGCTGTTAGGGACCGTGTTCTGCTGTTAGGGACCGTGTTCACCTGTGTCGTGTCTTTGGCATCATTAAAGTGAAGACTTATTTTATCAAATCAATTCTCTGTAATTATTATTACGTGATTAAACTAATCATGTAAATGTAATTAACTAGGAAGTCGGGGCACCAAGGAAAATCTTCAGATTACAAAGTTATAATTTTCCTAATATACCTCTTCAGATATTTTAATATCTGATCAATTATTCTCCTAATTAATTAATTATTCTTTACCTCACGTTAGTCTCATTCCAAACGTCGTAAATTGTTGGTTATCTACACGAACCCGGCCTTCACTATGAATCATCCATACATCAATTGTCTTAGTCATTTATTTACTAACTAACTAAATAATCACAGAAATGCACAAACTAACAAACAAAGTAGATATGGTTACAAGGAAATGATACGGGATGTTCCCTAGTGGGCTAAACCGGTATGACGCTTGGTAGACAAAGGGACTGAGAAGGGTGCGAAAGACAAAAGACACTACACAGTTGATAATTATAATTGAAATGCTAATCCTTTGCACATGAAGGCTCACTCATTCGGGAATAACAATTACGCTCAGTGTGTCGTCGTGATCTCTGTTGGAACCGTTCGTCTTTCTGTTGGAAAGTTCATCTGAACTTCTCTTTGCGTCCCTGGAGCATTTTGAGGTTAGAATGGATACTTCAGAGTCCCATTCAGAAATGTTCTTATAGGGTAGATGTTTCGGCGGTTGTCGATCTTCGCGTTCAGTCGACATAAATTCTAGCTACAAACAAGTAATTAGTATCGAAGATTTGCTCTTATTCTGTCAGTATCGATAGTCTCAGAGTTTAACCATTTCCACCAGTGTAGCCAATGCTCCACGTGGTTTGGTCAGGAATTCAACAACTGAGGAATGCTTGGTCTCTACTCAAACCTTAGCCCTCTCGTTAATCGAGGTACACTTGGTCTCTACTCAAACCTTAGCCCTTCCCATGGTGTAGGATGGTAGGGGAAGAGGGGGAGGATGGTGTAGGATGGTAGGTGAAGAGGGGATGGATGGTGTAGGATGGTAGGGAAAGAGGGGAGGATGGTGTAGGATGGTAGGGGAAGAGGGGGAGGATGGTGTAGGATGGTAAGGGAAGAGGGGGAGGATGGTGTAGGATGGTAGGGGAAGAGGGGTGGATGGTGTAGGATGGTAGGTGAAGAGGGGGAGGATGGTGTAGGATGGTAAGGGAAGAGGGGGAAGATGGTTTAGGATGGTAGGTGAAGAGGGGGAGGATGGTGTAGGATGGTAGGTGAAGAGGGGGAAGATGGTTTAGGATGGTAGGGGAAGAGGGGAGGATGGTGTAGGATGGTAGGGGAAGAGGGGAGGATGGTGTAGGATGGTAGGTGAAGAGGGGGAGGATGGTGTAGGATGGTAGGGGAAGAGGGGATGGATGGTGTAGGATGGTAGGGGAAGAGGGGAGGATGGTGTAGGATGGTAGGGGAAGAGGGGAGGATGGTGTAGGATGGTAGGTGAAGAGGGGGAGGATGATGTAGGATGGTAGGTGAAGAGGGGGAGGATGGTGTAGGATGGTGTAGGATGGTAGGTGAAGAGGGGGAGGATGGTGTAGGATGGTAGGGGAAGAGGGGGAGGATGGTGTAGGATGGTAGGGGAAGAGGGGAGGATGGTGTAGGATGGTAGGTGAAGAGGGGGAGGATGGTGTAGGATGGTAGGGGAAGAGGGGGAGGATGGTGTAGGATGGTAGGGGAAGAGGGGAGGATGGTGTAGGATGGTAGAGGAAGAGGGGAGGATGGTGTAGGATGGTAGGGGAAGAGGGGGAGGATGGTGTAGGATGGTAGGTGAAGAGGGGGAGGATGGTGTAGGATGGTAGGGGAAGAGGGGGAGGGTGGTGTAGGATGGTAGGGGAAGAGGGGGAGGATGGTGTAGGATGGTAGGGGAAGAGGGGGAGGATGGTGTAGGATGGTAGGTGAAGAGGGGGAGGATGGTAGGGGAAGAGGGGGAGGATGGTGTAGGATGGTAGGTGAAGAGGGGGAGGATGGTAGGGGAAGAGGGGGAAGATGGTTTAGGATGGTAGGGGACGAGGGGGAAGATGGTGTAGGATGGTAGGGGAGGATGGTGTAGGATGGTAGGTGAAGAGGGGGAGGGTGGTGTAGGATGGTAGGTGAAGAGGGGGAGGATGGTGTAGGATGGTAGGGGAAGAGGGGGAGGATGGTGTAGGATGGTAGGTGAAGAGGGGGAAGATGGTTTAGGATGGTAGGGGACGAGGGGGAAGATGGTGTAGGATGGTAGGGGAGGATGGTGTAGGATGGTAGGTGAAGAGGGGGATGATGGTGTAGGATGGTAGATCCTAATCCAGGCACTTGTCATCTCCCGTCTGGACTACTGCAACTATCTGTTGGCTTGGCTCCCTGCTTGTGCCATCAAACCCATGCAACTGATCCAGAACGCTGCAGCCCGCCTGGTGTTCAACCTTCCCAAATTCTCCCATGTCACCCCGCTCCTCCACACACTCTACTGGCGTCCAGTTGAAGCTCGCGTCCACTCCCAACACCATGGTGCTTCCCTACGGAACAGCAAGAGGAACTGTCCCACCTTACCGGCAGGCTCTGCTCAAACCCAACACCTCAACCGGAACACTCCGTTCTGCCACCTCTGGTCTCATGGCCCTCCCACCCCTACAGGAGGGAGGCCCCCTGCTCAGCGTAGTCCAAGTGGCCCTCCCACCCCTACAGGGGGAGGTCCCTGCTCAGCATGGTCCCAGTGGCCCTCCCACCCCTACAGGAGGGAGGCCCCCTGCTCAGCATGGTCCCAGTGGCCCTCCCACCCCTACAGGGGGGAGGCCCCTGCTCAGCATGGTCCCAGTGGCCCTCCCAGCCCTCAGGGGAGAGGTCCCTGCTCAGCATGGTCCCAGTGGCCCTCCCACCCCTACAGGGGGGAGGCCCCTGCTCAGCATGGTCCCAATGGCCCTCCCACCCCTACAGGGGGGAGGTCCCTGCTCAGCATGGTCCCAGTGGCCCTCCCACCCCTACAGAGGGGAGGCCCCCTGCTCAGCATGGTCCCAGTGGCCCTCCCACCCCTACAGAGGGGAGGTCCCTGCTCAGCATGTTCCCAGTGGCCCTCCCACCCCTACAGAGGGGAGGTCCCTGCTCAGCATGGTCCCAGTGGCCCTCCCACCCCTACAGAGGGGAGGTCCCTGCTCAGCATGGTCCCAGTGGCCCTCCCACCCCTACAGGAGGGAGGCCCCCTGCTCAGCATGGTACCAGTGGCCCTCCCACCCCTACAGGGGGGAGGTCCCTGCTCAGCATGGTCCCAGTGGCCCTCCCACCACTACAGAGGGGAGGTCCCTGCTCAGCATGGTCCCAGTGGCCCTCCCACCCCTACAGGAGGGAGGCCCCCTGCTCAGCATGGTACCAGTGGCCCTCCCACCTCTACAGAGGGGAGGTCCCTGCTCAGCATGGTCCCAGTGGCCCTCCCACCCCTACAGAGGGGAGGTCCCTGCTCAGCATGTTCCCAGTGGCCCTCCCACCCCTACAGAGGGGAGGTCCCTGCTCAGCATGGTCCCAGTGGCCCTCCCACCCCTACCGGGGGGAGGCCCCCTGCTCAGCATGGTCCCAGTGGCCCTCCCACCCCTACAGGGGGGAGGTCCCTGCTCAGCATGGTCCCAGTGGCCCTCCCACCCCTACAGGGGGGAGGTCCCTGCTCAGCATGGTCCCAGTGGCCCTCCCACCCCTACAGGGGGGAGGTCCCTGCTCAGCATGGTCCCAGTGGCCCTCCCACCCCTACAGGAGGGAGGTCCCTGCTCAGCATGGTCCCAGTGGCCCTCCCACCCCTACAGGAGGGAGGTCCCTGCTCAGCATGGTCCCAGTGGCCCTCCCACCACTACAGGGGGGAGGCCCCTGCTCAGCATGGTCCCAGTGGCCCTCCCACCCCTACAGGGGGGAGGCCCCTGCTCAGCATGGTCCCAGTGGCCCTCCCACCCCTACAGGGGGGAGGTCCCTGCTCAGCATGGTCCCAGTGGCCCTCCCACCCCTGCTCAGCATGGTCCCAGTGGCCCTCCCACCCCTACAGGGGGGAGGTCCCTGCTCAGCATGGTCCCAGTGGCCCTCCCACCCCTACAGAGGGGAGGTCCCTGCTCAGCATGGTCCCAGTGGCCCTCCCACCCCAACATGCAAAAAATTTGAAATTACCAAATGTTGAAGGCTGAAGTCACTCAACTCTCTCTCTATCCTTGTCTCTCCAGCAGGCTCCCTGTCCCTCAGTGTGCTCCTGCTGTCTCTAGCAGTCACAGTGTGTACTGTCTGGCTGGTGGCTCTGTGTGGCGTCTGTGGCTGGTGTCAAGGCAAGCTGGTGAGTTACGCATGCACGTGCACACTCCCACACACACACTCACACTCACTCTCACTCTCACAGGCAGCAGTGTGGCCCTTCAGAGGGAATCATTCGGAATGCTGCAGCCCGCCTGGTTTGGGAAGTTTGATAACATCTATGAAATGTGATTGATTAAGGCAACCATTCATTCCACTAATAGAGAGTGTGTGTCTGTGTGTGGGCATAAAGCTCAGGGTGTCTGTGTGTGTTGGCATAAAGCTCAGGGTGTGTGTGTGTGTGTTGGCATAAAGCTCAGGGTGTGTGTGTGTGTGGGCATAAAGCTCAGGGTGTGTGTGTGTGTTGGCATAAAGCTCAGGGTATGTGTGTGTGTGTGTTGGCATAAAGCTCAGGGTGTGTTGGCATAAAGCTCAGGGTGTCTGTGTTGGCATAAAGCTCAGGGTGTGTGTGTGTGTGTGTTGGCATAAAGCTCAGGGTGTCTGTGTGTGTTGGCATAAAGCTCAGGGTATGTGTGTGTGTGTTGGCATAAAGCTCAGGGTGTGTGTGTGTGTGGGCATAAAGCTCAGGGTGTGTGTGTGTGTTGGCATAAAGCTCAGGGTATGTGTGTGTGTGTGTTGGCATAAAGCTCAGGGTGTGTTGGCATAAAGCTCAGGGTGTCTGTGTTGGCATAAAGCTCAGGGTGTGTGTGTGTGTGTGTTGGCATAAAGCTCAGGGTGTCTGTGTGTGTTGGCATAAAGCTCAGGGTGTCTGTGTGTTGGCATAAAGCTCAGGGTGTGTGTGTGTGTGTGTGTTGGCATAAAGCTCAGTGTGTGTGTTGGCATAAAGCTCAGGGTGTGTGTGTGTTGGCATAAAGCTCAGGGTGTGTGTGTTGGCATAAAGCTCAGTGTGTGTGTTGGCATAAAGCTCAGGGTGTGTGTGTGTGTTGGCATAAAGCTCAGGGTGTGTGTGTGTGTGTTGGCATAAAGCTCAGTGTGTGTGTTGGCATAAAGCTCAGTGTGTGTGTGTGTGTGTTGGCATAAAGCTCAGGGTGTGTGTGTGTGTTGGCATAAAGCTCAGGGTGTCTGTGTTGGCATAAAGCTCAGGGTGTGTGTGTGTGTGTTGGCATAAAGCTCAGGGTGTGTGTGTGTGTGTGTGTTGGCATAAAGCTCAGGGTGTGTGTGTGTGTGTGTTGGCATAAAGCTCAGGGTGTCTGTGTGTTGGCATAAAGCTCAGGGTGTCTGTGTTGGCATAAAGCTCAGGGTGTGTGTCTGTGTGTGTTGGCATAAAGCTCAGGGTGTGTGTGTGTGTGTGTGTGTGTGTGTGTGTGTGTGTGTGTTTTGGCATAAAGCTCAGTGTGTGTGTTGGCATAAAGTTTAGGGTGTGTGTGTGTGTGTGGCATAAAGCTCAGGGTGTGTGTGTGTGTTGGCATAAAGCTCAGGGTGTGTGTGTGTGTGTGTGTTGGCATAAAGCTCAGGGTGTGTGTGTTGACATAAAGCTCAGGGTGTGTGTGTGTGTGTGGCATAAAGCTCAGGGTGTGTGTGTGTGTTGGCATAAAGCTCAGGGTGTGTGTGTGTGTGTGTGTGTGTGTTGGCATAAAGCTCAGGGTGTGTGTGTTGACATAAAGCTCAGGGTGTCTGTGTGGGCATAAAACTCAGGGTGTGTGTGTGGGCATAAAGCTCAGGGTGTCTGTGTGGGCATAAAGCTCAGGGTGTGTGTGTGTGTGTGGGCATAAAACTCAGGGTGTGTGTGTGTGTGTGGGCATAAAGCTCAGGGTGTCTGTGTGGCATAAAGTTCAGGGTGTCTGTGTTGGCATAAAGCTCAGGGTGTCTGTGTTGGCATAAAGCTCAGGGTGTCTGTGTTGACATAAAGCTCAGGGTGTCTGTGTGGGCATAAAGCTCAGGGTGTCTGTGTGGGCATAAAGCTCAGGGTGTCTGTGTTGGCATAAAGCTCAGGGTCTGTGTGCTGGCATAAGGCTCAGGGTGTCTGTGTTGGCATAAAGCTCAGGGTGTCTGTGTTGGCATAAAGCTCAGGGTGTCTGTGTTGGCATAAAGCTCAGGGTGTCTGTGTTGGCATAAAGCTCAGGGTGTCTGTGTGGGCATAAAGCTCAGGGTGTCTGTGTGGGCATAAAGCTCAGGGTCTGTGTGTTGGCATAAAGCTCAGGGTGTCTGTGTTGGCATAAAGCTCAGGGTGTCTGTGTTGGCATAAAGCTCAGGGTGTCTGTGTGTTGGCATAAAGCTCAGGGTTCTGCGTTGTTGAAGCCTACCGTAATGATTTACGCCAAGTTGTCATAAATTCAAAGGGCACGCATTGTTTATGCTGAAACTTGAAATGCAGTTAATATGGTAATATAACTGGCTCCAACTTTTCAGCTACCTGCTTTGAGTTGCCGGTATACCTACCTGCTTTGAGCTGCCGGTATACCTACCTGCTTTGAGCTGCCGGTATGCCTACCTGCTTTGAGTTGCCGGTATACCTACCTGCTTTGAGTTGCCGGTATACCTACCTGCTCTGAGCTGCCGGTATACCTACCTGCTCTGAGCTGCCGGTATACCTACCTGCTCTGAGCTGCCGGTATACCTACCTGCTCTGAGCTGCCGGTATACCTACCTGCTTTGAGTTGCCGGTATACCTACCTGCTCTGAGCTGCCGGTAAACCTACCTGCTTTGAGCTGCCGGTAGACCTACCTGCTCTGAGCTGCCGGTATACCTACCTGCTTTGAGCTGCCGGTAGACCTACCTGCACTGAGCTGCCGGTAAACCTACCTGCTCTGAGCTGCCGGTAAACCTACCTGCTTTGAGCTACCGGTAAACCTACCTGCTTTTATTAATTTAACAAAATGTTGTCTGTGTAGCAAAGCTTTACTAAAACTAATGAGGCCAAATGCAAAACCAACCTGCTGAATATCATGTCTAAGAAATTTAGCCTGTTTGAAGCAAAAAACAGCCAGTCATAGTCCATCTCCATGGAGACCCTTCTTGGTCTGTGGCCAGAAACCGAGTCCAGGAAGCGCACTGTGCTTTTTGAGAGCCAACATCAGCAGAAACAATAACAGTTAACACAAGTACGGCCACTGTGTAAAATGGCCTCTTTCCGAGTAATTACATGTGTCCAAATGTCTTTAATAATGACAAGTAAAAGCCAAGTCACGATAAAAACAGATTTCAACACTCCTGAGTTTGGACTTTCTGTGAACTTCAGCAGTCTGAGTTAACAGCTCTGGAACCACATGTATCTTCATGTTAATAGCTCTTAACACCTTGGTCATTGTCCTCATTCGTTCCGGTTCAACAGCAGTCTTCTCCAAACCTGTTCATAGTAGCCTCGTCTTTGGAATTAGTTCATATATATATATACAGTATATATATTTTTAAATGTCTTAATTAAAAATGATTGACTATTGTCATTTCATAATTTTAAGAACCAATATCAAATCAAACATCAACTCAAACTTTACCTTTATTTTCAAACTTTATTTTCAAACTTTATTTTCAAACTTTATTTTCAAACTTTAGAGTAAAACAATAAAAGGAAGGATAAAAAACGAACCAAAGTCAGTAAAATGAATTAAATGAAACAAAGGATGTCAACAATAATAATATTAGATATTAAATATTAAAATAATTAGGCCGTGCTAAAAAGACTGTCAAATGGTATTTAAACACCTCAAGCATTTTCACAGAACACAATTCCATATAAAAAAAACAGACACAAATAACAACAATGAAATAAATCAGGTGTTCTTTTTTACTGCTAAAATGTTTTTAAAAAAATTAACAGTTGCTTTACTCTCAAATTCCCAATTCTAGACCCCCTTGATTTCTCCTAGTTTCAGCTCCAAGTAGCCTAATGTCTAACAATACACCCTGCTTGACACTGGTATTACCGCCGTTACCGTCTCTGTAGTCCTGGCAAACTGCACTTTATACCGGCCATCTGCACAGCGGTTCATAATCCTCTGAACTGGAAGGAACTGCGCCTCTGATACAGATTCCAAATGCTTTGCCCCAAAACCTCAACAGCGGGAGCTTGAAGTGATATAGTTTTGGCACCAATATTACACGTGCTGGATCGACAAGCACATCACAAGAGAACAACTGTGTTACTATGCGTGGTGTGAGCTCTGTCTCTGGTTGGCCTGTCAGTCTGTCAGTCTGTCAGTGACCAACCACTTTGTCAGTACACATGATGAACAAAAACTTCTACTCTGATTGGTGCTTATAATAAAACTTTTCCCCCAGCATGTCTCCTCGTTTGGATACATTGATGTGAAAGACAGTATAAAAATCCTTCCTATCTTCGCTTCGCTATAAGAAACAGCTATTTAAAGGGGCAGACAAATAATACCTCAACTCACCGCAAATTCAACACGGGTCGGATCCGTCACTCTGATCAACGGCATGCACGTCCTTGGTACCATCAGAACCTACTGTATGTCATCTCTCAAGTCTCTCGTATCATCATAGTCAGTTGTCCCGGCCAATGCTCTTAAAACCTCTTGGGAAGTTAAAACCTTTTTTTCTCTCATTACGTGAACAGAGATGCTGTGGTTGGTTTGGTCTTCTGTTTACCTATATAAAAAACAACATTTGCTCGCTCAAATGGAAAGCATCAGAAACCGTGGTTGAAAAACACGTTTCTTCAAGTGACTGTGGAGGTGCATATTGTATTCCGTACAACCTTGCAAAGCTCTTACAGAACTGTTGTCAAAAGTAGCGATGAGGCTCTCCGACTCGTTGAATTGAGATACATCTTGTACATAAGATGTTACAGGCTTTGACAAAATGTACCCTTCGGCTGTACCCTACTGCTGTACCCTTCGGCTGTACCCTACTGCTGTACCCTACTGCTGTACCCTACTGCTGTACCCTACTACAGTACCCTCCTATAGTACCCTACTGCTGTACCCTTCGGCTGTACCCTACTGCTGTACCCTACTGCTGTACCCTACTACAGTACCCTCCTATAGTACCCTACTGCTGTACCCTCCTACAGTACCCTACTACAGTACCCTACTGCTCTACCCTACTGCTGTATCCTATTGCAGTATCCTACTGCTGTACCCTCCTATAGTACCCTACTGCTGTACCCTATTGCTGTACCCTACTGCTGTATCCTATTGCAGTAACCTCTTATAGTACCATACTGATGTACCCTACTGCTATACCCTACTGCTGTACTCTACTGCTGTACCCTACTGCTGTACCCTACTGCTGTACCCTACTGCTGTACTCTACTGCTGTACCATACTGATGTACCCTACTGCTGTACCCTACTGATGTACCCTACTGCTGTACCCTACTGCTGTACTCTACTGCTGTACCCTACTGCTGTACCCTACTGTTGTACCCTACTGCTGTACCCTACTGCTATACCCTACTGCTGTACTCTACTGCTGTACCCTACTGCTGTACCCTACTGCTGTACCCTCCTATAGTACCCTACTACAGTACCCTACTGCTGTACCCTACTGCTGTACCCTCCTATAGTACCCTACTGATGTACCCTACTACAGTACCCTACTGCTGTACCCTACTGCTGTACCCTACTGCTGTACCCTACTGATGTACCCTACTCTGTACCCTAATACAGTACTCTACTGCTCTACCCTATTGCAGTACCCTCCTATAGAACCCTACTACTGTACCCTATTGCAGTACCCTCCTTTAGTACCCTCCTATAGTACCCTACTACAGTACCCTACTGATGTAACCTATTGCTGTACCCTACTCTGTACCCTACTACAGTACCCTACTTTGTACTCTACTGCTGTACCCTACTACTGTACCCTACTACAGCACCCTACGGCTGTACCCTACTTGGGGGCGTGGTCACGTTAAGCCCTGCCTCGCTGTGTATCTATTTGCATAACTTATGCATAGTAATTCATAATTCATAACTGATATTGGAATGCTGTTCCTTTCATTCAAGGTTTACAAAATGCCATCATCTAATTTCCCCATCAATCCCCCTATGCCTATCCACTACTTTAACTCCTTTAACTCAGTGAAGTACTTTCTGGTCTCATTGAAGCTGGGTCAGAATGTCTTCCTGACAATCTTGTAGACTGGTGTTGGGAAGACCACTGGCAGAAGTCTTAAAGAGATGACACCTTGTGTATCTGGAGAGAAGAATGTTTAGTGGAGGATGGTGTAGGATGGTAGGGGAAGATGGGGAGGATGGTGTAGGATGGTAGGGGAAGATGGGGAGGATGGTGTAGGATGGTAGGGGAAGAGGGGTGGATGGTGTAGGATGGTAGGGGAAGAGGGGAAGGATGGTGTAGGATGGTAGGTGAAGAGGGGGAGGATGGTGTAGGGGAAGAGGGGGAGGATGGTGTAGGATGGTAGGGGAAGAGGGGGAGGATGGTGTAGGGGAAGAGGGGGAGGATGGTGTAGGATGGTAGGGGAAGAGGGGAAGGATGGTGTAGGATGGTAGGTGAAGAGGGGGAGGATGGTGTAGGATGGTAGGGGAAGAGGGGGAGGATGGTGTAGGATGGTGAAGGATGGTAGGGGAAGATGGGGAGGATAGTGTAGGATGGTAGTTGAAGAGGGGGAGGATGGTGTAGGATGGTAGGTGTAGAGGGGGAGGATGGTGTAGGGTGGTAGGTGAAGAGGGGGAGGATGGTGTAGGATGGTAGGGGAAGAGGGGGAGGATGGTGTAGGATGGTAGGGGAAGAGGGGGAGGGTGGTGTAGGATGGTAGGGGAAGAGGGGGAGGATGGTGTAGGATGGTAGGGGAGGAGGGGGAGGATGGTGAAGGATGGTAGGGGAGGAGGTGTAGGATGGTGTAGGATGGTAGGTGAAGATGGGGAGGATGGTGAAGGATGGTAGGGGAAGAGGGGAGGATGGTGTAGGGGAAGATGGGGAGGATGGTGAAGGATGGTAGGGGAAGAGGGGGAGGATGGTGTAGGATGGTAGGTGAAGATGGGGAGGATGGTGTAGGATGGTGGGGGAAGAGGGGGAGGATGGTGTAGGATGGTAGGTGAAGAGGGGGAGGATGGTGTAGGATGGTAGGTGAAGATGGGGAGGATGGTGAAGGATGGTAGGGGAGGATGGGGAGGATGGTGAAGGATGGTAGGGGAAGAGGGGGAGGATGGTGTAGGATGGTGAAGGATGGTAGGGGAAGATGGGGAGGATAGTGTAGGATGGTAGTTGAAGAGGGGGAGGATGGTGTAGGATGGTAGGTGAAGAGGGGCAGGATGGTGTAGGATGGTAGGGGCAGAGGGGGAGGATGGTGTAGGATGGTAGGGGAAGACGGGGAGGATAGTGTAGGATGGTAGTTGAAGAGGGGGAGGATGGTGTAGGATGGTAGGTGTAGAGGGGGAGGATGGTGTAGGATGGTGAAGGATGGTAGGTGTAGAGGGGGAGGATGGTGTAGGATGGTAGGTGAAGATGGGGAGGATGGTGAAGGATGGTAGGGGAAGAGGGGGAGGATGGTGTAGGATGGTAGGGGAACATGGGGAGGATGGTGTAGGATGGTAGGTGAAGATGGTGTAGGATGGTAGGGGAACATGGGGAGGATGGTGTAGGATGGTAGGTGAAGATGGTGTAGGATGGTAGGGGAACATGGGGAGGATGGTGTAGGATGGTAGGTGAAGAGGGGGATGATGGTGTAGGATGGTAGGTGAAGAGGTGTAGGATGGTGTAGGATGGTAAGGGAAGAGGGGGAGGATGGTGTAGGATGGTAGGTGAAGATGGTGTAGGATGGTAGGGGAACATGGGGAGGATGGTGTAGGATGGTAGGTGAAGAGGGGGATGATGGTGTAGGATGGTAGGTGAAGAGGGGGAGGATGGTGTAGGATGGTAGAGGAAGAGGGGGAGGATGGTGTAGGATGGTAGGGGAAGAGGGGGAGGATGGTGTAGGATGGTAGAGGAAGAGGGGGAGGATGGTGGGGGAAGAGGGGGAGGATGGTGTAGGATGGTGGGGGAAGATGGGGAGAATGGTGTAGGATGGTAGGTGAAGATGGGGAGGATGGTGTAGGATGGTAGGGGAAGAGGGGGAGGATGGTGTAGGATGGTAGGGGAAGAGGGGGAGGATGGTGTAGGATGGTAAGGGAAGAGGGGGAGGATGGTAGGTGAAGAGGGGGAGGATGGTGTAGGATGGTAGGTGAAGAGGGGGAGGATGGTGTAGGATGGTGGGGGAAGATGGGGAGAATGGTGTAGGATGGTAAGTGAAGATGGGGAGGATGGTGTAGGATTGTAGGGGAAGAGGGGGAGGATGGTGTAGGATGGTAGGGGAAGAGGGGGAGGATGGTGTAGGATGGTAGGGGAAGAGGGGGAGGATGGTGTAGGATGGTAAGGGAAGAGGGGGAGGATGGTGAAGGATGGTAGGTGAAGATGGGGAGGATGGTGTAGGATGGTAGAGGAAGAGGGGGAGGATGGTGTAGGATGGTAGGGGAAGAGGGGGAGGATGGTGTAGGATGGTAGAGGAAGAGGGGGAGGATGGTGTAGGATGGTAGGGGAAGAGGGGGAGGATGGTGTAGGATGGTGGGGGAAGATGGGGAGAATGGTGTAGGATGGTAGGTGAAGATGGGGAGGATGGTGTAGGATGGTAGGGGAAGAGGGGGAGGATGGTGTAGGATGGTAGGGGAAGAGGGGGAGGATGGTGTAGGATGGTAAGGGAAGAGGGGGAGGATGGTAGGTGAAGAGGGGGAGGATGGTGTAGGATGGTAGGTGAAGAGGGGGAGGATGGTGTAGGATGGTGGGGGAAGATGGGGAGAATGGTGTAGGATGGTAAGTGAAGATGGGGAGGATGGTGTAGGATGGTAGGGGAAGAGGGGGAGGATGGTGTAGGATGGTAGGGGGAGAGAGGGGTAGGATGGTAGGGGAAGAGGGGGAGGATGGTGTAGGATGGTAAGGGAAGAGAGGGGGAGGATGGTGAAGGATGGTAGGTGAAGATGGGGAGGATGGTGAAGGATGGTGAAGGATGGGTGAAGGATTGGTAGGGGGAAGAGGGGGAGGATGGTGTAGGATGGTAGGTGAAGATGGGGAGGATGGTGAAGGATGGTGAAGGATGGTAGGGGAGGATGGGGAGGATGGTGTAGGATGGTAGGGGAAGAGGGGGAGGATGGTGTAGGATGGTGAAGGATGGTAGGTGAAGAGGGGGAGGATGGTGTAGGATGGTGAAGGATGGTAGGTGAAGAGGGGGAGGATGGTGTAGGATAGTGGGGGAAGATGGGGAGTATGGTGTAGGATGGTAGGGGAAGAGGGGGAGGATGGTGTAGGATGGTAGGGGAAGAGGGGGAGGATGGTGTAGGATGGTAGGTGAAGATGGGGAGGATGGTGTAGGATGGTAGGGAAAGAGGGGGAGGATGGTGAAGGATGGTAGGTGAAGAGGGGGAGGATGGTGTAGGATGGTAGGTGAAGATGGGGAGGATGGTGAAGGATGGTGAAGGATGGTGAAGGATGGTAGGGGAAGAGGGGGAGGATGGTGTAGGATGGTAAGGGAAGAGGGGAGGATGGTGTAGGATGGTAGGGGAAGAGGGGGAGGATGGTGTAGGATGGTAGGTGAAGATGGGGAGGATGGTGAAGGATGGTAGGGGAGGATGGTGTAGAATGGTAGGTGAAGAGGGGGAGGATGGTGTAGGATGGTGGGGGAAGATGGGGAGTATGGTGTAGGATGGTAGGGGAAGAGGGGGAGGATGGTGTAGGATGGTAGGTGAAGATGGTGTAGGATGGTATGGGAAGATGGGGAGGATGGTGTAGGATGGTAGGTGAAGAGGGGGATGATGGTGTAGGATGGTAGGTGAAGAGGGGGAGGATGGTGTAGGATGGTGTAGGATGGTCGGGGAAGAGGGGGAGGATGGTGTAGGGTGGTGTAGGATGGTAGTTGAAGAGGGGGAGGATGGTTTAGGATGGTGGGGGAGGATGGTGTAGGATGGTAGGTGAAGAGGTGTAGGATGGTGTAAGATGGTCGGGGAAGAGGGGGAGGATGGTGTAGGATGGTCGGGGAAGAGGGGGAGGATGGTGTAGGATGGTAGGGGAAGATGGGGAGGCTGGTGTAGGATGGTAGGGGAAGAGGGGGAGGATGGTGTAGGATGGTAGGGGAAGAGGGGGAGGATGGTGTAGGATGGTAAGGGAAGAGGGGGAGGATGGTGTAGGATGGTGTAGGATGGTAGGTGAAGAGGGGGAGGATGGTGTAGGATGGTGGGGGAGGATGGTGTAGGATGGTAGGGGAAGATGGGGAGGCTGGTGTAGAATGGTAGGGGAAGAGGGGGAGGATGGTGTAGGATGGTAGGTGAAGAGGGGGAGGATGGAGTAGGATGGTAGGGAAAGAGGGGGAGGATGGTGTAGGATGGTAGGGAAGAGGGGGAGGATGGTGTAGGATGGTAGGTGAAGAGGGGGAGGATGTTAGAGCAGGAGGGGGGGGGGCAATTCCAGTCATCAAAGGCCTGATTGGTGTCACAGTTTTGCCCCAGCCCCAATAATCACCTAATCATGATCCTCAGTTTAGAATGCAATTTGATTCATCAGCTGTGTTTGCTAGGGGATGGAGAAAAAGTGTGCCACCAATCAGGCCCTGGAGGATTGGAGTTGCCCACCCCTGTGTTAGAGGATGGTGGGGGCAGAGGGAGGAGGGGGAGGAACCTGTTTGTCTTGATACCAGCCCAGCAGCTTGTGGCTGGTGATGGGGGTCAGGGGGAAGATGGGGGAGAGAAAAGAGGGCAATGGCTGTCTATTTGTTGGCTGACGTAGTCTCGTCAGGGTCAGGGTAAATGTGGTCTATTTGTTGGCTGACGTAGTCTCGTCAGGGTCAGGGTAAATGTGGTCTATTTGTTGGCTGACGTAGTATCTAATGTTTAAATACAGCTAGTGGTTAAATACATCTAATGTTTAAATACAGCTAGTGGTTAAATACATCTAATGTTTAAATACAGCTAGTGGTTAAATACATCTAATGTTTAAATACAGCTAGTGGTTAAATACAGCTGGTGGTTAAATACAGCTAGTGGTTAAATACCGCTAGTGGTTAAATACAGCTAGTGGTTAAATACAGCTAGTGGTTAAATACAGCTAGTGGTTAAATACCGCTGGTGGTTAAATACCGCTGGTGGTTAAATACAGCTGGTGGTTAAATACAGCTGGTGGTTAAATACAGCTAGTGGTTAAATACAGCTAGTGGTTAAATACAGCTAGTGGTTAAATACAGCTAGTGGTTAAATACCGCTAGTGGTTAAATACAGCTGGTGGTTAAATACAGCTGGTGGTTAAATACAGCTGGTGGTTAAATACAGCTAGTGGTTAAATACAGCTAGTGGTTAAATACCGCTAGTGGTTAAATACCGCTAGTGGTTAAATACAGCTAGTGGTTAAATACAGCTAGTGGTTAAATACAGCTAGTGGTTAAATACAGCTAGTGGTTAAATACAGCTAGTGGTTAAATACAGCTAGTGGTTAAATACAGCTAGTGGTTAAATACAGCTAGTGGTTAAATACAGCTGGTGGTTAAATACATCTAATGTTTAAATACAGCTAGTGGTTAAATACATCTAATGTTTAAATACAGCTAGTGGTTAAATACATCTAATGTTTAAATACAGCTAGTGGTTAAATACATCTAATGTTTAAATACAGCTAGTGGTTAAATACATCTAATGTTTAAATACATCTCGTGGTTAAATACAGCTCGTGGTTAAATACATCTCGTGGTTAAATACAGCTCGTGGTTAAATACAGCTAGTGGTTAAATACAGCTCGTGGTTAAATACAGCTCGTGGTTAAATACAGCTCGTGGTTAAATACAGCTAGTGGTTAAATACAGCTAGTGGTTAAATACATCTAATGTTTAAATACAGCTAGTGGTTAAATACAGCTAGTGGTTAAATACAGCTAGTGGTTAAATACAGCTAGTGGTTAAATACAGCTAGTGGTTAAATACAGCTAGTGGTTAAATACAGCTAGTGGTTAAATACAGCTAGTGGTTAAATACAGCTAGTGGTTAAATACAGCTAGTGGTTAAATACAGCTAGTGGTTAAATACAGCTAGTGGTTAAATACAGCTAGTGGTTAAATACCGCTAGTGGTTAAATACCGCTTGTGGTTAAATACAGCTAGTGGTTAAATACAGCTAGTGGTTAAATACAGCTAGTGGTTAAATACCGCTTGTGGTTAAATACAGCTAGTGGTTAAATACAGCTAGTGGTTAAATACCGCTAGTGGTTAAATACAGCTAGTGGTTAAATACAGCTGGTGGTTAAATACAGCTAGTGGTTAAATACAGCTAGTGGTTAAATACAGCTAGTGGTTAAATACAGCTAGTGGTTAAATACAGCTAGTGGTTAAATACAGCTGGTGGTTAAATACAGCTAGTGGTTAAATACAGCTAGTGGTTAAATACCGCTTGTGGTTAAATACAGCTAGTGGTTAAATACAGCTAGTGGTTAAATACAGCTAGTGGTTAAATACCGCTTGTGGTTAAACACAGCTAGTGGTTAAATACAGCTAGTTGTTAAATACAGCTAGTGGTTAAACACAGCTAGTTGTTAAATACAGCTAGTTGTTAAATACAGCTAGTGGTTAAATACAGCTGGTGGTTAAACACAGCTGGTGGTTAAATACAGCTGGTGGTTAAATACAGCTGGTGGTTAAATACAGCTGGTGGTTAAATACAGCTGGTGGTTAAATACAGCTGGTGGTTAAATACAGCTAGTGGTTAAATACAGCTAGTGGTTAAATACAGCTAGTGGTTAAACACAGCTAGTTGTTAAATACAGCTAGTGGTTAAATACAGCTAGTGGTTAAATACAACTAGTGGTTAAATACAGGTAGTGGTTAAATACAGGTAGTGGTTAAATACAGCTAGTGGTTAAATACAGCTAGTGGTTAAATACAGCTAGTGGTTAAATACAGCTAGTGGATAAATACAGCTAGTGGTTAAATACAGCTAGTGGTTAAATACAGCTAGTGGTTAAATACAGCTAGTGGTTAAATACAGCTAGTGGTTAAATACAGCTAGTGGTTAAATACAGCTAGTGGTTAAATACAGCTAGTGGTTAAATACAGCTAGTGGTTAAATACAGCTAGTGGTTAAATACAGCTGGTGGTTAAATACAGCTGGTGGTTAAATACAGCTGGTGGTTAAATACAGCTAGTGGTTAAATACAGCTAGTGGTTAAATACAGCTAGTGGTTAAATACAGCTAGTGGTTAAATACAGCTAGTGGTTAAATACAGCTAGTGGTTAAATACAGCTAGTGGTTAAATACAGCTAGTGGTTAAATACAGCTAGTGGTTAAATACATCTAGTGGTTAAATACAGCTAGTTGTTAAATACATCTAGTGGTTAAATACAGCTAGTGGTTAAATACAGCTAGTGGTTAAATACAGCTAGTGGTTAAATACAGCTAGTGGTTAAATACAGCTAGTGGTTAAATACAGCTAGTGGTTAAATACAGCTAGTGGTTAAATACAGCTAGTGGTTAAATACAGCTAGTTGTTAAATACAGCTAGTGGTTAAATACAGCTAGTTGTTAAATACAGCTAGTGGTTAAATACAGCTAGTGGTTAAATACAGCTAGTGGTTAAATACAGCTAGTGGTTAAATACAGCTAGTTGTTAAATACAGCTAGTGGTTAAATACAGCTAGTGGTTAAATACAGCTAGTGGTTAAATACAGCTAGTGGTTAAATACAGCTAGTGGTTAAATACAGCTAGTGGTTAAATACAGCTAGTGGTTAAATACAGCTAGTGGTTAAATACATCTAATGTTTAAATACAGCTAGTGGTTAAATACAGCTAGTGGTTAAATACATCTAATGTTTAAATACAGCTAGTGGTTAAATACAGCTAGTGGTTAAATACAGCTAGTGGTTAAATACAGCTAGTGGTTAAATACATCTAATGTTTAAATACAGCTAGTGGTTAAATACAGCTAGTGGTTAAATACAGCTAGTGGTTAAATACAGCTAGTGGTTAAATACAGCTAGTGGTTAAATACAGCTAGTTGTTAAATACAGCTAGTGGTTAAATACAGCTAGTGGTTAAATACAGCTAGTTGTTAAATACAGCTAGTGGTTAAACACAGCTAGTTGTTAAATACAGCTAGTGGTTAAATACAGCTAGTGGTTAAATACATCTAATGTTTAAATACAGCTAGTGGTTAAATACATCTAGTGGTTAAATACAGCTAGTGGTTAAATACAGCTAGTGGTTAAATACATCTAATGTTTAAATACAGCTAGTGGTTAAATACAGCTAGTGGTTAAATACAGCTAGTGGTTAAATACAGCTAGTGGTTAAATACAGCTAGTGGTTAAATACAGCTAGTGGTTAAATACAGCTAGTGGTTAAATACAGCTAGTGGTTAAATACAGCTAGTGGTTAAATACAGCTAGTTGTTAAATACAGCTAGTGGTTAAATACAGCTAGTGGTTAAATACAGCTAGTGGTTAAATACAGCTAGTGGTTAAATACAGCTAGTGGTTAAATACAGCTAGTGGTTAAATACAGCTAGTGGTTAAATACAGCTAGTGGTTAAATACAGCTAGTGGTTAAATACATCTAATGTTTAAATACAGCTAGTGGTTAAATACAGCTAGTGGTTAAATACATCTAGTGTTTAAATACAGGTAGTGGTTAAATACAGGTAGTGGTTAAATACAGCTAGTGGTTAAATACAGCTAGTGGTTAAATACCGCTAGTGGTTAAATACCGCTAGTGGTTAAATACAGCTAGTGGTTAAATACAGCTAGTGGTTAAATACAGCTAGTGGTTAAATACAGCTAGTGGTTAAATACAACTAGTGGTTAAATACAACTAGTGGTTAAATACAGCTAGTGGTTAAATACAGCTAGTGGTTAAATACAGCTAGTGGTTAAATACAGCTAGTGGTTAAATACAACTAGTGGTTAAATACAACTAGTGGTTAAATACAGCTAGTGGTTAAATACAGCTAGTGGTTAAATACAGCTAGTGGTTAAATACAGCTAGTGGTTAAGTACAGCTAGTGGTTAAACACAGCTAGTGGTTAAATACATCTAATGGTTATTGCAGGAAAGACGTTATGATAAATTTCAATAATTTACAGTATCATATTGTACATAAAAACCTAAACTTATTGATGCTGAAAATATGGCTAAATATTGAAGACCACTCTCCTTCAGCATGTTGTTATTCGGATCGATTGACTATAATGTGTAACACGGTACTGTACCTCTTAGTTCTCCTGCTGAACCCAAACACAGGATCAACAGCTGTTGTTGTCACGCTCGTCATCCTCCTCGTCTGAGGAGGAGTAGTTGGAAGGATCGGAGGACCAAAATGCAGCGTGGTATGTGTTCATCATGAATTTAATAAACAGAAACCACTGAACAAACTATACAAAACAATAAACGAACAACGAACGTGAAGCTATATAAGAAATGTGCTTACACAAGCAACTAACATAGACAATCACCCACAACCCACAATGACAAAACAGGCTACCTAAATATGGTTCCCAATCAGAGACAACGACTAACACCTGCCTCTGATTGAGAACCATATCAGGCCAAACACATAGAAACAGACAAACTAGACATACAACATAAAATGCCCACTCAGATCACACCCTGACCAAACAAAACATAGAAACAAAAAACGCAAACTATGGTCAGGGCGTGACAGTTGTTTATCTTTCTGTCTCTGATTCGTCACCTGACAGAGACAACACTATTACATTCACTCACAGTCTCTTTTCTCCCTCATTTTCGCTCTACCTCCTCTCTTTCAATGGCAACCCTCTATTCTCCAACACAATAACATTAGAACCAGGGACCAGTCCAGACAGGTCATGTTCTGTTCTGTTCTGATACTCCCTGTTCTGTTCTGTTCTGTTCTGTTACTCCCTGTTCTGTTCTGTTACTCCCTGTTCTGTTCTGTTCTGTTCTCTTCTGTTACTCCCTGTTCTGTTCTGTTACTCCCTGTTCTGTTCTGTTCTGTTACTCCCTGTTCTGTTCTGTTCTGTTACTCCCTGTTCTGTTCTGTTCTGTTCTGTTCTGTTCTGTTACTCCCTGTTCTGTTCTGTTCTGTTACTCCCTGTTCTGTTCTGTTCTGTTACTCCCTGTTCTGTTCTGTTACTCCCTGTTCGGTTCTGTTACTCCCTGTTCGGTTCTGTTCTGTTACTCCCTGTTCTGCTCTGTTCTGTTACTCCCTGTTCTGTTTTTTTATTTTTTTTATTTAACCTTTATTTAACCAGGAAGGGCTCATTGAGATTTAAAATCTCTTTTTCAAGAGCGTCCTGGCCAAGATAGGCAGCACCAAGTCATTACAAAAATTACAGACAGACATGAAAAACTACAAGTAATCTAGTAAAAACCATTGAATTCACAAGAGTATAACAATATCAAAAACAGCAAATTAAAAACATTGACAGGTCAGGGAATCAGCCTCAAAATCCTTCATCAGTGATTTAAAAACACCAATCGGGACAAGTTCTTCCAGTTTAAAATTATTTTGTAAGGCGTTCCAAGACGATGGCGCAGAGTACATAAAATACCTTTTACCAAATTCAGTTCGGATATTTGGAACAGTTAGCAGGATAAAGTCTAGCGAACGAAGAGAGTACCCACCACATTTCTGAACAATAAAAATGCCCAAATAAAAAGGTAGTAAACCCAAAATGGCTTTGTAAATAAAAGTATACCAGTGACTGAGCCTACGAGTGACTAGAGAAGGCCAGCCAACCCTGGTATATAAAGTACAGTGGTGCGTAAGGGTTTTGCAGTTTAAAATAAATCTCAAAGTGCCATGGTAAAGAGTGTCAATTGATCTCAAACACTGAGCGGAAGCATTCATATATAAAATATCCCCATAGTCTAGTAAAGGCATAAATGTAGCTGATACTAGCCTCCTTCTGGCTTCAAAAGAAAAACAGGCCTTATTCCTAAAATAAAATCCCAATTTCAGCTTCAATTTTTTTGTAAGTTGTTGAATATGCAATTTAAAAGAGAGGCCGTCATCAATTAGAATTCCAAGATATTTATATGAGGTTACAACCTCAATCTCCTTGCCCTGACAGGTAGTAATAGGTGATAGGTTCAGAGGTCTATTTCTTGCATTAGAAAACACCATTAGTTTAGTTTTGTCAGTATTGAGGATAAGCTTCAATTGACACAAGGTATGTTGAACAGTATAAAAAGCAGTTTGCAAGTTCTGGAAAGCTTTTGTAAGAGTTGAGGCACAACAGTAAATAACAGTATCATCAGCATAAAAATGAAGTTGTGCATTTTGGACATTTTTGTCTAAATCATTTATATAAATAGTGAATAAGAGAGGACCAAGTACAGAGCCTTGGGGCACACCATTCAGGACAGACAATTTGACAGACATGAGCCCATCAAATTGAGTGCACTGAGTTCTATCAGACAGATAGTTAGCAAACCATGCAACTGCATGCTCCGAAAGACCTACACTCAACAATCTCTGCCTTAGTATAGCATGATCAACTGTATCAAAAGCCTTAGAGAGATCAATAAAAAGTGAGACACAGTGCTGTTTTTTGTCAAGGGCTTCAGTGATATCATTTAAAACCTTCATGGCTGCTGTAATTGTGCTATGCTTCTTCCTGAAGCCCGATTGGTACATTGATAAAATAGAGTTAGTAAATAAAAACTCTTTTAGCTGTTCACTTACAAGGGTTTCAAGTATTTTCACCAGGGGTGACAGCTTTGAGATTGGCCTATAATTATTTAAAAGAGTTGGATCTCCCCCTTTTAAAAGTGGTAGGACAAAAGCTGATTTCCAGATCTTTGGAATTTCATTACATTCCAGGGTTAGATTGAACAGATATGTAAGTGGTTCAGCTATGAAATCAGCTGCCAGATTTAAAAAGCAGGGATCCAAAAGATCAGGACCTGCAGGCTTTCTTTGATCTAAGGATTTCAGGGCTTTATGTACCACCTGCACTGAGAATGGCAGAAAGCTAAAAGTTTGACCAGCTCTCACTGGTTCATCCACACAGGGTTGTACAGAGACAGAGGACACTGGTTCATCCACACAGGGTTGTACAGAGACAGAGGACACTGAATCAAACAGCCTACCAGATGATACAAAGTGCTCATTGAAACAATTCAGCATTTCAGTTTTGTCATATATAGCAACAGAGTCCTTCAAAACACATGACGGTAATTCATTAACATTACTGTTACCAGACATAGACTTAATAGCCTTCCAAAACTTTCTAGGGTCATTCAGGTTATCAGTGGTAACAGACATAAAATATTCAGACTTGGCCTTCCTGAGAAGAAAAGAACACTTGTTTCTTAACTGCCTAAAAATAAGCCAATCAGCATCAGAACAACATTTCCTTGCTTTAGCCCAGGCTAGATTACGGTCGTGAATAATACAAGACAGCTCAGAAGAAAACCATGGATTATCCCGCCCTTTAACCCTGAACCTGCGGAATGGTGCATGTTTGTTTACTATTTGGAAAAAACCATCATGAAAGAATATCCAGGCAGTTTCCACATCAGGGATAAGCTCAATCTTGCTCCAGTCAAAATAAAACAAATCATGAAAGAAAGCCTGCTCATTAAAACACTTCAAATTTCTCTTACGAATAAAACGTGGGTTTGTCTAAGGAACCTTAGTATTTCTAACAGCAACAACAGCACAATGGTCACTTAAATCATTACAGAAAACACCAACCGCAGAATATTTATGTGGAACATTTGTCAATATCAAATCAATCAGGGTAGATTTCTCTGGGCATTTAAGATTTGGGCGAGTGGGTGAATTAATCAACTGGGTAAGATTCATAGAATTACAAAACATTTTTAAATCATCAGACACCGGCTTTAACCAACACCAGTTGAGATCACCAATCAAGATCATTTCACTGTAAAGAAGTTTAGACATAAGGTGCATCAAAGAAGAAAATGCATCACCGAGAGCAGAGGGGGGTCTATAACAGCCAATCACAGTTATAGAGAGGCCCTTTGAAACCTCAATATTCAAAGCAAGAAATTCCAACTGTTTACAAATAGTTTCAGACTTTGCCACACTTACATGGAATTTAGATTTTACATATATAGCCACACCCCCACCTTTCTTAACCCGATCAGTGCGATAAACATTGTAACCACTTATACAAATATCCTTATCAAAAACAGACTTGCTGAGCCAGGTTTCAGAAAACACAATTACATCAGCATCAGTTGATTTAGCCCAAATCCTAACCCCATCAATTTTTGACAACAGGCTGCGTACATTTAAATGAAAAATACCAAAACCAGATCTTGATTTAAAATCAGAGGGGGTTTGGAGACATTGCATATCAGGGCCAGGGTTAGGTTGCACGTTACCTGATATCAACAACAGAATAATAACTAGGCACCTCTGTTTAATAACCTTGCACGGCTTCTCTTTTTTAAGAGACCTACTGCAAGCGAATTCTACAAGTGCGTTTCCAGACAATACAAAACAGTCATTTAAAACCATTAGACTTTGGTAGTGACACAAGATCGTACTGTTCACATCATGACACAAATGCATCGGCACTTGGACGAGTGGACCGAGTGAAAAAGAGCGAGTTCCTGCATACAAAATGTCTAATGGACGCGAGAGTACATTGTCAGATGTACTCACCCTGCGACAATGTTCGTTTTCTCCAGAGTTCAGTAAAGTCAGTGCACAAAGCAATACCACGTAAATTGTCATTTTCTCTGACAAAAAAAACAAGAGGCCAACGAAGGTAAGTGGAGAGAGGGACAGCGTGTATGTGAATCAATGTGAGTGTTTGCGCGTGTGAGTAGATTGGGTGTTGAGGGAGATCGAGAGAACGGGTTGAGCTGCCACTGACAGCCAGGCGAAGAGCAAAAAGGAGCAGCTTGGACAAGACACTCCGCGGACGAAGAAGGAACTCAGGCCAGCCAGAGATAGGGTTACTTTGGTAAACTTCAAGTAATGAAGTGCCAAGTTGAGGAGGACCCGTGATCTTTACACCAGCAAAAATGAAATAGTTTGCACTACACAACAACGAAGTTACGCAACCATAAATAAATAGATTATTAGTAGGTTAAAATGTACTAGTCACAAACAAACGACTTGACATTCTGCCATCTTGGATCTTTCTAGCTGATTTACACGCTGAAGCTATGTTGCGCTGTTATGTTACTCCCTGTAACAGAACAGAACAGAGCAGGGAGTAACAGAAGAGAACAGGGAGTAACAGAACAGAACCGGGAGTAACAGAACAGAACAGGGAGTAACAGAACAGAACAGAGGAGAACAGAACAGAACAGAACAGAGCAGGGAGTATCAGAACAGAACAGGGAGTAACAGAAGAGAACAGGGAGTAACAGAAGAGAACAGGGAGTAACAGAACAGAACAGGGAGTAACAGAACA
>NC_092094.1:2862706-2880206 GCF_045679555.1 Salvelinus alpinus
ATGAGGTAGTTGGGTGTGCTAATAACAGATGGACTATGTACAGCTGCAGCGATCGGTTAACTAATGTATGGACAGACAGTTTGTTTTTTTGTCATTAGATGTAGATGTGTTTTAGCTGTTATGGTGATGATCACCATGATAATAATTTTTATTAGTGGAATGAAAAGATGAGAATGAAGGCAATTATCTCATTTTAGATGCAAGTGTCTTTCATTTAGAGGAATATTCTTAAATAAATTGAATGATCGGTTAACAGTTTAGTTGGACGATGATTTTAAGGGTGTGAGGTGGGTAATATTGAGGAGTAACAGAACAGAACTCTTGTGTAATCAGGGTGTGAGGTGGGTAATATTGAGGAGTAACAGAACAGAACTCTTGTGTAATCAGGGTGTGAGGTGGGTAATATTGAGGAGTAACAGAACAGAACTCTTGTGTAATCAGGGTGTGAGGTGGATAATATTGAGGAGTAACAGAACAGAACTCTTGTGTAATCAGGGTGTGAGGTGGGTAATATTGAGGAGTAACAGAACAGAACTCTTGTGTAATCAGGGTGTGAGGTGGGTAATATTGAGGAGTAACAGAACAGAACTCTTGTGTAATCAGGGTGTGAGGTGGGTAATATTGAGGAGTAACAGAACAGAACTCTAATCAGGGTGTGAGGTGGGTAATATTGAGGAGTAACAGAACAGAACTCTTGTGTAATCAGGGTGTGAGGTGGGTAATATTGAGGAGTAACAGAACAGAACTCTTGTGTAATCAGGGTGTGAGGTGGGTAATATTGAGGAGTAACAGAACAGCACTCTTGTGTAATCAGGGTGTGAGGTGGGTAATATTGAGGAGTAACAGAACAGAACTCTTGTGTAATCAGGGTGTGAGGTGGGTAATATTGAGGAGTAACAGAACAGAACTCTTGTGTAATCAGGGTGTGAGGTGGGTAATATTGAGGAGTAACAGAACAGAACTCTTGTCTAATCAGGGTGTGAGGTGGGTAATATTGAGGAGTAACAGAACAGAACTCTTGTCTAATCAGGGTGTGAGGTGGGTAATATTGAGGAGTAACAGAACAGAACTCTTGTCTAATCAGGGTGTGAGGTGGGTAATATTGAGGAGTAACAGAACAGCACTCTTGTGTAATCAGGGTGTGAGGTGGGTAATATTGAGGAGTAACAGAACAGAACTCTTGTGTAATCAGGGTGTGAGGTGGGTAATATTGAGGAGTAACAGAACAGAACTCTTGTGTAATCAGGGTGTGAGGTGGGTAATATTGAGGAGTAACAGAACAGCACTCTTGTGTAATCAGGGTGTGAGGTGGGTAATATTGAGGAGTAACAGAACAGAACTCTTGTGTAATCAGGGTGTGAGGTGGGTAATATTGAGGAGTAACAGAACAGAACTCTTGTGTAATCAGGGTGTGAGGTGGGTAATATTGAGGAGTAACAGAACAGAACTCTTGTGTAATCAGGGTGTGAGGTGGGTAATATTGAGGAGTAACAGAACAGAACTCTTGTGTAATCAGGGTGTGAGGTGGGTAATATTGAGGAGTAACAGAACAGAACTCTTGTGTAATCAGGGTGTGAGGTGGGTAATATTGAGGAGTAACAGAACAGAACTCTTGTGTAATCAGGGTGTGAGGTGGGTAATATTGAGGAGTAACAGAACAGAACTCTTGTGTAATCAGGGTGTGAGGTGGGTAATATTGAGGAGTAACAGAACAGAACTCTTGTGTAATCAGGGTGTGAGGTGGGTAATATTGAGGAGTAACAGAACAGAACTCTTGTGTAATCAGGGTGTGAGGTGGGTAATATTGAGGAGTAACAGAACAGAACTCTTGTGTAATCAGGGTGTGAGGTGGGTAATATTGAGGAGTAACAGAACAGAACTCTTGTGTAATCAGGGTGTGAGGTGGGTAATATTGAGGAGTAACAGAACAGAACTCTTGTGTAATCAGGGTGTGAGGTGGGTAATATTGAGGAGTAACAGAACAGAACTCTTGTGTAATCAGGGTGTGAGGTGGGTAATATTGAGGAGTAACAGAACAGAACTCTTGTGTAATCAGGGTGTGAGGTGGGTAATATTGAGGAGTAACAGAACAGAACTCTTGTGTAATCAGGGTGTGAGGTGGGTAATATTGAGGAGTAACAGAACAGAACTCTTGTGTAATCAGGGTGTGAGGTGGGTAATATTGAGGAGTAACAGAACAGAACTCTTGTGTAATCAGGGTGTGAGGTGGGTAATATTGAGGAGTAACAGAACAGAACTCTTGTGTAATCAGGGTGTGAGGTGGGTAATATTGAGGAGTAACAGAACAGAACTCTTGTGTAATCAGGGTGTGAGGTGGGTAATATTGAGGAGTAACAGAACAGAACTCTTGTGTAATCAGGGTGTGAGGTGGGTAATATTGAGGAGTAACAGAACAGAACTCTTGTGTAATCAGGGTGTGAGGTGGGTAATATTGAGGAGTAACAGAACAGAACTCTTGTGTAATCAGGGTGTGAGGTGGGTAATATTGAGGAGTAACAGAACAGAACTCTTGTGTAATCAGGGTGTGAGGTGGGTAATATTGAGGAGTAACAGAACAGAACTCTTGTGTAATCAGGGTGTGAGGTGGGTAATATTGAGGAGTAACAGAACAGAACTCTTGTGTAATCAGGGTGTGAGGTGGGTAATATTGAGGAGTAACAGAACAGAACTCTTGTGTAATCAGGGTGTGAGGTGGGTAATATTGAGGAGTAACAGAACAGAACTCTTGTGTAATCAGGGTGTGAGGTGGGTAATATTGAGGAGTAACAGAACAGAACTCTTGTGTAATCAGGGTGTGAGGTGGGTAATATTGAGGAGTAACAGAACAGAACTCTTGTGTAATCAGGGTGTGAGGTGGGTAATATTGAGGAGTAACAGAACAGAACTCTTGTGTAATCAGGGTGTGAGGTGGGTAATATTGAGGAGTAACAGAACAGAACTCTTGTGTAATCAGGGTGTGAGGTGGGTAATATTGAGGAGTAACAGAACAGAACTCTTGTGTAATCAGGGTGTGAGGTGGGTAATATTGAGGAGTAACAGAACAGAACTCTTGTGTAATCAGGGTGTGAGGTGGGTAATATTGAGGAGTAACAGAACAGAACTCTTGTGTAATCAGGGTGTGAGGTGGGTAATATTGAGGAGTAACAGAACAGAACTCTTGTGTAATCAGGGTGTGAGGTGGGTAATATTGAGGAGTAACAGAACAGAACTCTTGTGTAATCAGGGTGTGAGGTGGGTAATATTGAGGAGTAACAGAACAGAACTCTTGTGTAATCAGGGTGTGAGGTGGGTAATATTGAGGAGTAACAGAACAGAACTCTTGTGTAATCAGGGTGTGAGGTGGGTAATATTGAGGAGTAACAGAACAGAACTCTTGTGTAATCAGGGTGTGAGGTGGGTAATATTGAGGAGTAACAGAACAGAACTCTTGTGTAATCAGGGTGTGAGGTGGGTAATATTGAGGAGTAACAGAACTCTTGTGTAATCAGGGTGTGAGGTGGGTAATATTGAGGAGTAACAGAACAGAACTCTAATCAGGGTGTGAGGTGGGTAATATTGAGGAGTAACAGAACAGAACTCTTGTGTAATCAGGGTGTGAGGTGGGTAATATTGAGGAGTAACAGAACAGAACTCTTGTGTAATCAGGGTGTGAGGTGGGTAATATTGAGGAGTAACAGAACAGCACTCTTGTGTAATCAGGGTGTGAGGTGGGTAATATTGAGGAGTAACAGAACAGAACTCTTGTGTAATCAGGGTGTGAGGTGGGTAATATTGAGGAGTAACAGAACAGAACTCTTGTGTAATCAGGGTGTGAGGTGGGTAATATTGAGGAGTAACAGAACAGAACTCTTGTCTAATCAGGGTGTGAGGTGGGTAATATTGAGGAGTAACAGAACAGAACTCTTGTCTAATCAGGGTGTGAGGTGGGTAATATTGAGGAGTAACAGAACAGAGCTCTTGTCTAATCAGGGTGTGAGGTGGGTAATATTGAGGAGTAACAGAACAGCACTCTTGTGTAATCAGGGTGTGAGGTGGGTAATATTGAGGAGTAACAGAACAGAACTCTTGTGTAATCAGGGTGTGAGGTGGGTAATATTGAGGAGTAACAGAACAGAACTCTTGTGTAATCAGGGTGTGAGGTGGGTAATATTGAGGAGTAACAGAACAGCACTCTTGTGTAATCAGGGTGTGAGGTGGGTAATATTGAGGAGTAACAGAACAGAACTCTTGTGTAATCAGGGTGTGAGGTGGGTAATATTGAGGAGTAACAGAACAGAACTCTTGTGTAATCAGGGTGTGAGGTGGGTAATATTGAGGAGTAACAGAACAGAACTCTTGTGTAATCAGGGTGTGAGGTGGGTAATATTGAGGAGTAACAGAACAGAACTCTTGTGTAATCAGGGTGTGAGGTGGGTAATATTGAGGAGTAACAGAACAGAACTCTTGTGTAATCAGGGTGTGAGGTGGGTAATATTGAGGAGTAACAGAACAGAACTCTTGTGTAATCAGGGTGTGAGGTGGGTAATATTGAGGAGTAACAGAACAGAACTCCTGTGTAATCAGGGTGTGAGGTGGGTAATATTGAGGAGTAACAGAACAGAACTCTTGTGTAATCAGGGTGTGAGGTGGGTAATATTGAGGAGTAACAGAACAGAACTCTTGTGTAATCAGGGTGTGAGGTGGGTAATATTGAGGAGTAACAGAACAGAACTCTTGTGTAATCAGGGTGTGAGGTGGGTAATATTGAGGAGTAACAGAACAGAACTCTTGTGTAATCAGGGTGTGAGGTGGGTAATATTGAGGAGTAACAGAACAGAACTCTTGTGTAATCAGGGTGTGAGGTGGGTAATATTGAGGAGTAACAGAACAGAACTCTTGTGTAATCAGGGTGTGAGGTGGGTAATATTGAGGAGTAACAGAACAGAACTCTTGTGTAATCAGGGTGTGAGGTGGGTAATATTGAGGAGTAACAGAACAGAACTCTTGTGTAATCAGGGTGTGAGGTGGGTAATATTGAGGAGTAACAGAACAGAACTCTTGTGTAATCAGGGTGTGAGGTGGGTAATATTGAGGAGTAACAGAACAGAACTCTTGTGTAATCAGGGTGTGAGGTGGGTAATATTGAGGAGTAACAGAACAGAACTCTTGTGTAATCAGGGTGTGAGGTGGGTAATATTGAGGAGTAACAGAACAGAACTCTTGTGTAATCAGGGTGTGAGGTGGGTAATATTGAGGAGTAACAGAACAGAACTCTTGTGTAATCAGGGTGTGAGGTGGGTAATATTGAGGAGTAACAGAACAGAACTCTTGTGTAATCAGGGTGTGAGGTGGGTAATATTGAGGAGTAGCAGAACAGAACTCTTGTGTAATCAGGGTGTGAGGTGGGTAATATTGAGGAGTAACAGAACAGAACTCTTGTGTAATCAGGGTGTGAGGTGGGTAATATTGAGGAGTAACAGAACAGAACTCTTGTGTAATCAGGGTGTGAGGTGGGTAATATTGAGGAGTAACAGAACAGAACTCTTGTGTAATCAGGGTGTGAGGTGGGTAATATTGAGCGAGGATGGAGAGAGATATTTGATGCACCTAAATTCTCACATTTTCTGTCTTTCTATCTCTCTATTCTGTCTTTCTATCTCTCTATTCTGTCTTTCTATGTCTCTATTCTGTCTTTAAATCTCTCTATTCCGTCTTTCTATTTCTCTATTCTGTCTTTCTATCTCTCTATTCTGTCATTCTATGTCTCTATTCTGTCTTTAAATCTCTCTATTCCGTCTTTATATCTCTCTATTCTGTCTTTCTATGTCTCTATTCTGTCTTTCTATCTCTCTATTCTGTCTTTCTATCTCTCTATTCTGTCTTTCTATCTCTCTATTCTGTCTTTCTATGTCTCTATTCTGTCTTTAAATCTCTCTATTCCGTCTTTCTATTTCTCTATTCTGTCTTTCTATGTCTCTATTCTGTCTTTAAATCTCTCTATTCCGTCTTTCTATCTCTCTATTCTGTCTTTCTATGTCTCTATTCGGTCTTTCTATCTCTCTATTCCGTCTTTCTATCTCTCTATTCTGTCTTTCTATCTCTCTATTCTGTCTTTCTATGTCTCTATTCTGTCTTTCTATGTCTCTATTCTGTCTTTCTATGTCTCTATTCTGTCTTTCTATGTCTCTATTCTGTCTTTCTATCTCTCTATTCTGTCTTTCTATGTCTCTATTCTGTCTTTCTATGTCTCTATTCTGTCTTTCTATGTCTCTATTCTGTCTTTCTATGTCTCTATTCTGTCTTTCTATGTCTCTATTCTGTCTTTCTATGTCTCTATTCTATCTTTCTATGTCTCTATTCTGTCTTTCTATGTCTCTATTCTGTCTTTCTATGTCTCTATTCTGTCTTTATATCTCTCTATTCTATCTTTCTATCTCTCTATTCTATCTTTCTATCTCTCTATTCTGTCTTTCTATCTCTCTATTCTGTCTTTCTATCTCTCTATTCTATCTTTAAATCTCTCTATTCCGTCTTTCTATCTCTCTATTCTGTCTTTATGTCTTTCTATCTTTCTATCTCTCTATTATGTCTTGCTATCTGTCTTTATGTCTTTAAATCTCTCTATTCTATCTTTCTATCTCTCTATTCTGTCTTTCTATCTCTCTATTCTATCTTTCTATCTCTCTATTTTATCTTTCTATCTCTCTATTCTGTCTTTCTATCTTTCTATCTCTCTATTCTGTCTTTCTATCTCTCTATTCTATCTTTCTATCTCTCTATTTTATCTTTCTATCTCTCTATTCTGTCTTTCTATCTTTCTATCTCTCTATTCTGTCTTTCTATCTCTCTATTCTGTCTTTCTATCTCTCTATTCTGTCTTTCTATCTCTCTATCTCTCTATTCTGTATTTCTGTCTTTCTATCTCTCTATTCTATATTTGTATCTCTCTATTCTGTCTTTATATCTTTCTATCTCTCTATTCCCTTTCTATCTCTCTAGTCTGTCTTTCATCTTTCTATCTCTCTATTTTGTCTTTCTGTCTTTCTTTCTCTCTATTCTATCTTTCTATCGCTCTACTCTGTCTTTCTATCTCTCTATGCTGTATTTCTTTCTCTCTTCTGTCTTTCTATCTCTCTTGTGGCGTACAGAAGGTCAGCCACCAGGGGTAGACTCGTCGAGGCCTGGTAACAGATGGAGTATACATCACGAGGCGATGGCTCCATCTGCATGGACAATACGAGGTGATAGAGAAGCTGGGACCTGTCAGCCGGGCCGTATGATCCTCATTGAACACCACATCCGTACCCGGCCCGGGGAAACAGTACGAAAGAGGCCATATCGGATTCCGGAGGCCCGAAGGGAGGCCGTGAAACAGGATGTGGATGCTGAGGATGGGGGTCCTGGAAGAGTCCCACAGCGCATGGCGGTGCCCAAACCGGACGGTAGCCTCCGCTTCTGTAACGATTTCCGGGGGGTGAACAACATCAGCTTGTTCGACGCATATCCGATGCCGAGGGTGGACGAGCTCATCGACGGATTGGGAAATGCCCGGTACATCAGCACCCTTGACCTGTACCGTTGGCAGCCTCCTCCCGGGAGAAGACGGCGTTTTCGACACCAGACGGGTTGTATCAGTACCGGGTGCTCCCGTTAGGTCTCCACGGAGCCCCGCCCACATTCCAACAGCTGATGAACAGAATGCTTCGACCCCATCAGCAGTACGCAGCGGCAGTGGCATATCTGGATGATATCATCATCCACATCCAAGGTTGGGAAGAGCACCTGACGCGCCTCCAGGCGGTGCTGGACGCGCTCAGACAAGCCGGGTTGACCGCAAACCCCAAGAAACGCAAGCTAGCGTTCGAGGAGGTGGAGTACCTGTGGTATTTGATCGGACAGTTGAACGTCAAGCCCCAAGAGAGGAAGGTTCACCTGGTGCGTGACTAGCCCGTTCCACGCACCAAGACACAGGTCAAGTCCTTCCTGGGACTGGCAGGATACTATAGCCAGTTTATCTCCAACTTCACGGACCATGCCCTTGCTGGTCTGGATGGCCAGGGGAAAGGACACGAACGATCGGGTCACCAGGTGGTTCTTGTCCCTTTCAACGCTTCTCTTCTTCTGTTGTGCCCAGGTCAGGGGCGAAGCATGGACACACGGATGCCCTATCGAGGGAGACCTACGTCGCACTGATGACAGTCCCCTCCCCGACAGAGCAAAAAGGGGGGGGTATGTGGCGTACAGAAGGTCAGACACCAGGGGGAGACTCGTCGAGGCCTGGTAACAGATGGAGTATACATCACGAGGCGATGGCTCCATCTGCTGGACGTGCCAGGTCTCGACGGGCTCTCCAGCCAGGACTAATTGGGGCTAATTGGGAGCTGGTGAGTAATCAAGGGCGGATTGCTCACCAGCTGTGCAAGGCCAATAAAGCTGCCAGAAGGGCAGTGCCAGACAGGATACAGCCAGACCCAGAATCCCAGAAGATGGCATCCCGGAGAGGGTCTGATGAGGGAGACCTATCCTTTTCTTTTCGATCTATTATATAAATAAACACCCTTGAAACTGAGCTAATCCTTCTCTGTCCGTGTCTGATCTGGGTAAAAGTCTTGACCAAACCCACTGGTCTGCCACACTCTATTCTCTCTTTCTATCTCTTCATACTGTCCTTCTGTCTCTCTGTCTTTTTCTCCTTCTAATTTTCTCTCTTTCTACACACCGCCCCTCTCCTCCTCCTCCACTGCCTCCTCTTCCTCCTCCTCCTCCTCCTCCATTACTGCATAGTGCTGTCATGTCTCTTCATATCATGCTCCATTGAGCCTTTGATGGTTTCATAGTGGAAGAGGATTTCGTCAAGACATTTGTTAGTATCTTGCTGCAAGTAGTAGTAGGTAAGTAGTAGTGTGGCTATGTTGAACCTCTTGGCACAGTGAATAATAAAGCAGTCTGGTGACATGAAGACTGGTTCAAATTAGACTTAAGTGGTTGCTCAGGGATGTGAAATAAGAGAAGCAGCGGTCTTCACAGTCCTCCATGGCTGAGGTTCATGTCAAATCCCCCCAAAAAAAATTATTTGTCACATGCGACGAATAGTAGACCTTACAGTGAAATGCTGACTGACAAGCCTTTATTTAACAATGCAGTTTTTTTAATTACAAAAATTTTAAATAAAAGTAACAAATAATTAAAGAGCAGCAGTCAATAACAATAGCGAGGCTATATACAGGGGGGTACCGGTACAGAGTCAATGTGGAGGCTATATACAGGGTATTACGGTACCGAGTCAATGTGGAGGCTATATACAGGGGGGTACCGGTACAGAGTCAATGTGGAGGCTATATACAGGGGGTACCGGTACAGAGTCAATGTGGAGGCTATATACAGGGGGGTACCGGTACAGAGTCAATGTGGAGGCTATATACAAGGGGTACCGGTACAGAGTCAATGTGGAGGCTATATACAGGGGGTACCGGTACAGAGTCAATGTGGAGGCTATATACAGGAGGGTACCGGTACAGAGTCAATGTGGAGGCTATATACAGGGGGTACCGGTACAGAGACAATGTGGAGGCTATATACAGGGGGTACTGGTACAGAGTCAATGTGGAGGCTATATACAGGGGGTACCGGTACAGAGTCAATGTGGAGGCGATTTACAGGAGGTACCGGTACAGAGTCAATGTGGATGGGCACTGGTTAGTTGAGGTAGCATGTACATGAAGGTAGAGTTGTTAAAGTGACTATGCATAGATGATAACAACAGAGAGTAGCAGCTGTGTAAAATAGGGGGGGGGGGGGGGGGGATGCAAATAGTCTGGGTAGCCATTTGATTACATGTTCAGGAGTCTTATGGCGTGGGGGTAGAAGCTGTTTAGAAGCCTCTTGGACCTAGACTTGGCGCTCCAGTACCACTTGCCGTGCGGTAGCAGAGAGAACAGTCTAGGACTAGGGTGGCTGGAGTCTTTGACAATTTTTAGGGCCTTCCTCTGACACCACCTGGTATAGAGGTCCTGGATGGCAGGAAGCTTGTCCCCAGTGATGTACTGGGCCGTACGGACTACCCTTTGTAGTGCCTTGCGGTCAGAGGCAGAGCAGTACCAGGCAGGGATGCTCTCGATGGTGCAGCTGTAGAACCTTTTGAGAATCTGAGGACCCATGCCAAATCTTTTCAGTCTCCTGAGGGGGAAAAGGTGTTGTCGTGCCCTCTTCACGACTGTCTTGGTGTGCTTGGACCATGTTAGTTTGTTGGTGATGTGGACACCAAGGATCTTGAAACTCTCCACCTGCTCCACTACAGCCCCGTCGATGAGAATGGGGACATGCTCGGCCCTCTTTTTCCTCTTTTTCCTGTTGTCATTGGGGGAGAGGCTGTTGTCCTGGCACCACTCTCTGACCTCCTCCCGATAGGTTGTCTCGTCATTGTCTGTGATCAGCCCACAGTTGTGTCATCGGAAAACTTAATAATGGTGTTGGAGTCGTGCCTGACCTTGAAGTAATGAGTCAACAAGGGAGTACAGGGAGTACAGGAGGGGACTGAGCACGCACCCCTGAGGGACCCCCGTGTTGAGGATCAGCATTGCGGATGTGTTGTTACCTACCCTTACCACCTGGGTGCGTCCAGGAAGTCCTGGATCCAGTTGTAGAGGGAGGTGTTTCATCCCAGGGTCCTTAGCTTATTGATGAGCTTTGAGGGCACTATGGTGTTGAACGCTGAGCTGTAGTCAATGAACGGCATTCTCAGCATTCTTTTGTGTACCTATTCCTCAATGCCATCAGAAGACTCCCGGAACATCGTCCAGTCTGCGATAGCAAAACAGTCCTATAGTTTAGCGTCTGCTTCATCTGAACACTTTTTTATAGACCGAGTCACTGGTGCTTCCTGCTTTAATTGTTGCTTTGTCAGCAGGAGGATAGAATTATGGTCAGATTTGCCAAATGGAGGGTGAGGGAGAGCTTTGTACGTGTCTCTGTGTGTGGAGTACAGGTGGCCTAGAGTTATTTACCCTCTGGTTGCACATGTGACTTGCCGGTAGAAATGAGGTAGAACGGATTAAAGTTTTCCTGCATTAAAGTCCCCGGCCACTAGGAGCGTCGCTTTTGGATGAGCATTTTCTTGTTTGCTTATGGCCTTATAGAGTTGGGTGAGTCTGGTCTTAGTGCATCGGTTTGTGGTGGTAAATAGACAGCTAGACGGCTACGGAGACTGTGTATGAAAACTCTCTAGGTAGGTAGTGTGGTCTACAGCTTATCATGAGATACTCTACGTCAGGCGAGCAATAGCTCGAGACTTCCTTAGATATTGTGCACCAGCTGTTGTTTATAAATATACATAGACCGCCACCCCTTGTCTTACCAGAGGCTGCTGTTCTATCCTGCTGATACAGTGTATAACCTGCCACCCCTTGTCTTACCAGAGGCTGCTGTTTTATCCTGCTGATACAGTGTATAACCTGCCACCCCTTGTCTTACCAGAGGCTGTTGTTCTATCCTGCCGATATAGTGTATAACCAGCCAGCTGTATGTTATTCATATCGTCGTTCAGCCACGACTCGGTGAAACATAAGATATTACCGTTTTTAAAGTCCCGTTGGTAGGATATACGTGCTTGTAGTTCGTCCACTTTATTATCCAGTGATTGAACGTTGGCCAATAGTACCGATGGCAAAGACAGTTTAGCCACTCGTCGCCAGATCCTTACAAGGCCCCCCTGATCTCCTTCATGCTATATCTCCATCTCTTTCTCCTGCGAATGACGGGGATGAGGGCCTCGTCGGGTGTCTGGAGTAAATTCCTCTCGTCCGACTCATTAAGAAAACATCTTCTTCCAGTTGGAGGTGAGTCATCGCTGTTCTGATGTCCAGAGAGGAAGAGGAGGAGAGGGGAAGTAGAGGTGAGTCATCGCTGTTCTGATGTCCAGAGAGGAAGAGGAGGAGAGGGGAAGTAGAGGTGAGTCATCGCTGTTCTGATATCCAGAGAGGAAGAGGAGGAGAGGGGAAGTAGAGGTGAGTCATCGCTGTTCTGATATCCAGAGAGGAAGAGGAGGAGAGGGGAAGTAGAGGTGAGTCATCGCTGTTCTGATATCCAGAAGCTCTTTTCAGTCATAAGAGACGGTAGCAGAAATATTATTTACAAATGCGCAAAAACAAACAAAATAGCACAGTTGGTTAATTAAGAGCCCATAGAACCGGCAACCATTCCCTCCGGCACCATTACATTTTCATAGTGAGGTGTTTTCCTTGTGTTTCAACCAGGACAGAGACCACTGTCAATCTCAGCTCTCTGACCTCCACTTAGCAGACACTTTTATCTGAAGAGACTTAGCTACAACAGTGAGTGCATACATTTTGTGCGTGCGTGATCCCTTGGGGAATTGAACCACAATCTCTGCATTAATAGCGCTCTTACTAATTGACACAGATAGACCACAAGATTAACGTTTCCACTCTGCTCCTGTGAATGAGAGGGAAGTAGAGAGGAAGAGGAGGAGAGGGGAAGTAGAGAGGAGGAGAGAGGCACAGAGGGAAGGAGAGAGGAACAGAGGGAAGGAGAGAGGAGGAGAGGGAAGTAGAGCGGAGGAGAGAGGAACAGAGGGAAGGAGAGAGGAGGAGAGAGGAACAGAGGGAAGGAGAGAGGAGGAGAGGGAAGTAGAGAGGAGGAGAGAGGAACAGAGGGAAGGAGAGAGGAGGAGAGGGAAGTAGAGAGGAGGAGAGAGGAAGAGAGGCAAGGAGAGAGGAAGAGAGGGAAGTAGAGAGGAGGGGAAGTAGAGAGGAGGAGAGGGAAGAAGAGAGGAGAGAGGAGAGAGGGAAGTAGAGAGGAAGAGGAGGAGAGGGGAAGTGGAGAGGAGGAGAGAGGAACAGAGGGAAGGAGAGAGGCACAGAGGGAAGGAGAGAGGAACAGAGGGAAGGAGAGAGGAGGAGAGGGAAGGAGAGAGGAGGAGAGGGAAGGAGAGAGGAGGAGAGAGGAAGAGAGGCAAGGAGAGAGGAAGAGAGGAAAGGTGAGGGGGGGAGAGGGGAAGTAGAGAGGAGGAGAGGGAAGGAGAGAGGAACAGAGAGGAACAGATGGGAAGGAGAGAGGAGAGAGGAACAGAGGGAAGGAGAGAGGAGGAGAGAGGAAGATAGGAAAGCTGAGAGGAGAGGAGGAGAGAGGAAGAGAGGGAAGGAGAGAGGAAGAGAGGGAAGGAGAGAGGAGGTGTGTTGTGTTGGTGGTATTGGTGGTGGTCCCCCTATCCTCCCTCTACCCTCCCTCTATCCTCCATCCTCCCTCCCTCCATCCTCCCTCTATCCTCCCTCTATCCTCCCTCCACCCTCCCTCTATCCTCCCTCCATCCTCCCTCTATCCTCCCTCTATCCTCCCCCTATCCTCCCTCTATCCTCCATCCTCCCTCCCTCCAGCCTCCCTCTATCCTCCCTCTATCCTCCCTTCATCCTCCCTCTATCCTCCCTCCATCCTCCCTCTATCCTCCCTCCATCCTCCCTCCATCCTCCCTCCATCCTCCCTCTATCCTTCCTCCATCCTCCCTCTATCCTCCCTCCATCCTCCCTCTATCCTCCCTCCATCCTCCCTCTATCCTCCCTCCATCCTCCCTCTATCCTCCCTCTATTCTCCCTCCATCCTCCCTCTATCCTCCCTCTATCCTCCCTCCATCCTCCCTCCATCCTCCCTCCCCTCCCTCCATCCTCCCTCTATCCTCCCTCTATCCTCCCTCTATTTTCCCTCCATCCTCCCTCTATCCTCCCTCTATCCTCCCTCCATCCACCCTCCATCCTCCCTCCATCCTCCCTCTATCCTCCCTCCATCCTCCCTCAATCCTCCCTCCATCCTCCCTCTATCCTCCATCTATCCTCCCTCTATCCTCCCTCTATCCTCCCTCTATCCTCATCCTCCCTCACTCCATCCTCCCTCCATCCTCCCTCTATCCTCCCTCCATCCTCCCTCCATCCTCCCTCCATCCACCCTCTATCCTCCATCTATCCTCCCTCCATCCTCCCTCTATCCTCCCTATATCCTCCCTCTATCCTCCCTCCATCCCCTCTCTATCCTCCCTCTATCCTCCATCTATCCTCCCTCCATCCTCCCTCTATCCTCCCTCTATCCTCCCTCGATCCTCCCTCCATCCTCCCTCTATCCTCCCTCCATCCTCCCTCTATCCTCCCTCTATCCTCCCTCCTTCCTCCCTCCATCCTCCCTCCATCCTCCCTCTATCCTCCCTCTATCCATCCTCCCTCCATCCTCCCTCCATCCTCCCTCCATCCTTCCTCTATCCTCCATCCTCCCACCCTCATCTTCCCTCTATCCTCCCTCCATCCTCCCTCTATCCTCCCTCTATCCTCCCTCCTTCCTCCCTCCATCCTCCCTCCATCCTTCCTCTATCCTCCCTCCATCCTCCCTCCATCCTCCCTCTATCCTCCCTCCATCCTCCCTCTATCCTCCCTCTATCCTCCCTCCATCCTCCCTCCATCCTCCCTCTATCCTCCCTCCATCCTCCCTCTATCTTCCCTCTATCCTCCCTCTATCCTCCCTCCAGCCTCCCTCTATCCTCCCTCTATCCTCCCTCTATTCTCCCTCCATCCTCCCTCTATCCTCCCTCTATCCTCCCTCCATCCTCCCTCCATCCTCCCTCCATCCTCCCTCTATCCTCCCTCTATCCTCCCTCTATCCTCCCTCTATCCTCCCTCTATTCTCCCTCCATCCTCCCTCTATCCTCCCTCTATCCTCCCTCCATCCACCCTCCATCCTCCCTCCATCCTCCCTCTATCCTCCCTCCATCCTCCCTCCATCCTCCCTCTATCCTCCATCTATCCTCCCTCTATCCTCCCTCTATCCTCATCCTCCCTCACTCCATCCTCCCTCTATCCTCCCTCTATCCTCCCTCCATCCTCCCTCCATCCTCCCTCCATCCACCCTCTATCCTCCATCTATCCTCCCTCCATCCTCCCTCTATCCTCCCTATATCCTCCCTCTATCCTCCCTCCATCCCCTCTCTATCCTCCCTCTATCCTCCATCTATCCTCCCTCCATCCTCCCTCTATCCTCCCTCTATCCTCCCTCTATCCTCCCTCGATCCTCCCTCCATCCTCCCTCTATCCTCCCTCTATCCTCCCTCCTTCCTCCCTCCATCCTCCCTCCATCCTCCCTCTATCCTCCCTCTATCCATCCTCCCTCCATCCTCCCTCCTCCATCCTTCCTCTATCATCCATCCTCCCACCCTCATCTTCCCTCTATCCTCCCTCCATCCTCCCTCCATCCTTCCTCTATCCTCCCTCCATCCTCCCTCCATCCTCCCTCTATCCTCCCTCCATCCTCCCTCCATCCTCCCTCTATCCTCCCTCCATCCTCCCTCCATCCTCCCTCTATCCTCCCTCCATCCTCCCTCTATCTTCCCTCTATCCTCCCTCTATCCTCCCTCCAGCCTCCCTCTATCCTCCCTCTATCATCCCTCCATCCTCCCTCTATTCTCCCTCCATCCTCCCTCTATCCTCCCTCCATCCTCCCTCTATCCTCCCTCCATCCTCCCTCTATCCTCCCTCCATCCTCCCTCTATCCTCCCTCTATCCTCCCTCTATCCTCCCTCCATCCTCCCTCTATCCTCCCTCCATCCTCCCTCTATCCTCCCTCCATCCTCCCTCTATCCTCCCTCTATCCTCCCTCTATCCTCCCTCCATCCTCCCTCTATCCTCCCTCCATCCTCCCTCTATCCTCCCTCCATCCTCCCTCTATCCTCCCTCCATCCTCCCTCTATCCTCCCTCTATCCTCCCTCTATCCTCCCTCTATCCTCCCTCCATCCTCCCTCCTCTGTGTGTATGTCGGTGTGGTTTTATGTTTGTTTGAAGTTGTTAATGTCTCCCCTGTGTTCTGAATGTCAATGAAATTGTATTTTCTTTGGTATCGTGAATGTATCTTCCACTTGCTTAGGAGGCCTGTAGACTGTACATGTTTGACTGAGCATGATGTACTATGGCGTTGTCATGCTTCTAGCAAATTCCATACGAACACTGGCACAAATTCGCAGTCGCATAGGTCACTCAACAGGCTCCTAAACTGAACTCTGACGCTGATGACCTGACCTTGTTCTCAAATGAAGCCTTCTCCTGTCAAGAGCACTTAATCAGAGCCATACAAAGGCCTGCTGTCAGTTCTGTGGTGTAGTAGCTAACTCAACCAAGCCAGAACTCAACCAAGCCCCTCCAGACCTCTACTACAGGAGGCTATACACCTAGGAGAGGAGAGGAGAGGAGAGGAGAGGAGAGGAGAGGAGAGGAGAGGAGAGGAGAACCCATGGATTACAGGCAATATCCGCACTGAGCTAACGGCTAGAGCTTCCGCTTTCAAGGAGCGGGACATTAATCCAGACATTAATCCCGTTACCCCCTCCAACGAACCATCAAACAGGCAAAGCATCAATACAGAACAAAAAGATTGAATCCTACTACATCGGCTCTAACACTTGTTGGATGTGGCAGGGCTTGTGAACTATCACGGATCACAAAAGGAACCCCCACCCCCGTGAGCTGCCCAGTGATGCGAGCCTACCAGGGGAGCTAAAAGCTTTCTATGCTCGCTTCGAGGAAAGCAACACTGAACCATGCTTGAGAGCACCAGCTGTTCCGGACAACTGTGTGATCACGCTGTCCGTAGCCGATGTAAGACTTTTAAATAGGTTAACATTCAAAGGCCGCAGGGCCAGACGGATTACCAAGACGCGTACTCAGAGCATGTGCTGACCAGCTGGAAAGTGTCTTCACTGATATGTTCAATCTCTCCATGACCCAGTCTGTAACACCTACATGTTTCAAGCAGATCACCATAGTCCCTGTGCCCAAATCAAATCAATTGTATTTATAAAGCCCTTCTTACATCAGCTAATATCTCAATGTGCTGTACAGAAACCCAGCCCAAGAATGCCGGGGTAACCTGTCTTAAATGACTATCACCGTGTAGCACTCACGTCTGTAACCATGAACTATTTTGAAAGGCTTGTCATGGCTCACATCAACACCATCATCCCAGACACCCTGTACGCTTACCTCCCCAACAGATCCCCAGATGACGCAATCTCTATTGCACTCCATCCTGCCCTTTCCCACCTGGACAAAAAGGAACCCCTATGTGAGAATGCTGTTAATTGACTACAGCTCAGCGTTCAACACCATAGTGCCCTCCAAACTCATTACTAAGCTAAGGATCCTGGGACTGAACACCTCCCTCTGCAACTAGACTTTCTGACGGGGCGGACCAAGGTGTAGAGGTCACGCTGATCCTCAACACGGGAGCCCCCTCAGGGGTGCGTGCTTAATCCCCTCCTATACTCCCTGTTCAGTCACGACTGCACAACTCCATCACCATCATTAAGTTTGCCAACGACACGACGGTGAGACAGCCTTTGTGGAGGAGGTCAGAGACCTGGCAGGGTGGTGCCAGGAACAATCAATCAAATGTATTTATAAAGCCCTTCTTACATCAGCCGATGTCACAAAGTGCTGTACAGAAACTCAGCCGAAA
>NC_092094.1:2887706-2917706 GCF_045679555.1 Salvelinus alpinus
TGTGCCCCGTCACTGCATAATAATGAGCCATACTGTGTTATCTGTGTGCCCCGTCACTGCATAATAATGAGCCATACTGTGTTATCTGTGTGCCCCGTCACTGTATAATAATGAACCATTCTGTGTTATCTGTGTGCCCCGTCACTGCATAATAATGAGCCATACTGTGTTATCTGTGTGCCCCGTCACTGCATAATAATGAGCCATACTGTGTTATCTGTGTGCCCCGTCACTGCATAATAATGAGCCATACTGTGTTATCTGTGTGCCCCGTCACTGCATAATAATGAACCACACTGTGTTATCTGTGTGCCCCGTCACTGCATAATAATGAACCATACTGTGTTATCTGTGTGCCCCGTCACTGCATAATAATGAACCATACTGGTGACTCCTACAGTACAGTGACTGCATAATAATGAACCATACTGGTGACACCTACAGTACAGTGACTGCATAATAATGAACCATACTGGTGACTCTTACAGTACAGTGACTGCATAATAATGAACCATACTGGTGACTCCTACAGTACAGTGACTGCATAATAATGAACCATACTGGTGACACCTACAGTACAGTGACTGCATAATAATGAACCATACTGGTGACACCTACAGTACAGTGACTGCATAATAATGAACCATACTGGTTACTCCAGTGACTGCATAATAATGAACCATACTGGTGACTCCAGTGACTGCATAATAATGAACCATACTGGTGACTCCAGTGACTGCATAATAATGAACCATACTGGTGACTCCAGTGACTGCATAATAATGAACCATACTGGTGACTCCAGTGACTGCATAATAATGAACCATACTGGTGACTCCAGTGACTGCATAATAATGAACCATACTGGTGACTCCAGTGACTGCATAATAATGAACCATACTGGTGACTCCAGTGACTGCATAATAATGAACCATACTGGTGACTCCAGTGACTGCATATATTTTTATGTGTGTGTGTGTGATCCCAGCTGGACATCGTTATTGCCTTTGGGTCCTTATGCCAAAATACAATGGTACATCCCATGTCTGTTGTCTTTAATGGTACATCCCATGTCTGTTGTCTTTAATGGTACATCCCATGTCTGTTGTCTTTAGTGGTACATCCCATGTCTGTTGTCTTTAATGGTACATCCCGTGTCTGTTGTCTTTAATGGTACATCCCATGTCTGTTGTCTTTAGTGGTACATCCCATGTCTGTTGTCTTTAATGGTACATCCCGTGTCTGTTGTCTTTAATGGTACATCCCATGTCTGTTGTCTTTAATGGTACATCCCATGTCTGTTGTCTTTAATGGTACATCCCATATCTGTTGTCTTTAATGGTACATCCCATGTCTGTTGTCTTTAATGGTACATCCCATATCTGTTATATTTAATGGTACATCCCATGTCTGGTGGTGTGCCCTTTAATGGTACATCCCATGTCTGTTGTCTTTAATGGTACACCCCATGTCTGTTGTCTTTAATGGTACACCCCATGTCTGTTGTCTTTAATGGTACACCCCATGTCTGTTGTCTTTAGTGGTACATCCCATGTATGTTGTCTTTAGTGGTACATCCCATGTATGTTGTCTTTAGTGGTACACCCCATGTCTGTTGTCTTTAATGGTACACCCCATGTCTGTTGTCTTTAGTGGTACATCCCGTGTCTGTTGTCTTTAATGGTACATCCCATGTCTGTTGTCTTTAATGGTACATCCCGTGTCTGTTGTCTTTAATGGTACACCCCATGTCTGTTGTCTTTAATGGTACATCCCATGTCTGTTGTCTTTAATGGTACATCCCATGTCTGTTGTCTTTAATGGACATTCCCATGTCTGTTGTCTTTAATGGTACACCCCATGTCTGTTGTCTTTAATGGTACACCCCATGTCTGTTGTCTTTAATGGTACATCCCATGTCTGTTGTTTTTAATGGTACATCCCATGTCTGTTGTCTTTAGTGGTACATCCCATGTCTGTTGTCTTTAGTGGTACATCCCATGTCTGTTGTCTTTAGTGGTACATCCCATGTCTGTTGTCTTTAATGGTACATCCCATGTCTGTTGTCTTTTATGGTACATCCCATGTCTGTTGTCTTTAATGGTACATCCCATGTCTGTTGTAGTCTCCTTTAATGTAATACATGTCTGTTGTAGTCTCCTTTAATGTTATACATTTATGCCACGTATAGTCGCTGTCTGATGAAAACCTCTTATTTCTAAAATATACATTTTTCAGGACATTGGAAAAATTACCATATTCTCCATTAACGAATAGACAAATTGTGAATCTTCAGAAGCTATTTTTTTATACATTCTCTTGGTCCCAGTGTCATGAAATGTTCAGAGTAAATTAAGGGGAGTTACTGCTTTCAATAAATGACAATAAGGTTTTATCAGACAACGACGCACTGTGAAACGCCACTTATAATGACTCACAGTACACTGAGTTCATACGTGTTTTGAATATGTAAGTGATCCCAGCAGGATGTGAATCCACAACTTGTTGTGCCCTGTAGGTATGAATCATAATGAATCGTAATGAACCACAATGAATCATAATAATGAACCACAATGAATCGTCATAATGAATCATAATGAATCATAATAATGAGCCATAATGAATCGTAATAATTAATCATAATAATGAACCACAATGAATTGTGATAATGAATCATAATGGATCATAGTAATGAGCCATAATGAATCATCATAATGAATCGTAATAATGAACAACGAATCATCGTAATGAATCATAATGAATCATAATAATGAGCCATAATGAATCATAATAATGAATCGCAATGAATCATAATGAATAATAATAATGAATTGTCATGAATCTATATAATGAATCATAATGAATCATAATAATGAACCACAAGGAATCATCATAGTGAATAATTATACTGAATTATAATGAATGAATCATACTAATGAACCATCACACCCACATGTTACAGGCATCACATCCACATGATACAGGCATCACATCAACATGATACAGGCATCACATCAACATGATACAGGCATCACATCACATCCACATGATACAGGCATCACATCCACATGATACAGGCATCACATCCACATGATACAGGCATCACATCCACATGATACAGGCATCACATCACATCCACATGATACAGACATCACATCAACATGATACAGACATCACATCCACATGATACAGGATTCACATCAACATGATACAGGCATCACATCACATCCACATGATACAGACATCACATCAACATGATACAGACATCACATCCACATGATACAGGCATCACATCCACATGATACAGGCATCACATCCACATGATACAGGCATCACATCCACATGATACAGGCATCACATCCACATGATACAGGCATCACATCCACATGATACAGGCATCACATCCACATGATACAGGCATCACATCCACATGATACAGGCATCACATCCACATGTAACAGGCATCACATCCACATGTTACAGGCATCACATCAACCTGATATAGGCATCACATCACATCCACATGATACAGGCATCACATCCACATGATACAGGCATCACATCCACATGATACAGGCATCACATCAACATGATACAGGCATCACATCACATCCACATGATACAGGCATCACACCCACATGATACAGGCATCACATCCACATGATACAGGCATCACATCCACATGATACAGGCATCACATCAACATGATACAGGCATCACATCCACATGATACAGGCATCACATCAACCTGATACAGGCATCACATCAACCTGATACAGGCATCACATCACATGATACAGGCATCACATCAACATGATACAGGCATCACATCAACATGATACAGGCATCACATCCACATGATACAGGCATCACATCCACATGATACAGGCATCACATCCACATGATACAGGCATCACATCCACATCATACAGGCATCACATCAACCTGATACAGGCATCACATCAACATGATACAGGCATCACATCAACATGATACAGGCATCACATCACATCAACATGATACAGGCATCACATCAACATGATACAGGCATCACATCAACATGATACAGGCATCACATCACATGATACAGGCATCACATCCACATGATACAGGCATCACATCCACATGATACAGGCATCACATCCACATGATACAGGCATCACATCCACATGATACAGGCATCACATCCACATGATACAGGCATCACATCCACATGATACAGGCATCACATCAACATGATACAGGCATCACATCAACATGATACAGGCATCACATCACATCAACATGATACAGGCATCACATCAACATGATACAGGCATCACATCAACATGATACAGGCATCACATCCACATGATACAGGCATCACATCAACATGATACAGGCATCACATCCACATGTTACAGGCATCACAAAACTAGGTTTATAACAGAGTTGACTTGAATACCTCTGGACCTCAGGAGAATACTAGATTTATAACAGAGTTGACTTGAATACCTCTGGACCTCAGGAGAATAGTAGATGTATTTCTGTTCCGTATCTACCGGTACCGTACGTTCCCCACTGCTATGGAAACGGTTCTAATACACCGCTTTTCTGTAACCGTAGTGATGCTGCTGAATGGTTGGTGTATTTGTCCACAGGCAGAGACCAGACAGTAGATAACTTCCTCCTATGAGAGACATGAGGCTACTATTGACTTGTCATGTTGCTCTGTAATAGCACATCTTAAGGCCAAAGAGGTCATCATTTGGGAGGTAAACAAACAGCATCCCCAGTCCCCACACCAGCTGCCACGATAACACAGTGGTCATAAGCTGAGCTGGGTTCCAAGTGATACCCTGTACCCTTTATAGTGCACTGCTCTTGACCAGAGAGTATAGCTCGTGGTCGTCTAACCTGAGCTGCAGAGACTAGAGACTGGTCTCTTTCCACTCTTCATTCATCCACTGTGGTTGGAGTGCCAGGTAACAGCAGTGTTACTTTCCCTGTGGTACGTAACCCTTCACAGGCTTTCCAGTGAATCCTCTCCTCTGCTCTCCTCTCCTCTCCTCCTCTCCTCCTCTCCTCTCCTTCTCCTCTCCTCTCCTCTCCTCTGCTCTCCTCTCCTCCTCTCCTCTCCTCCCCTCCTCTCCTCTCCTCCCCTCTCCTCCTTTTCCCCCGAAACTGACTCGACAACTGGCCCTAACCTCATTCTTCTACCAGATCTACCTGTCTGTCTGTTCTGTCTCTACCAGATCTACCTGTCTGTCTGTTCTGTCTCTACCAGATATACCTGTCTGTCTGTTCTGTCTCTACCAGATCTGCCTGTCTGTCTGTTCTGTCTCTACCAGATCTACCTGTCTGTCTGTTCTGTCTCTACCAAATCTACCTGTATGGGTCTCTTGTCTCTCCTCTCCTTCTCCTCTCCTCTCCTCTCCTCTCCTCTCCTCTCCTCTCCTCTCCTCTCCTCTCCTCTCCTCTCCTCTCCTCTCCTCTCCTCTCCTCTCCTCTCCTGTGACCTGGATTCCTGATGTAATTGACCTTTAACACATCTCCACACCTGATCGACTTTGCTTCCTTTACCATGTTGCTGCTCTCTCTCTCTCACATTGTCCTCTTTCTATCCTCCTCTTCTTCTTGGTCCTGTCTCTCTGTCTCTCTGTCTCTGCCGTGTCGGCTCTTTTCCCCTCTCTCTCCTTCCTAGTGGGGTGGTGGGGGGGAGAGGGGATGGTGGGGGTCCGGCAGGTCCCTGTCGCAGTGACAGTATGATGAGCACGATGTCTGGAGGTGGAAGTAGCTCCATGTCTGGGGGAACCAGCATGGTGATGTCGGGGGGCAAGCCCGGGAAGTGGCGGACGGTCCAGAGAAACATGCAGTCTGGAGGACTCAGACCCACAAGGTGAGTTACACCTCTAACAGACACCAGGGAGATGGTACTGTAGAGATATATTAACTAGACACTAACAGACACCAGGGAGATGGTACTGTAGAGATATAATGACTAGACACTAACAGACACCAGGGAGATGGTACTGTAGAGATATAATGACTAGACACTAACAGACACCAGGGAGATGGTACTGTAGATATATATTAACTAGACACTAACAGACACCAGGGAGATGGTACTGTAGAGTTATAATGACTAGACACTAACAGACACCAGAGAGATGGTACTGTAGAGATATATTAACTAGACACTAACAGACACCAGGGAGATGGTACTGTAGATATATAATGACTAGACACTAACAGACACCAGGGAGATGGTACTGTAGAAATATATTAACTAGACACTAACAGACACCAGGGAGATGGTACTGTACAGATATAATGACTAGACACTAACAGACACCAGGGAGATGGTACTGTAGATATATAATGACTAGACACTAACAGACACCAGGGAGATGGTACTGTAGAAATATATTAACTAGACACTAACAGACACCAGGGAGATGGTACTGTACAGATATAATGACTAGACACTAACAGACACCAGGGAGATGGTACTGTAGAGATATAATGACTAGACACTAACAGACACCAGAGAGATGGTACTGTAGAGATATAATGACTAGACACTAACAGACACCAGGGAGATGGTACTGTAGAGATATAATGACTAGACACTAACAGACACCAGGGAGATGGTACTGTAGAAATATATTAACTAGACACTAACAGACACCAGGGAGATGGTACTGTACAGATATAATGACTAGACACTAACAGACACCAGGGAGATGGTACTGTAGAGATATATTAACTAGACACTAACAGACACCAGGGAGATGGTACTGTAGATATAAAATGACTAGACACTAACAGACACCAGGGAGATGGTACTGTAGAGATATATTAACTAGACACTAACAGACACCAGGGAGATGGTACTGTAGATATAAAATGACTAGACACTAACAGACACCAAGGAGATGGTACTGTAGAGATATAATGACTAGACACTAACAGACACCAGGGAGATGGTACTGTAGAGATATAATGACTAGACACTAACAGACACCAGGGAGATGGTACTGTAGAGATATAATGACTAGACACTAACAGACACCAGGGAGATGGTACTGTAGAGATATAATGACTAGACACTAACAGACACCAGGGAGATGGTACTGTAGAGATATAATGACTAGACACTAACAGACACCAGGGAGATGGTACTGTAGAGATATAATGAATAGACACTAACAGACACCAGAGAGATGGTACTGTAGAGATATAAATAATAGACACTAACAGACACCAGGGAAATGGTACTGTAGAGATATAATGACTAGACACTAACAGACACCAGGGAGATGGTACTGTAGAGATATAATGACTAGACACTAACAGACACCAGAGAGATGGTACTGTAGAGATATAATGACTAGACACTAACAGACACCAGGGAGATGGTACTGTAGAGATATATTAACTAGACACTAACAGACACCAGGGAGATGGTACTGTAGAGATATAATGACTAGACACTAACAGACACCAGGGAGATGGTACTGTAGAGATATAATGACTAGACACTAACAGACACCAGGGAGATGGTACTGTAGAGATATATTAACTAGACACTAACAGACACCAGGGAGATGGTACTGTAGAGATATAATGACTAGACACTAACAGACACCAGGGAGATGGTACTGTAGAGATATAATGACTAGACACTAACAGACACCAAGGAGATGGTATCTTCTGTTGATGTTACGGGTCACAAGGTTACTAGCGTTTCTCTCATCTCGAGTCAGTAGAGTTGGGGGGAGGGTGAGAGTATCAATTAATCATTCAATCAAATGTATTTATATAGCCCTTCTTACATCAGCTGATGTCACAAAGTGCTGTACAGAAACCCAGCCTAAAACCCCAAACAGCAAGCAATGCAGGTGTAGAAGCACGGTGGCTAGGGAAAAACTCCCTAGAAAGGCCAGAACCTAGGAAGAAACCTAGAGAGGAACCAGGCTCTGAGGGGTGGCCAGTGGAGATTATAGGAGTACATGGCCATTAAGGACAGATTGTTCTTCAAGATGTTCATAGATGACCAGCAGGGTCACTCAGAGGTCGTGACAGCAGCACAACCAGGTGGACCGGGGACAGCCAGGAGTCATCAGGACAGGTAGTCCTAAGGCATGATCCTAGGGCTCAGATCCTCCGGGTTGGGAGAGAGAGATTTACAGGGAGCATACTTAAATTCACACAAGACACCAAACAAGACAGGAACATTTTACCAGATATACCAGACTGACCCTAGCCCACCGGCACATAGACTATTGCAGCATAGATACTGGAGGAGGGAGGTAGAGAGTAGGAGGAAGGACGGGCAAAACGAGCAGGTTCATTTAGCTTCTCTTCCCTCTTTCGTTTCGCACCTCCCTTCTTTCTCACACCTCCATCCTTGTATGATTTCTCTCTCTCCTTCAATACCTCCTCCCATCTTTCTCTCTTTGCCCTCTGGCTATGATTGGATTCTATTTCCAGGACGCTATAAGTGTCTGTCTCTTGTGTCGGTGTTTCTTGTGTCGGTGTCTTGTGTGTCGGTGTCTTTTGTGTCTCTTGTGTTGGTGTCTCTTCTGTTGGTGTCTCTTGTATAGTTGCCTCTTGTGTCTCTTGTGTCTGTGTCTCTTGTGTATCTTGTGTCGGTGTCTCCTATTTTCTCTCTCTCTGTCTTTCTTCCTCCATCCTTCCTACCTCACTTTCTCTGTATTTTCTAGATCTGTCCCATCTTTCTGCCTCCTATCTTTCTGTCTTTATATAAGAGTCCATCTTCCTCAAAGTAGCCTCTTCAATTATATGATTTAGTTGACCCTTTTCACCTTGCTTTTCCCTGTTCACAAGTTAGTTCGGTTCAACGCCAAGCGCTTTAAAGGATCAGTCATAGAAAGTGACTCAAGTAAAAGTGAACGTCACCCTGTAAAATACTACTTGAGTCAAAGTCTAAAAGTATTTGTTTTTAAATATATTTAATTAAGTATCAAAAGTTAATGTAAGTGCTAGAATATACTTAAGTAATAAAAGTAAAAGTATAAATCATTTCAAATTCCCTTATTTATACAAAACAGACGGCTCCATTTACTTGTTTTATTTATTTACTGATAGCCAGGGACACACTCCAACACTCAGACATAATTTACAAACGAAGCATTTGTGTTTAGTGAGTCCTCCAGATCAGAGGCAGTCGGGATGACCAGGGGTGTTCTCTTGATAAGTGTGTGAATTGGACCATTTTCCTGTCCTGCAAAGCATTCAAAATGTAATGAGTACTTTTGGGTGTCAGGGAAAATGTATGGAGTAAACTGGCATTATTTTCTTTATGAATGTAGAGAAGTAAAAGTTGTATATATATAATAAAGTAAAATATAAATAGCAAAGTACAGATAACCCCCCCAAAAAACGACTTAAGTAGTACTTTAATGTATTTTTACTTATGTACTTTGCACCACTGGTATAAAGTCATATTATAAAGCAATCTGTAAATTGCACAGTAATGGGACACAGTGTTGACCCAGTTCAGATAGCCTGGATTACACCAGGACTCTGTCAGAGAAGGGAGAGGGAAGATATATTTAGAGAGCTGGGAAATGCTTTAAAGGGGCATTTTGGGATACTTAGCTAGAATAATACAACCACCATCTCCTAGTATTACGCTGTTTACTAAATTACTAGATATTACAGGACCTAACAAATTCATATTTACAATGACGGCCTACCAAAAGGCAAAAGGCCTCCTGCGGAGACGGGGGCCTGGGATTAAAATAAATAAATACAATATAAATATAGGATAAAACACACATCACAACAAGAGAGACCTAAGACAACAACATAGCAAGGCAGAAACACATGACAACACAGCATGGTAGCAACACAACATGGTAGCAACACAACATGACAACAACATGGTAGCAGCACAACATGGTAGCAACACAACATGACAACAACATGGTAGCAGCACAACATGGTAGCAACACAACATGGTAGCAACACAACATGGTAGCAACACAACATGACAACATAGCATGGTAGCAACACAACATGGTAGCAGCACAACATGGTAGCAACACAACATGGTAGCAGCACAACATGGTAGCAACACAACATGGTAGCAGCACAACATGGTACAAACATTATTGGGAACAGACAACAGCACAAAGGGCAAGAAGGTAGAGACAACAATACATCACACAAAGCAGCCACAACTGTTAGTAAGTGTGTCTTTGAATGAAGAGATGGAGATAAAACTGTCCAGTTTGAGTGTTTGTTGCAGCACGTTCCAGTCGCTAGCTGCAGCGAACTGAAAAGAGGAGCGACCCAGGGATGTGTGTGCTTTGGGGACCTTTAACAGAATGTGACTGGCAGAACGGGTGTTGTTTGTGGAGGATGAGGGCTGCAGTAGATATCTCAGATAGGGGGGAGGGAGGCCTAAGAGGGTTTTATAAATAATCATCAACCAGTGGGTCTTGCGACGGGTATACAGAGATGACCAGTTTACAGAGGAGTAGAGAGCGCAGTGATGTGTCCTATAAGGAGCATTGGTGGCAAATCTGATGGCCGAATGGTAAAGAACATCTAGCCGCTCGAGAGCACCCTTACCTGCCGATCTATAAATTATTTCTCCGTAATCTAGCATGGGTAGGATGGTCATCTGAATCAGGGTTAGTTTGGCAGCTGGGGTGAAAGAGGAGCGATTACGATAGAGGAAAGTCTAGATTTAACTTTAGCCTGCAGCTTTGATATGTGCTGAGAGAAGGACAGTGTACCGTCTAGCCATACTCCCAAGTACTTGTATGAGGTGACTACCTCAAGCTCTAAACCCTCAGAGGTAGTAATCACACCGGTGGGGAGAGGGGCATTCTTCTTACCAAACCACATGACCTTTGTTTTGGAGGTGTTCAGAACAAGGTTAAGGGCAGAGAAAGCCTGTTGGACACTAAGAAAGCTTTGTTGTAGAGCATTTAACACAACATCCGGGGAGAGGCCAGCCGAGTATAAGACTATCATCTGCATATAAATGGATGAGAGAGCTTCCTACTGCCTGAGCTATGTTGTTGATGTAAATTGAGAACAGCGTGGAGCCTAGGATTGAGCCTTGTTCCCTTGGTGGCAGGCAGTGGCTGAGACAGCAGATATTCTGACTTATACACTGCACTCTTTGAGAGAGGTAGTTAGCAAACCAGGCCAAAGACCCCTCAGAGACACCAATACTCCTTAGCCGGCCCACAAGAATGGAATGGTCTACCGTATCAAAAGCTTTGGCCAAGTCAATAAAAATAGCAGCACAACATTGCTTAGAATCAAGGGCAATGGTGACATCATTGAGGACCTTTAAGGTTGCAGTGACACATCCATAACCTGAGCAGAAACCAGATTGCATACCAGAGAGAATACTATAGACATCAAGAAAGCCAGTCAGTTGATTATTGACAAGTTTTTCCAACACTTTTGATAAACAGGGCAACATAGAAATTGGCCTATAACAGTTAGGATCAGCTTGATCTCCCCCTTTAAATAAAGGACGAACCGTGGCTGCCTTCCAAGCAATGGGAACCTCCCCAGAGAGGAAAGACAGGTCAAAAAGGTCAGAGATAGGCTTGGTGATGATGATAGGGGCAGCAACCTTAAAGAAGAAAGGGTCTAAACCATCTGACCCAGATGTTTTTTTGGGGTCAAGTTTAAGGAGCTCCTTTAGCACCTCGGACTCGGTGACCGCCTGCAGGGAGAAACTTTGTAGCGGGGTAGGGGGAAAAGAGGGAGGAGCATCAAGGATAGTTGCATTAGAAGGGGTGGGAGATGAGGAAATGTTGGACGAGCAAGGAGGCATGGCTGAGTCAAATAGGACTTAATGAAGTGGTGATTATAGAGATCAGCCATGTGCTCCTTGTCAGTAACAACCACCTCGTCAACATTAAGGGACATGGGCAGCTGTGAGGAGGAGGGTTTATTCTCCAGGTCTTTAACCGTTTTCCAGAACTTCTTGGGTTTAGACCCATAGAGAGAGAACTGCTCCTTAAAGTAACCCAGATAGCCTGAGTGCACTTATTTCTCATCAGCCTGAACGAGAGCCAGTCAGCCTGAGTGTGTGTGCGCCGAGCCTTTTCTCCAAATGGTGTTCTTGAGGAGGAGTAACTCTGCAAGATCACGGTCGAACCAGGGGCTGACCCTGTTTTTAATTCTCATTTTCTTTATGGGGGCGTAGTAATAGATATTGTAGGACATAACTGTAACTTTGCAGTAGAGGATCTTGTTCTGATATAGAGGTACTGCGAAGGGAAAGACTTAAAGAAAGAGAAAAGAGATAAAGAGTATTAGTAGCGGGAGTGGAGGAGGGGAGGAGGGGGGGGGAGGAGGAGTGGAGGAGGGGAGGTTTGGAGCGAAGAGAGGGAGGGAGGGAAGCTGTAGACTTGGTTGGCTGTGAGGAAGTCTCTAGGGGCGGAGCACGTATTTAAACGAGGAAATAGATTTAGACAGAGAAAGGAAGAGGAAGAGAGTCTGTAAAAGTTGGGAGCAGAGAGGAGAGAGAGGAGCATGGGTATCTCTCGTCAAACCATAAAGCCTTCGCCTCGAAGAGCCAATAGCGCCAGCCGCGCCGGGACGCCACAAACACCCCGACACACCCGCCTCAATGCCGGACAGACGCGCATCACCACGCCCATACGGACCGTTCAGATCCGACCAATGCCGACGCGGACCACGCCCACACTCACACGCAGGCCGCAAACCCACGGCGCCCAGACGTTCGCGGCACACACGCACCTGATGCCGCCACACCTCACCGGGCGCAGGTTTTCACGGGAAGACAGGAGACCGAGCTTGCAGGCTCTCGCCACTGACCATCACACTGGCTGCTCCTTCTACTGCTATCTCTGCTACAGCTGTTACTGCTGCTGCCTCACCCTGCTCTCTTTCTCTCTCCTCCTCCTCCTCTCCCCTCCTCCCCGCACCATCACTCCCACTGCCTCTCACTCCTCCTCCTCCTCCTCCTCCTCTCTACCTGTTCCTCGAACTCCACCTCCCTCCCTCCCTTCCTCCCCATCCTACCCTCCTCCATCACCTCCTCCATCACCACCGGTTTCTCCCTTCTGTCCTGTACCTCCTTGTATCCTCCCCCCTCATGATTCCTTCACTATCCTCCGCTCTTGTCCATCTCCCTGTCCCCTCAACCTATCATGTCCTCTCTCTCCAAACTCTCCTGTATTCCCCTCCACCTCTTCCCACCACTCCATTCCCCCCTCCTTCACTGCTACCCCTTCTACTCCTCCTTCTCCTCTCTCCTCCCCTCTTCTCCACCACCCTAACCTCTGCCAACCCCGGCCCTTGTCCTCCCATCGCTCCCTCCCCTCTCTGCTGCTCTGTCCTCCCAGCTTTGGCGATTCAGTAGGGGCTCTGTCCACCCTGGATCCCGTCCCCTCTGCTGGACCGCTGGCCCGGCCACGCACCCTGCTGCGCCAGCAGAGTCTCCAGCAGCCTCTCATCCACCCACCCGCCCCAAGCCTCCTCACCCACCTGCCACCCACCTCCTCCCAGAGCCTGGGTCAGATACACCAGGTTCCCCCACTGGGGCCCAGCCAGCCAGGGGGAGGATGTGGAGGAACGCAACGAGGCCCCAGGGGGGTGCGAGGGAGCCCGGCGGGGGCAGGTGCCTCACGGTACAGGGGAGGAGGAGGAAGAGGTAACCCTGGGTCCTGGGATCACATGATGGGCCAGTTGAAAAACAGAGGCCTGGATGCCAAGTCCTTCCTGTGAGTTTCTTATTTTCCTCCATCTGGGTTGGTAACTGTCTCTGTCTGGGTTGGTAACTGTCTCTGTCTGGGTTGGTAACTGTCTCTGTCTGGGTTGGTAACTGTCTCTGTCTGGGTTGGTAACTGTCTCTGTCTGGGTTGGTAACTGTCTCTGTCTGGGTTGGTAACTGTCTCTATCTGGGTTGGTAACTGTATCTGTCTGGGTTGGTAACTGTCTCTGTCTGGGTTGGTAACTGTCTCTGTCTGGGTTGGTAACTGTCTCTGTCTGGGTTGGTAACTGTCTCTGTCTGGGTTGGTAACTGTCTCTGTCTGGTTTGGTAACTGTCTCTGTCTGGTTTGGTAACTGTCTCTGTCTGGGTTGGTAACTGTCTCTGTCTGGGTTGGTAACTGTCTCTGTCTGGGTTGGTAACTGTCTCTGTCTGGTTTGGTAACTGTCTTTGTCTGGTTTGGTAGCTGTCTCTGTCTGGGTGGGTAACTGTCTCTGTCTGGGTTGGTAACTGTCTCTGTCTGGGTTGGTAACTGTCTCTGTCTGGTTTGGTAACTGTCTTTGTCTGGTTTGGTAGCTGTCTCTGTCTGGGTGGGTAACTGTCTTTGTCTGGGTTGGTAACTGTCTCTGTCTGGGTGGGTAACTGTCTCTGTCTGGGTGGGTAACTGTCTCTGTCTGGTTTGGTAACTGTCTCTGTCTGGTTTGGTAACTGCCTCTGTCTGGGTGGGTAACTGTCTATCCAAATGGAACCCTATTCCCTATATAGTGCACTACTTTAGACCAGAGCCCTATAGAACCCTATTCCCTATATAGTGCACTACTTTAGACCAGAGCCCTATAGAACCCTATTCCCTATATAGTGCACTACTTTAGACCAGAGCCCTATGGCCCTAAATAAGGAATAGGGTTAGGATGCAGATAATGTGTCTCCTGTTGTCACTTCCCCTCACGGCTCCTGCTTCCTCCACTGTCTGAGTTGCTCTGCTCTCTATGGGATGTGATCCTCCTCTATCCTGCTCCCTTCTTAAACACAACTCTCTGACACAAACCATTTTGTCTTTGTCTGGGTTGTCTTGTCACATTTCTCAGTGTGTAGCTGTTTCTTGCCTCTCTAGATATGGCACTGCTCTTCTCCTCCCTTTCCCGTGGTTGTAGTGATCTTCGACTGGCCTGTTGTCATTTCCTCCTATTATATACACTGACAGTGTTGTAGATGTTTACATAGTCTTGCTTCCTCTACGTGGTGTCGGATTTGAGCTGTTGACACCCAGGGAAGGATGTTACTCGACATTGCGTATCATGACAGGAGAGGAGACTGTGTGTGTGTGTGTGTGTGTGTGTGTGTGTGTGTGTGTGTGTGTGTGTGTGTGTGTGTGTGTGTGTGTGTGTGTGTGTGTCTGTGTGTGTGTGTGTGTGTGTCCTACCCTGTCTACTTGCTTGTCTGTGTGTGTGTGTGTCCTACCCTGTCTACTTGCATGCCTGTGTGTATATATATAACTGGGTAGCTGTGTGTCAGGACGTAGCATACAGGAACAAGAATTAAGCAACACTGTGTAGTATTCATGATTCATACCATCCTATAACATTGAGTCTGACTGTCTCACAGCACTGTTACTCCAACATGCAGTATAATGATCCATAATAGCCTAACGATGGAGTAGAGCGGCCCATACCACTCTAGAGTGGAGGGATGACGAGCCATGCTACCCTGAGAATATGGACGCCGTAGGCAGACCTATGGCACTCAAGAGAAGACAGGCTATGTACAACACATGCCACACTAAAATGGAGGTGCGACCCTAACCTCGAGCTGCACTATAACTAACCTCCTGACAAATGGTATGGCCATATTAGAGACACATATTTCCCTACAATATGGAGTATACACAGACCCACAATAGAATTAGCAAACGACACATCCAATATTATGGAGTATAACGATCCACATCACTCTACAAATGGAGTGATAATGACCCACAGTGTTCCATCACAGCAGCAAGATTTGTGACCTGTTGCCACAAGAAAAGGGCAACCAGTGACGAACCAAACCACCCTATAATATAAAGTACAACGACCCATACTACTCTATGTTTTTTTGTCTTACGTCCCTTTTCTACTCTATAATTTGCAGCATAATTACCCATGCACCTGTAATATAGATATCACATTTGAAATGTCTTTATTCTTTAGGAACTTTTGTGAGTGTAATGACCCATACCACTCGAAATGTGGCAAGTACACCGGAAAATATACGATCCTACAATACAATCACGCATAAACGACCCACACCACTCAAATATGTAGCCATAACGACCCACACCACTGCTATAATATGGAGCACAAAAAGCCATACCACCCTATAATATGGAGTATAACGACCCATACCACTCTATAATATGGAGTATAACGACCCATACCACTCTATAATATGGAGTATAACGACCCATACCACTCTATAATATGGAGTATAACGACCCACACCACTCTATAATATGGAGTATAACGACCCACACCACTCTATAATATGGAGTATAACGACCCACACCACTCTATAATATGGAGTATAACGACCCACACCACTCTATAATATGGAGTATAACGACCCATACCACTCTATAATATGGAGTATAACGACCCACACCACCCTATAATATGGAGTATAACGACCCATAACACTCTATAATATGGAGTATAACGACCCACACCACTCTATAATATGGAGTATAACGACCCACACCACTCTATAATATGGAGTATAACGACCCACACCACTCTATAATATGGAGTATAACGACCCATACCACCCTATAATATGGAGTATAACGACCCATACCACCCTATAATATGGAGTTTAACGACCCATAACACTCTATAATATGGAGTATAACGACCCACACCACTCTATAATATGGAGTATAACGACCCATACCACCCTATAATATGGAGTTTAACGACCCATAACACTCTATAATATGGAGTATAACGACCCACACCACTCTATAATATGGAGTATAACGACCCATACCACTCTAATATCGAGTATAACGACCCATACCACCCTATAATATGGAGTATAACGACCCTTTACCACTCTATAATATGTAGTATAACGACCCATACCACCCTATAATATGGAGTATAACGACCCATAACACTCTATAATATGGAGTACAACGACCCATACCACTCTATAATATGTAGTATAACGACCCATACCACCCTAATATGGAGTATAACGACCCATACCACTCTAAAATGGAGTATAACGACCCATACCACCCTATAATATGGAGTTTAACGACCTATAACACTCTAATATGGAGAATAACGACCCATACCACTCTAAAATGGAGTATAACGACCCATAACACTCTAAAATGGAGTATAACGACCCATACCACTCTATAATATGGAGTATAACAACCCACACCACCCTATAATATGGAGTATAACGACCCATAACACTCTATAAAATGGAGTATAACGACCCATACCACTCTATAATATGGAGTATAACGACCCATACCACTCTATAATATGGAGTATAACGACCCACACCACCCTATAATATGGAGTATAACGACCCATAACACTCTATAATATGGAGTATAACGACCCACACCACTCTATAATATGGAGTATAACGACCCACACCACTCTATAATATGGAGTATAACGACCCACACCACTCTATAATATGGAGTATAACGACCCATACCACCCTATAATATGGAGTATAACGACCCATACCACCCTATAATATGGAGTTTAACGACCCATAACACTCTATAATATGGAGTATAACGACCCACACCACTCTATAATATGGAGTATAACGACCCATACCACTCTATAATATGTAGTATAACGACCCACACCACTCTATAATATGTAGTATAACGACCCATACCACTCTAATATCGAGTATAACGACCCATACCACCCTATAATATGGAGTATAACGACCCGTACCACTCTATAATATGTAGTATAACGACCCATACCACCCTATAATATGGAGTATAACGACCCATAACACTCTATAATATGTAGTATAACGACCCATACCACTCTAATATGGAGTATAACGACCCATACCACTCTAAAATGGAGTATAACGACCCATACCACCCTATAATATGGAGTTTAACGACCTATAACACTCTAATATGGAGAATAACGACCCATACCACTCTAAAATGGAGTATAACGACCCATAACACTCTAAAATGGAGTATAACGACCCATACCACTCTATAATATGGAGTATAACAACCCACACCACCCTATAATATGGAGTATAACGACCCACAACACTCTATAAAATGGAGTATAACGACCCACACCACTCTATAATATGGAGTATAACGACCCACACCACTCTATAAAATGGAGTATAACGACCCACACCACTCTATAATATGTAGTATAACGACCCATACCACTCTAATATGGAGTATAACGACCCATACCACTCTATAATATGGAGTATAACGACCCATACCACCCTATAATATGGAGTACAACGACCCATACCACTCTATAATATGTAGTATAACGACCCATACCACTCTATAATATGGAGTATAACGACCCATACCACTCTATAATATGTAGTATAACGACCCATACCACTCTAATATGGAGTATAACGACCCATACCACTCTATAATATGGAGTATAACGACCCATACCACCCTATAATATGGAGTACAACGACCCATACCACTCTATAATATGGAGTATAACGACCCATACCACTCTATAATATGGAGTATAACGACCCATACCACTCTATAATATGTAGTATAACGACCCACACCACTCTATAATATGTAGTATAACGACCCATACCACTCTATAATATGTAGTATAACGACCCATACCACTCTATAATATGGAGTATAACGACCCATACCACTCTATAATATGTAGTATAACGACCCATACCACTCTATAATATGTAGTATAACGACCCATACCACTCTATAATATGTAGTATAACGACCCATACCACTCTATAATATGTAGTATAACGACCCACACCACTCTATAATATGGAGTATAACGACCCATACCACTCTATAATATGGAGTATAACGACCCACACCACTCTATAATATGGAGTACAACGACCCATACCACTCTATAATATGTAGTATAACGACCCATACCACTCTATAATATGTAGTATAACGACCCATACCACTCTATAATATGTAGTATAACGACCCACACCACTCTATAATATGGAGTATAACGACCCACACTCCTCTATAATATGGAGTATAACGACCCATACCACTCTATAATATGGAGTACAACGACCCATACCACTCTAATATGGAGTATAACGACCCATACCACTCTATAATATGTAGTATAACGACCCACACCACTCTATAATATGGAGTACAACGACCCATACCACTCTATAATATGTAGTATAACGACCCATACCACTCTATAATATGTAGTATAACGACCCATACCACTCTATAATATGTAGTATAACGACCCACACCACTCTATAATATGGAGTATAACGACCCACACTCCTCTATAATATGGAGTATAACGACCCATACCACTCTATAATATGGAGTACAACGACCCATACCACTCTAATATGGAGTATAACGACCCATACCACTCTATAATATGTAGTATAACGACCCACACCACTCTATAATATGGAGTATAACGACCCATACCACCCTATAATATGGAGTATAACGACCCATAACACTCTATAATATGTAGTATAACGACCCATACCACTCTATAATATGGAGTATAACGACCCATACCACTCTATAATATGGAGTATAACGACCCATACCACTCTATAATATGGAGTATAACGACCCATACCACTCTATAATATGGAGTATAACGACCCATACCACTCTATAATATGTAGTATAACGACCCATACCACTCTATAATATGGAGTATAACGACACATATCCCTCTAATATGTAGTATAACGACCCATACCACCCTATAATATGGAGTATAATGACCCATAACACTCTATAATATGTAGTATAACGACCCATACCACTCTATAATATGTAGTATAACGACCCATACCACTCTATAATATGGAGTATAACGACCCATACCACTCTAATATGGAGTATAACGACCCATACCACTCTAATATGGAGTATAACGACCCATACCACCCTATAATATGGAGTATAACGACCCATAACACTCTATAATATGGAGTATAACGACCCATACCACCCTATAATATGGAGTATAACGACCCATACCACTCTAATATGGAGTATAACGACCCATACCACTCTATAATATGGAGTATAACGACCCACACCGCTCTATAATATGGAGTATAACGACCCATACCACTCTATAATATGGAGTATAACGACCCATACCACTCTATAATATGGAGTATAACGACCCACACCACTCTATAATATGGAGTATAACGACCCATACCACTCTATAATATGGAGTATAACGACCCATACCACTCTATAATATGGAGTATAACGACCCATACCACTCTAATATGGAGTATAACGACCCATACCACTCTAATATGGAGTATAACGACCCATACCACTCTATAATATGGAGTATAACGACCCACACCACTCTATAATATGGAGTATAACGACCCATACCACTCTAATATGGAGTATAACGACCCATACCACTCTATAATATGGAGTATAACGACCCACACCACTCTAATATGGAGTATAACGACCCATACCACTCTAATATGGAGTATAACGACCCACACCACTCTAATATGGAGTATAACGACCCACACCACTCTATAATATGGAGAATAACGACCCACACCACTCTATAATATGGAGTATAACGACCCATACCACTCTATAATATGTAGTATAACGACCCATACCACTCTATAATATGGAGTATAACGACCCACACCACTCTAATATGGAGTATAACGACCCATACCACTCTAATATGGAGTATAACGACCCATACAACTCTATAAAATGGAGTATAACGACCCATACCACCCTATAATATGGAGTATAACGACCCATAACACTTTATAATATGTAGTATAACGACCCATACCACTCTATAATATGTAGTATAACGACCCATACCACTCTATAATATGGAGTATAACGACCCATACCACTCTATAATATGGAGTATAACGACCCATACCACTCTATAATATGGAGTATAACGACCCATCACCACTCTATAATATGGAGTATAACGACCCATACCACTCTAATATGGAGTATAACGACCCATACCACTCTAATATGGAGTATAACGACCCATACCACCTTATAATATGGAGTGTAACGACCCATAACACTCTATAATATGGAGTATAACGACCCATACCACCCTATAATATGGAGTATAACGACCCATACCACTCTAATATGGAGTATAACGACCCATACCACTCTATAATATGGAGTATAACGACCCACACCACTCTATAAAATGGAGTATAACGACCCATACCACTCTATAATATGGAGTATAACGACCCATACCACTCTAATATGGAGTATAACGACCCATACCACTCTATAATATGGAGTATAACGACCCACACCACTCTATAATATGGAGTATAACGACCCATACCACTCTATAATATGGAGTATAACGACCCATACCACTCTAATATGGAGTATAACGACCCATACCACTCTAATATGGAGTATAACGACCCATACCACTCTAATATGGAGTATAACGACCCATACCACTCTATAATATGGAGTATAACGACCCACACCACTCTATAATATGGAGTATAACGACCCATACCACTCTAATATGGAGTATAACGACCCATACCACTCTATAATATGGAGTATAACGACCCACACCACTCTAATATGGAGTATAACGACCCATACCACTCTAATATGGAGTATAACGACCCACACCACTCTAATATGGAGTATAACGACCCACACCACTCTATAATATGGAGAATAACGACCCACACCACTCTATAATATGGAGTATAACGACCCATACCACTCTAATATGGAGTATAACGACCCATACCACTCTATAATATGGAGTATAACGACCCACACCACTCTAATATGGAGTATAACGACCCATACCACTCTAATATGGAGTATAACGACCCATACAACTCTATAAAATGGAGTATAACGACCCATACCACCCTATAATATGGAGTATAACGACCCATAACACTTTATAATATGTAGTATAACGACCCATACCACTCTATAATATGTAGTATAACGACCCATACCACTCTATAATATGGAGTATAACGACCCATACCACTCTATAATATGGAGTATAACGACCCATACCACTCTAATATGGAGTATAACGACCCATACCACCCTATAATATGGAGTATAACGACCCATAACACTCTATAATATGTAGTATAACGACCCATACCACTCTATAATATGGAGTATAACGACCCATACCACTCTAATATGGAGTATAACGACCCATACCACTCTATAATATGGAGTATAACGACCCATACCACTCTAATATGGAGTATAACGACCCATACCACTCTAATATGGAGTATAACGACCCATACCACCCTATAATATGGAGTATAACGACCCATAACACTCTATAATATGGAGTATAACGACCCATACCACCCTATAATATGGAGTATAACGACCCATACCACTCTAATATGGAGTATAACGACCCATACCACTCTATAATATGGAGTATAACGACCCACACCACTCTATAAAATGGAGTTTAACGACCCATACCACTCTATAATATGGAGTATAACGACCCATACCACTCTAATATGGAGTATAACGACCCATACCACTCTATAATATGGAGTATAACGACCCACACCACTCTATAATATGGAGTATAACGACCCATACCACTCTATAATATGGAGTATAACGACCCATACCACTCTAATATGGAGTATAACGACCCATACCACTCTAATATGGAGTATAACGACCCATACCACTCTAATATGGAGTATAACGACCCATACCACTCTATAATATGGAGTATAACGACCCACACCACTCTATAATATGGAGTATAACGACCCATACCACTCTAATATGGAGTATAACGACCCATACCACTCTATAATATGGAGTATAACGACCCACACCACTCTAATATGGAGTATAACGACCCATACCACTCTAATATGGAGTATAACGACCCACACCACTCTAATATGGAGTATAACGACCCACACCACTCTATAATATGGAGAATAACGACCCATACCACTCTATAATATGGAGTATAACGACCCATACCACTCTAATATGGAGTATAACGACCCATACCACTCTATAATATGGAGTATAACGACCCACACCACTCTAATATGGAGTATAACGACCCATACCACTCTAATATGGAGTATAACGACCCATACCACTCTATAAAATGGAGTATAACGACCCACACCACTCTATAAAATGGAGTATAACGACCCATACCACTCTATAATATGGAGTATAACGACCCATACCACTCTATAATATGGAGTATAACGACCCATACCACTCTATAATATGGAGTATAACGACCCACACCACTCTATAATATGGAGTATAACGACCCACACCACTCTAATATGGAGTATAACGACCCATACCACTCTAATATGGAGTATAACGACCCACACCACTCTATAATATGGAGTATAACGACCCACACCACTCTATAATATGGAGTATAACGACCCATACCACTCTAATATGGAGTATAACGACCCATACCACTCTATAATATGGAGTATAACGACCCACACCACTCTAATATGGAGTATAACGACCCATACCACTCTAATATGGAGTATAACGACCCATACCACTCTATAAAATGGAGTATAACGACCCACACCACTCTATAAAATGGAGTATAACGACCCATACCACTCTAATATGGAGTATAACGACCCATACCACTCTAATATGGAGTATAACGACCCACACCACTCTAATATGGAGTATAACGACCCACACCACTCTATAATATGGAGTATAACGACCCATACCACTCTAATATGGAGTATAACGACCCATACCACTCTATAATATGGAGTATAACGACCCACACCACTCTAATATGGAGTATAACGACCCATACCACTCTAATATGGAGTATAACGACCCATACCACTCTATAAAATGGAGTATAACGACCCACACCACTCTATAAAATGGAGTATAACGACCCATACCACTCTATAATATGGAGTATAACGACCCACACCACTCTATAATATGGAGTATAACGACCCACACCACTCTAATATGGAGTATAACGACCCATACCACTCTATAAAATGGAGTATAACGACCCACACCACTCTATAAAATGGAGTATAACGACCCATACCACTCTATAATATGGAGTATAAAGAAAGAACAAACATAATGAGACAAAATAAAAGGCTTTTTATTCCCAAACAAAGAGGAGCTAAACAGCTTCAACACCTCTCATGCCGTTGCCGAGGGAATATGAGTTATGACAACTTCAGACTGTTTCCAGGGTAACGCTGTAATTGAGGGCTCCACTGTAATACATACAGACTACACTGGGCCCTTCAACAGGGTTCCTCCAGACTACACTGGGCCCATCGACAGGGTTCCTCCAGACAGACTACACTGGGCCCATCAACAGGGTTCCTCCAGACTACACTGGGCCCATCAACAGGGTTCCTCCAGACTACACTGGGCCCGTCAACAGGGTTCCTCCAGACTACACTGGGCCCATCAACAGGGTTCCTCCAGACTACACTGGGCCCATCAACAGGGTTCCTCCAGACAGACTACACTGGGCCCATCAACAGGGTTCCTCCAGACTACACTGGGCCCTTCAACAGGGTTCCTCCAGACTACACTGGGCCCTTCAACAGGGTTCCTCCAGACAGACTACACTGGGCCCATCAACAGGGTTCCTCCAGACTACACTGGGCCCATCAACAGGGTTCCTACAGACAGACTACACTGGGCCCATCAACAGGGTTCCTCCAGACTACACTGGGCCCTTCAACAGGGTTCCTCCAGACTACACTGGGCCCATCAACAGGGTTCCTCCAGACAGACTACACTGGGCCCATCAACAGGGTTCCTCCAGACATACTACACTGGGCCCATCAACAGGGTTCCTCCAGACTACACTGGGCCCTTCAACAGGGTTCCTCCAGACAGACTACACTGGGCCCATCAACAGGGTTCCTCCAGACAGACTACACTGGGCCCATCAACAGGGTTCCTCCAGACAGACTACACTGGGCCCATCAACAGGGTTCCTCCAGACTACACTGGGCCCATCAACAGGGTTCCTCCAGACTACACTGGGCCCATCAACAGGGTTCCTCTAGACTACACTGGGCCCTTCAACAGGGTTCCTCCAGACTACACTGGGCCCTTCAACAGGGTTCCTCCAGACAGACTACACTGGGCCCTTCAACAGGGTTCCTCCAGACAGACTACACTGGGCCCTTCAACAGGGTTCCTCCAGACAGACTACACTGGGCCCTTCAACAGGGTTCCTCCAGACAGACTACACTGGGCCCATCAACAGGGTTCCTCCAGACTACACTGGGCCCATCAACAGGGTTCCTCCAGACTACACTGGGCCCATCAACAGGGTTCCTCCAGACTACACTGGGCCCATCAACAGGGTTCCTCCAGACAGACTACACTGGGCCCATCAACAGGGTTCCTCCAGACTACACTGGGCCCATCAACAGGGTTCCTCCAGACTACACTGGGCCAATCAACAGGGTTCCTCCAGACTACACTGGGCCCTTCAACAGGGTTCCTCCAGACTACACTGGGCCCTTCAACAGGGTTCCTCCAGACAGACTACACTGGGCCCTTCAACAGGGTTCCTCCAGACTACACTGGGCCCTTCAACAGGGTTCCTCCAGACAGACTACACTGGGCCCATCAACAGGGTTCCTCCAGACTACACTGGGCCCTTCAACAGGGTTCCTCCAGACTACACTGGGCCCATCAACAGGGTTCCTCCAGACTACACTGGGCCCTTCAACAGGGTTCCTCCAGACAGACTACACTGGGCCCATCAACAGGGTTCCTCCAGACTACACTGGGCCCATCAACAGGGTTCCTCCAGACTACACTGGGCCCATCAACAGGGTTCCTCCAGACTACACTGGGCCCATCAACAGGGTTCTTCCAGACTACACTGGGCCCATCAACAGGGTTCCTCCAGGATTCTGAGATTAGTTCAGAGCTGCTCTCTCTCCACGTTCTCTATCCTTTTCCTTGTACTTTAGTTTATTTATTTTGCTCCCATTTTGCCTTTCGTTGTTGTCTTTATGATATTTATCAAATAAAATAAAATGTAATTTGTCACATGCACCAAACACAAACTTACAGTGAAATGCTTACTTACAAGCCCTTATTAACCAACAACGCAGTTAATAAAATACCTCAAAAAAGTAAGAGATAATTATCACTAAGAATTGTGGTGTGGTGGCAGAGAGAACGGCTGGAGTCAATTCACAGGCTCTTCCTCTGACACCACCTGGTGTTAGAGGTCCTGCAGGGCGGGAAGCTTGGCCCCGGTGATGTACTGGGCCGTACGCACTACCCTCTGTAAGTGCCTTGCGGTCGGAGGCCGAGCAGTTGTCATACCAGGCGGTGATGCAACCAGTCAGGATGCTCTCGATGCTGCAGCTGTAAAACCTTTGAGGCTATTTGGGATGCAGAGAGAGAACTGTATTCATATCAGAACTGTGTGTTTAAAGGTATTGTGAAGAAGCAGAGGAAGTCTAAAGACCTAGTGGACAGAAATGAGGGAAGAGAGGGTGGAGGAGGGAAGAGAGGGTGGAGGAGGGAAGAGAGGGTGGAGGAGGGAAGAGAGGGTGGAGGAGGGAAGAGAGGGTGGAGGAGGGAAGAGAGGGTGGAGGAGTGAAGAGAGGGTGGAGGAGGGAAGAGAGGGTGGAGGAGGGAAGAGAGGGTGGAGGAGGGAAAGAGAGGGTGGAGGAGGGAAGAGAGGGTAGAGGAGGGAAGAGAGGGTGGAGGAGGGAAGAGAGGGTGGAGGAGGGAAAGAGAGGGTGGAGGAGGGAAGAGAGGGTGGAGGAGTGAAGAGAGGGTGGAGGAGGGAAGAGAGGGTGGAGGAGGGAAAGAGAGGGTGGAGGAGGGAAGAGGGGGTGGAGGAGGGAAGAGAGGGTGGAGGAGGGAAGAGAGGGTGGAGGAGGGAAGAGAGGGTGGAGGAGGGAAGAGAGGGTGGAGGAGGGAAGAGAGGGTGGAGGAGGGAAGAGAGGGTGGAGGAGGGAAGAGAGGGTGGAGGAGGGAAGAGAGGGTGGAGGAGGGAAAGAGAGGGTGGAGGAGGGAAGAGAGAGGGTGGAGGAGGGAAGAGAGGGTGGAGGAGTGGTGAGGATCATCGTTGCAGAAAAGAGAGAAGAATAAAAGAGAGCTTGAGAAGGGAAGGAGAGAGAGAGATCAGTAACCCAGAAAACGTTTACACACACCAAGCACCTCAGGAAACTGTGATACTCAAATAGAAACAATTAGACCAGATCTTCTTAATGAGGCTTAATGATCCCTCAACATCTCTGGAGGAAAGAGAGAGAAGGAGACGCAGGGATGGAGAGGGAGAGAGAGGGATGGAGATGGAGAGAGGAGAGAGAGAGGAGATGGAGAGAGAGAGAGAGGGAGGGGGAGAGAGGGAGAGTGAGAAGGAGAGGCAGGGATGGAGGATGGAGAAGGAGAGAGGGGTGGAGGGGGAGAGGGAGAGAGAGGGAGAGAGGGATGGAGGGGGAGAGAGAAGGAGAGAGAGGGATGGAGAGGGAGAGGAAGAGAGAGAAAGAGAGGGAGAGTGGGCAGGAGAGACAGGGTAGGAGAGGGAGGGATTGGAGAGGGAGAGAGAGGGAAGGAGAGAGAGGGATGGAGAGGGAGAGAGAGGGATGGAGAGGGAGAGAGAGAGATGGAGAGAGAGAGAGAGGGAGGGGGAGAGAGGGAGAGTGAGAAGGAGAGGCAGGGATGGAGAAGGAGAGAGAGGAGAGAGGGGTGGAGGGGGAGAGGGAGAGAGGGATGGAGGGGGAGAGAGAAGGAGAGAGAGGGATGGAGAGGGAGAGGAAGAGAGGGAAAGTGGGCAGGAGAGACAGGGTAGGAGAGGGAGGGATTGGAGAGGGAGAGAGAGGGAAGGAGAGGGAGAGAGAGAGATGCTTGATAGAAAGATGCTTGATAGTGTGTGTGTGTGTGTGTGTGTGTGTGTGTGTGTGTGTGTGTGTGTGTGTGTGTGTGTGTGTGTGTGTGTGTGTGTGCGTGCGTGCGTGCGTGCGTGCGTGCGTGCGTGCGTGCGTGCGTGCGTGTGTGCGTGCGTGCGTGCGTGCGTGCGTGCGTGCGTGCGTGCGTGCGTGCGTCTGTGCCAGGTGGAAATTATAACAGAACATGGCCAAGATGTTCATCGATGACCAGCAGGGTCAGATAATAATAATCACAGTGGTTGTAGAAGGTGCAACAGGTCAGCAGCTCAGGAGTAAATGTCAGTTGGCTTTTCATAGCCGATCATTCAGAGTATCTCTACCGCTCCTGCTGTCTCTAGAGAGTTGAAAACAGCAGGTCTGGGACAGGTAGCACGTCTGGTGAACAGGTCAGGGTTCCATAGCCGCTGGCAGAACAGTTGAAACTGGAGCAGCAGCACGTCCAGGTGGACTAGGGACAACAAGGAGTCATCAGGCCAGGCAGTCCTGAGGCATGGTCCTAGGGCTCAGGTCCTCCGAGAGAGAAAAAGAAAGAATTAGAGGGAGCATACTTAAATTCACACAGGACACCGGATAAGACAGGAGAAGTACTCCAGATATAACAAACTGACCCTAGCCCCCCGACACATAAACTACTGCAGCATAAATACTGGAGGCTGAGACAGGAGGGGTCAGGAGACACTGTGGCCCCTTTCGATGATACCCCCGGACAGGGCCAAACAGGCAGGATATAACCCCACCCACTTAGCCAAAGCACAGCCCCCACACCACTAGAGGGATAACTTCAACCACCAACTTACAATCCTGAGACAAGGCCGAGTATAGCCCACAAAGATCTCTGCCACGGCACAACCCAAGGGGGGGCGCCAACCCAGACAGGAAGATCACGTCAGTGATTCAACCCACTCAAGTGACCCACCCCTCCCAGGGACGGCATGAAAGAGCACCAGTAAGTCAGTGACTCAGCCCCTGTAATAGGGTTAGAGGCAGAGAATCCCAGTGGAGAGAGGGGAACCGGCCAGGCAGAGACAGCAAGGGCGGTTCGTTGCTCCAGAGCCTTTCCGTTCACCTTCACACTCCTGGGCCAGACTACACTTAATCATATGACCTACTGAAGAGATGAGTCTTCAGTAAAGACTTAAAGGTTGAGACCGAGTCTGCGTCTCTCACATGGGTAGGCAGACCATTCCATAAAAATTGAGATCTATAGGAGAAAGCCCTGCCTCCAGCTGTTTGCTTAGAAATTCTAGGGACAGTAAGGAGGCCTGCGTCTTGTGACCGTAGTGTACGTGTAGGTATGTACGGCAGGACCAAATCGTAAAGATAGGTAGGAGCAAGCCCATGTAATGCTTTGTAGGTTAGCAGTAAAACCTTGAAATCAGCCCTTGCCTTAACAGGAAGCCAGTGTAGGGAGGCTAGCACTGGAGTAATATGATCAAATTGTTTGGTTCTAATCAAGATTCTAGCAGCTGTGTTTAGCACTAACTGAAGTTTATTTTGTGATTTAGCCGGGTAGCCGGGTAGTCTAAGAAGTGACAAAAAGCATGGATTAGCTTTTCTGCATGATTTTTGGACAGAAATGTTCTGATTTTTGCAATGTTTCATAGATGGAAAAAAGCTGTCCTTTAAACAGTCTTGATATTTTCGTCAAAAGAGAGATCAGGGTCCAGAGTAACGCCGAGGTCCTTCACAGTTTTATTTGAGACGACTGTACAATCATCAAGATTAATTGTCAGATTCAACAGAAGATCTCTTTGTTTCTTGGGACCTAGAACAAGCATCTCTGTTTTGTCCGAGTTTAAAAGTAGAACATTTGCCGCCATCCACTTCCTTATGTCTGAAACACAGGCTTCCAGGGAGGGCAATTTTGGGGCTTCACCATGTTTCATTGAAATGTACAGCTGTGTGTCATCCGCATAGCAGTGGAAGTTAACATTATGTTTCCGAATGACATCACCAAGAGGTAAAATATATAGTGAGAACAATAGTGGTCCTAAAACGGAACCTTGAGGAACACCGACTTTTACAGTTGA